>NW_023458557.1:21036139-21053699 GCF_013731165.1 Rhagoletis pomonella | reverse complement strand
AGAGCTGTTCATCCCGCTTCTTATACAATAGGTAACCATAACCTGGAGCAGGTATACAATTTTGTGGACCTTGGTATTACAGTGGATCCTAAGCTTAATTTTAATCTTCATATTAATGTGACAGTCAACAAGGCTAAAAGTGTACTTGCATTTGTGAAACGATGGTCAAAAGAATTTTGTGACCCTTATATCACTAAAACCCTGTTTACAACATTAGTTAGACCAATTCTGGAATACGGTTCGGTGGTTTGGAAGCCAAGATATCAAATTTACTCAGACAAGATAGAATCAATTCAAAAACAATTCCTACTTTTTGCTTTAAGAAATTTCCATTGGGATTCTCAATATAACCTTCCACCTTATACGAGCCGATTAAAACTTATTAATCTTCCTACACTTTCCAGCCGCAGGAAAATGCTTGGTACAATTTTTATAGTTAAATTACTAACAGGCTCTATATCAAGTCCGCTTCTTCTGGGCGAAGTTAGCCTTAATGTTCCCTCCCGGGTATCAAGACACTTTTGTCCCCTATTTCTGAAAGCTTGTAAAACTAATTTTGAATTGCACGACCCACTCCGTTGCTTATGCCAGGATTTTAACTCTCATTCCAGCACGTTTGATATATCAGATCCGCTTTTCAGCATTAAGAAATCGATACTGTCCTCTCTCAATAAATGAATCATTAAAACAAAGACATAAAATCGGCTGATGAATACAGTTCTGTAGCTGAACAGTTTTAGATCTCGACACTTAACAAACTCCTGCCTATCGTAACTCAGCGCAAAAATTGAAAATACTGGTTCCGTACGTCATGCGGACCTCATGCGCCCCTCGTGCGGATGGGCGGGAATGGAGGGTAAAAACCGCTGGGATTACTATTATTATTATTATTAAATAACATTAGCGTGCACACGTCCGTATTGTTAAAGTAACTTACATTTAATAGCGTTTAATTAAAATAGCTTTAAAGCCTTTTACATATACATATACATACACTGTAATATTTTATTGCCTTTATATTTTGTTTGATTTGTGTATTTTTGAACCGACCGACATGGACCGCGAACAAATTTTCAGACTGACCGTTAACGAATTAAAAGAAGAATCGACGGGTTTGAATCTGTCAACGACTGGTCGGAAAGCGACATTACAAGACCGGTTGTGCGAAGATTTTTGCATGACCGTGGGTTATGACGATGGCTCTGCTGAAATAGCGATTCAATTCATACTGGGGTATCCTCACGCCCGTCCTTCACTCTTCGGGATATCGAAGGGTCGTTAAATCTTTTCAGTGGTTCAGGTCATCCGCCAGTTGAAGAGTGGCTCGAAGATTTCGAGGATAACGCAACTGCCGTGCAGTGGGACGACTTACAAAAATATATTTACAGCAAGCAATTCCTGAAAGGTGCAGCAAAGATTTTTGTTCGTAGCCAACGAGGCGTTGTGGATTGGGGTTCGTTAAAGCGATCTCTAATAGGAGAGTTTGGTACGGTAGCAGCATCAATCGACGTACAGCGAATGCTTCGAAACCGTAATAAGCGCCCGGCTGAAATTTATAGGGAATATATATACAGCTTAATGGAAATTGGCAATCCAATAAATTTAGATGATAGGAGCTTGATAAGAGTACTTTCTCGAGGGGATACCTTATAGCAAAGCCAACAGGTGCTACCTTTATCAAGCTAAGACCATTGCAGAATTAAAGGAGCAGAGCGTAATTTATGAGAAGGTTAGGCCAGAGCATCAACCCAGTTCTAAGTCATCTCAAAATTACCGCGAACTGAAAGACAAAGTTAATCATAACGCTCAGCAAAGCGGATTACGAAAGTGTTTTCAGTGTGGGGCTAGTGATCATTTGGCGCGAAATTGCCAACGAAAGCCAACATGTTTTGAGTGTGGTCAACCAGGACATCGTACTGCTGATTGTGCAAAGGGGCAAAGCAAGCCGAAACAAGGAAACGGAAGGGTAAACTTGCTAGGGGCAATACCGTGTATCAAGTCGGCAGGATGTGCAATTTTTAAGGATTTGCCGTGTAACGGCTATACGTTTTCAGCGTTGTTGGATACGGGGTGCGACTTGTGTTTGATGCGGTACGACGTGCTAATGATGCTGGGCAAGTTGTCTAACGAAAGACATGAGCTCAAAGGTATCGGCGACAGTGTATTACGCACATTAGGAAGTTTTGGTCTTGAACTAGAAGCTGATAAAGTAGTCTTAGATGTAGTGTTCCATGTAGTTAGGGAGCGCGACGTTATTTACAAAGCCATTATTGGTAATAATGTGCTTAGGCAGATTGATCTAGTTGTGTCGGAAGATTATGTAGAGTTCAAGCAAAAGAGTAAGGCGGATATACCGTAAGCCGTTGAGCACCCAATTAGTAACGTAGAAAGCACAAATTAAGTCGTAATTTTCAAAGAGTTCGGAAACTTATGCTGGGCCGTGGATCGTTCGTCGGAGTACGCTTCTACAGTAGTTTTAGTAGGAAAAAAAAGATAGAAGCAAAAGGTTATGCTGCGATTATAGACGTTTAAATGAAAAGATTATGAAGGACCACTTTCCTATGCCTTTGATCGACGACGTTGTGGAAAAGCTACAGAGTGCACGTGTGTTCACTACTCTGGACTTGTTGAATGGATTTTTCCATGTACCCTTGGAAGCCGAATACACCTCGTTTGTAACCCACCAAGGCCAGTACGAGTTCCTATACGTTCCGTTTGACTTATGCAACTCGCCTGCTGTGTTCTCGCTTTACATGTTAGTTGTGTTCAGGGACTTACTAGAAAACGGTACGTTGGTTTCATACATGTATGATCTTATCATTCCCGCCTAGGGCACAAGATTTCAATTTGAGAATTAAGTGGAAAAAATATCAGTTTCTCAGAGTGAGCGTGGACTTCTAGGGTACATTGTCGAGGGCGGTACGATTAGGCCTTCGAAAGTGAAAACTGCTACGGTGGAGAGTTTCCCAACACCAACGGATCGTAAGAGTGTTCAGAGATTTTTAGAGTTGACATCATACTTTCGCCGTTTCATCGGAGGATATGCTGCGGTCGCTAAACCGTTGTCGGATCTTCTACGTCAAGGTGAAAAGTTCGTTTTCGGAGCAGAACAGGAAGTAGCATTTCGACAGTTATAAGCTGCATTAGCCAGTGCACCAGTACTGCGCTTGTATAACCCCCAGGCGGGTACCGAGGTGCATACCGATGCATCCAAGTATGGATACGGAGCGGTGTTGCTGCAAAGGGACAGCGAGGACCGGCAATTTCATCCGATACAGTACATAACCAGGAAAACTACGGAAGCGGAAGAGCGTTATCACTCACATGAACTAGAAGTCCTCGCGATCATCTGGGCGCTGAAGAAATGGCGCGTGTACCTACTTGGCATCCCGTTCAAAATAATAACAGATCGTAATGCGCTCACAATGGCAATGCGTAAAAAGGACGTGCCAGTGAGGATATCGCGGTGGGCTCTTTTTTACTACAAGATTTTACCTACAAAATAGAATATCGTTCCTGTAGTAAAATGAGGCATGTAGATGCTCTTAGCAGAGTATCATGCATGTTGCTCAAGGATTCGCTAAAATTCAGACTGCAACAAGCACAGGCGGAGGACGAATGGGCGCGTGCTGTGATTACGATATTGGAAAAAGACAATTATGAAGACTTCTATTTGAAACATGGAATACTATACAAAGATCCCGTTAAGGAACTTTTGGTGGTGCCTAGTCAAATGGAGGAGGAGATAATACGAATCGCTCACAACCAGGGACATATTTCGGTGAAGCGAATGCAGAAAGCCGTAGAAAAGACATTCTTTATCCCGAAGTTGACGGCAAAGGTAATGAAGGTGGTAAGAAGTTGTATCGAGTGCATAATCACAGAAACGAAGGCCGGTAAGCCAGAAGGTTTCTTGGAACCTACATATGTATATGCAAGGAGGATCGACCACTTGTAGCCTACCATGTAGACCACGTAGGGCCGATGGAGGAAACCAGTAAGAGGTATGCTATGGGAGGTAGGCTATGTTTTTGTTGTAGTCGACGCGTTTTCGAAATTTGTATGGCTATATCCAACGCGTAGTAAGGGCGTGGACGAAGTAACCGACAAACTAAAAAAGCAATCTTCCATTTTCGGAAACCCTAAACGTATCATATCGGATAGAGGCGCGGCTTTCAGGTCAAACTCGTTCAAATTGTACTGCGAAAACGAGTAGATTCAGCATCTGATGATTGCCACGGGGGTACCGAGATTGAACGTTCAGGTGGAACGAATTCACCGAACAATTATGCCGATGCTGGCAAAGTTATGCTCGGAAACACCAATAAGTTGGTACAGATACCTGGATCAAGTGCAGCAGGCGTTAAATAACACGCCACCTCGAAGTACGAGGGTGTCACCTTTCAAACTATTAACCAGAGTCGAAAAGGCTGTACCAGATTTAAGAAAATTTCTAGAAAGTAAAGCAATGGGTGAATTAGATAGGGAAAAAGAAAATATGCGAAGAAAATCACAGGAGAATATAGAAAATACTCAGAAAGAAAACCGTAGGAATTTTGATGCTAAGAGAAAAGAAGCAACAAAGTATAAAGTGAACGAATTGGTAGCGATCAAGCGTACACAATTGGTAGCCATCAAGCGTACACAATTGCGAAGCTCACTTAGACTGAGGCCTAAATGTTTCGGACCATACAAAGTTACAAAAACACTACTTCACGACCGTTACGAAGTCGAGAAAATTGCCGAGGGGTAGGGTCCCAAGGGAACAACTACGGTCGCTGAGTTCATCAAAAAGTGGGAGCCATCGTTTGAGGCCAAGCGATAAGTCAGGTTGGCCGAATGTGGGATGTGGCGGACGATGCACGGTATGGACAACAATGCCATTAAGCAACCCTGACCACGCACAAGCAGAAGCAACACTGCGCAACAGATGAAGCGAACATAACTGACCGAACGAAGGGAAGGGACAATTACAAAACTTGACAAAACGGACCCTCACTCAAATACGCACACTCGGAGACAACGGACGCGATTTCACTTACGATTGCAAAGGCTGGAAAGCCTAGTTATTTCTAGAAGGCGCTAACCTTATAACCTAGTAAATTAAGAAAATGTGTAATGTGCACTTTGTAGTTTATTCGACAAATAAACGATATTAAACAGAATAACGTAAAAGCCATCGTGCATTAATACTATAGGTTTTAGCCCCGCATCCAGATACAGGTTCAGAATAATCAACTTTTACGGCGCAATTTTAAATTTGTTTCTCGTTTTTTAAGGATTTGTTCGTAATATCGTCGCTACCATGTCAAACTATCGAATGTGCAAATGGGTACTTTGCAGGAGAGCGAAGAAATTTGTAAAATATGTTGTTATAAGGAAAGGTGTGGGATTCGACACTTTGTTAAAGCCAGTATCCTCTGCTTCTAAGAAGACTCGAAATTTGACGATTTGACAACTTCCTTATAATTTCCTTGTTCAACCTACCACTATCAAGTGCAGCTGATTTGCCACTATTTAAACTTGACAGCGTGGTTGTTATTGCCAATTCTATACATTCATTTGCTTTATTGTATACAGCGTTGCCGTTTTGATCCACATACTTCAAAAGTGATACGTGTTTGTGCAAATTTAGGTTTGTGTCTTCTAAGCGTACATCGAAAGTTTTGTATCAGAGAACCAATCTGAGTTTGGTGAACAGCCAAGACGTTTACGTCTTATGTAATTACAGCAGATGGCAGAATACACATAGCGCGCATAAATTTCTATAATAAAAACAGCATATTAGGGGCTGCTAATATATCTGTTTTAAATTATAGTTAAATCCTCATCAGAATTTTCTGTAGTTAAGTTTAACTAATGATTTAACTATACTTTAAAATAGGTAAGTTAACGGCCCTAATGAATTTTTTATTTATTACATGGTGTGACAAAACAAAAAAATATTAATATATTTAGCATAAATGAATATACATAACAAATCTGCATACTCAAGATGTTGAATACGCCCTCATATTTTTAAATAAGTATATCATTTAAGAAGAGATATTTTGCTGGAAAGCAACGATTATAAATTGTTAGTTTATCTTACAAAATTGCGGAGCAATATTACAGAGTATAGGGAAAAGTTTATTTTTTTGAATTTTTTATTTTGAATTACGTCTTGTCCGGCTATTTGGTTTACTATACAGGTATGCAGAACTATGAATTTAAAAAGTACACCAGGATTTAGTTGAAAAATCCGCCCTTTACCACTATCTTCTGTACATTTCCCAGTACTGCAAAGCTTTTGACTGCCATTCACCCGGGAGTGGCCAGAAGTGATTCGTGTGCTTACGGTACGTCCGAATATTTATATCCAAGAATCCTCTGGGTAGCGATCGAACACTCGTTTTGGAGCAAGCTAAAGTGGGATGGCGTAACACCCCGCCTGCTTTGGGTTTGGGTCCCACTACGTTAAAACCCTGCCCAATGAAAAAAATAATACATGCCTCGGATGATACCCCCTTCTTTTGAGGACGATCACCGAAAACGTAGAAAGGACTATGATTTGAGGGTATGCACCTGGAATATCCGAACCGTCAATCGGGAAGGTGCCTCTGTCCAGCTGGTTGATGTCCTAGGGAAAATAAAGGCTGAAATCACCGCCATCCATGAAATGCGTTGAACGGAGCGAGCGAAGTTAAGCGTGGAACCTTGCGACGTCCACTACAGTTGCTACGTGGTGGGAGAGAGACTCCGTCGGCGAGTACCGCCGTTCACTGTAGTGGACGAACTAGACATCCGCATCAAAGTGGGATTCTTCAACATCTCGTTCATATGTGCCAATGCCCCGATGGAAGAGAAGGACGAGGCATCCAAGGATCTCTTCTATGATCGCATAGAGCGTACACCCGCCTCGTTGCAGCAAAAAATGTGCAACAGTGCAAGGAAAGCTCAACGCGAAAAATGCAATCAAAACAGACGGCCAATTGATTCGCCACTCGACTCTCACACCTTCTGTGAGAGAGCACTCTTCAACCAACCGACAAACGCGAGCGGTGGAACCACATATCCCGCTCATTACTGGTACGATAAGGAGGTTCAAGAAGCTGCAGATAAAAAAGGGCCGCCTAAAGAACCACGCTGCGATCGGGCGCAACGCGAGCCATATGGAACCGTTGTAGGGACTGAAGAGGAAAGCTAGACGTATTTTCCGCAATAATAATAAGAGAGAGGTCGAAATACGTGAGTGCGAACAGTTTAAAATGCTGGCCGACAGAAAAAACACCCGAAAGTTTTATCAGAGAGTTGAGCGACTTACGTTTCAAGACTCCTGTAGGAATAACCATGGCGACCTAGTGACCGATGAACAGAACGTACTCAAATTATGGAGGGAACACTTTTCGACGGCAGCACTGAAAGAAGTGGAGAAGACGAACCCGAGGCCTAAGTCGATGACGATGGAGTCGATATCCCAGAAACTGACTATGACGAGGTACGAATAGCGATTATGCTGATGAAAAGTAACAAAGCTGCTAGAGCTGACGGCACTTGCCATCTATTTGTCGATTTCAAAGCCGCTTTCGACAGCACGGAAAGAAGTTGCTTTATGTCGTGATGTCTCAATTTTTAGCCCCGCGAAACTAATCAGGCTGTGTAAAATGATACCAGTCGAGGTTTCAGACAAGGTGACTCCCTTTCGTGTGATTTCTTAATCTGATTGTTGGAGAAGATAATAAGAGTCGCAGAACTGAACCGCTCAGGCACAAAACTTTATGACATCGACGTCTGTTACAAATAAGGGCTACGTCTGTTCTAAAAGTATTCCACGCGTGTCGCGATGGTGGAAGAGGAAGAACCACTGCGATGGAAAGACCAAGTAGATAAGGACTTGACTTCACTTAATAATAATAGTTTGGCGCTGACACATATGTTAGTGTTTGGCCGAGCTTCGCCTTCGAGAGAAACGACTTACGTACTGTCGGACTCGGCCGAAATCGCGTATTTTAAAATGTGATTAAAATCGAACTATTATGCATGCTTACATATCCCGTAATGCTTCAGTGTTGCAATATTTTGTGACCGGCGTTTCAAAACTCGTTTTTTTCTAACATCAACAAATCTAAAAACTGGGTTGATGGTGAACTAATTCGAAAATATAAATTAGGTGGGATGGAGAAACCAGTTGAATCATATGAAAAAGGCTGAACTCTAGTGAAAGCTTATATTGAAGAGCGAGCTCACCGGGATGACAATGCTTTGAGGAAATCGCCAACGGCTCTGATGCTGATTCTAGTTTTTGTAGTGTAACGCATGTTACAGAGTTATAAAGAAAAATTTTGCAATTTTTGCTTCTCTTGAAGAGCGAGCTCACCAGGATGGCAATGGAAATCGCCAACGGCTCTAATGCTGATGCGCAAGGTATTGTAAATGAAAAACCATTTTTTCTCATTCGATAGTTTGACATGGTAGCGACGGTATCTCTAAATAAAATTAACGTAGTATGAATGATGAAAATTAAAAAAAAAAAAATCTAAGAAATAGTCAGGATTTAAGCGCGATTTTCGGTATTTCTCTCGTTTTTTTTTAAGACTTTCGTAAAATCTCAAAATGTAAAGGTCGGATCGAAAAATGGTCTCGTCCAACGTGTTCAGCGACCTTGAAAACATAAAGTACGACATTAAGTGATTTCGTGTGCGCACGGAATGAAGGAAGAGTAATTTTAAGCACTTAAGTCGAAGCACAGTGAGAGAATAACAAAAAAGCTGACCATATATGGTAAGAATTAACCTAGAGGCTTCAAATTTGGAACACAAGCTTATTTAGTGAATATTAGTATAAGTTGTTAATATAAACCTAATCCGCCCACAATGATAAATAGAACCTTCCACTTAAGCTTAAATTAAAGCTAGAACTCTCGACTACTGTCTCTGAAAATACCATCCCTGCACTTTAATCTGATGTTCACATATACTCGTAGGCAGTAGTCGAGAGTTCTAGCTTTAATTTAAGCCTAAGTGAAAGGTTTTATCTCTCTGTTCTGCCCAATCTACAAGAAAGGTGACCCCGCCATTCGCGCCAACTACCGCGGGATCAGCCTTGTAAGCATAGGTTACAAGGTCTCATCGTAAACCGCAAATACACCATAGACCAGGTATTCACAATACGCCAAATCGACACTCACCACCTATTTGTCGACTAAAAACCGCGAAGTCTGCTCTGCCTTTTCCGAGTTGGATAAGGAAGTGGTAAACGAGGACAAGACGAAGTATCTCCTGTCATCAAACAAACAGTCACCGCATTCGCGGCTTGGCACCCACGTCACTGTTGACAGTTACAATTTCGAGAAAGTAGAGAATTTCGTTTACTTGGGAACCAGCATTAACACCGATAATAATGTCAGCATGGAAATCCAACGCAGAATCACTCTTGCCAACAAGTGCTACTTTGGACTGAGTAGGCAATTCAGGAGTAAAGTTCTCTCTCGACGTACGAAAACTACGCTCTATAAGTCACTCATCATGCCCATGCTGGTATATGGCGCAGAAGAATGGACAATGACATCAGATGAGTGTTCGAGAGAAAGATTTTGGGGAAGATTTACGGGCTTGGCCGTGTCGTTCGAATGGACACCGACGCTCCAGGTCTGAAAGTATTCAACTCGGAACCCGCTGGTGGTAGCAGAAGAAGAGGGAGGCCCCCACTGCGATGGAAAGATCAGGTGGAGAGGGACTTGGCGTTTCCAATTGGCACAGAAGAGAAACGACTGGCGTGCTTTGCTGAACTCGGCCAAAATCGCTTAGGCGGTTACAGGTCCAAATAAGAAGAAGAAGAAGAGAAAGGTTTTATCTTCCATTTTCTTCATTGGCAGAGCTTCTGAAAATATTGCAAAAAAACGCTTGTTTTTATACTTTGACCTCGTTTTTTCTCAAAATCTGGACCTGATGGAACTTTATACTTGCGGATTCGTAATCAGCACAAAAGTCTATTAACAGCTTTAACATTTGCCGTACCAAAATCAGTGTTGCCCTGTGTATGCTTTCCACACAACACAATGAGCACTGTTACTATTTTATCGCGCTATTCAATCGTGAATTACAACAGATCTTGGACGAATCTGGTTGCTTCCTTTTTAAATTCTTGAAGTACGTTGTTTTTGCTATTATCTTCAAAGTGAAGAACAGCCCGATCTACCGCGAGCATAACTTTTCCAACAATCAAATACAAAAATATTCTTATATTTTTTTAGAGAGGTTTTACAATTATTTTTTAGATATATTTACTTGTGTCAAAAATTTTAACTTAATGACCTAGATTAATTAAGATACCGTCAGAAATGCTCTCTATATCTCAAAAAATAATTAAGTGTTTTAACCACTATTTTAAAATCAAATTTCCGAAGCACAATTTAGGACCAATGAGAAAAGCAGCACAAACTTTAGTGAGCATAGCAAGTTCAAACTGCTCTAGTGAAGAAGATACAAAAAAGGGTGCCTTATACTTTTCATCCACTACGCAATGGACCTTCTCTTGACAAACTACCATGTTTTGGAACAGTCGGACAACTTTGATTTTTGGAATATTGGCCTGTTTTTTCGTAATTTCTCCCACTGGTCGGAGGCGCAAAACGTCCACGCGAAGACCTCTAAATTTTAATATTTTTGTCCCACATTTTCAGGGGATAGTTTTTAGCCATAATTGAAACTAAAACGTCAATAGCGTAAAAAAAGCACTTTCATCTTTTTCTGGTCAGTCTAGTATTTATATTACACATGAAGTATATAAAATCACAGTTTTCTCGAAGAGTTACGAAGATACGATTTTAATTTTGATCGGAGATGATTACTGAAACATCGACTTTTGATATTCTGCAACGATATTGTGGGTGGTTTTCATGTTGGATTAAAAAACTTTCTACACTACCGTGCTATGTACATATGTATATATATACATATCTACATATCGCTAGCTTAGAGTTGCTACGTTCCAATTTAAAAATTGTACAGGAAAAGGAAAGAAACTTCTTGTAGCCATTCTCTTCAAGTATTTCGCAAAACTTTGAATATAAAATTTTACCTGTTTAAGGCAAAGTAAAACTCCATACGAATCAGGGTGATTTGATTTTTATTAAAAGATTTCGCACTATTTTAACCTTACCGAATTTTCGGAGCTTTTTTTGGGCTTAGCAAATTTTCCTTCCATTGAATATAAACGAGAAAACATTAAACCGGAACCGTTACCCTTTCCGAAGCGATGTATTGTTAATTTCTCTAGCCTCCTGTTTCAAAATATGAGTTTTCATAAAAGGTGGACTTAGCAACTTTTCACTCTAAGCTTGCGATATGTATAAAGAATTGAAACCCTTCTTTTTTATTTAATTGAATAGTGTGAATTGATCCGAGAAGTCGAAATGGGCCCGTTCAAACATACAGTTGATGATGGTCTGGACATTCGTAAAGCTGCATTTGAATGTATGTATACTTTGTTAGAACAAGGACTTGATCGAGTTGATGTCAAACAATTTCTGGGACACGTACAAGCTGGCTTATGTGATCACTATGACATAAAAATGTTGACATATTTAATGACAGCTCGCTTGGCAGTTTCATGTCCAGATGCAGTTTTACAACGTGAGTTTATTGCAGTAATAAACAAGTTAACTACTGAAAATATCAACCATTTTGTATTTAGAACTTGACCAGTTTATACAACAATTGCGTGAAACGTGTACTTATAAAGTAAAGGCAAATTCTGTTAAACAAGAACATGAGAAACAGGATGAACTTAAAAGGTCTGCATTGAGAGCTGTATCTGCCTTATCGCAAATTCCTAGTGCAGGTGAAATCAATATTTGATATATTAGTAATACACTATGCCTATTTAATAGCAATTTCGAGTTTACGAACACAAGGCCAATATTTCAGTGAACTGAAGAGTAACTGAAGGCATAAATGTTGCGTTATCTCGGAACCTGTTCAAACAGCTCAGATTTGTATGTTATTTCTTTACAAAAAAGGTAATTCAAAGTTCTAGAACCTATGTATGTACCGGGTGGCGAATTTTAAATGTCTGTTTTTAAAAATAGCGTAGCTTTGATGTTTTTGATTTGTATTATTATATTTTATAAAATCTTCATATCGGACACCAAACTTGGTGTCACAGTTTCGATTGGCTTATTTTTTTTTGGGTTCTATACATGAAATAAGCTAACACATATTCGAGAATTCTTTTTTTTTTCTTCGGAGATATGATCTGTCAAAGTTTGGATTTTTTCATGATTCTAACCAATCAAGTACTTCTTCAAATCGTTATATCTCAAGTTCTATAATATTTCTATATATAATATCGCCATGATTGTTCTAAAGCTAACTTACCCATAAACAGTTGAACTTTTTGAAGTTGACTTGCATAGTGAAGATCAATAAATTAGGAATTTGAAATTACACCATCGTAATCTTTGTTTAATTCTCTATAAAAAACATGTTTAAAAAAATGGGTGCTTTTCATTTTAAAAACAATTTTTTATGACGATTTTGTGATAGTCAACAGTTTATTGTAATTTGTTTTCAAAAACTTAGACTGAGATATGTTTGGAAAGGTTGTAACGGCAACCAATTGAAGATGAACATATATATATATATATTTTTTTTTTTTCGTACATATATGTGGGTATATGCATGAACGTGTGTATATATATATATATGGAGATTAGGTCCATTCTTTTGCAACCGAGCTACAAAAGAACACTCGCTTAAATGACGAAATACGCGCAAAGCAACAACACAAACTCGGCTATTTATCCGAGTTCAGCCAGGTCGGTTAAAAAATACGCGACCTGAAGAGTAGAGTTGTTAAGTGAAAAAACTGTTCTATTGTGCATTGTTAATGGGAAAGTGGAGAGGGAAATTTTTGTTTTCGTATATACATGATTTATATTTTAAATAAGTATATATATTACGCAAATACCTCGCATAATTACTAATTTCTATTGTTTTTTGTGTCTAAATCCCGTTGAACTAATCACGTGTTTCTTGCCAGCTTCCAGCAGGGTTGCTTAACTACCTAAAAGGAAATTTTACCCGAGTTGAGCATTCTTTTGTCGCTCGCTTACAAAAATAGTAAGTGCGCTTGGGCCACACTGTAGAAGTGAAACTTACGTTACTTGTCTATCTATACATACACACATCTGCTTTTGCTTAAGGTTATATTTTTTCGCTTTTTTCTATCAATGTAGATCAGTGTCCGCCAAACACTTTCCTGGGAAACGAACTATATTCGGCCTTTCACATGTACACAATCGGCTTCTTACACGTACACAATCCGAACGTCAACAGAAAGAGTAGCAGAGCAACAAATTTTATTTAGTTGCATGCAAACAATAGGCGAAGCAGGTTGATGACGCATTTCCGTGCATTACCACCAACACATTCTCATTTTTTATTTCATAACTAATACATTCTCATTTTAAGACTTCTCTTTTTGGCGGACACTGATGTAGATCCCTACCTTTACCACTGTTCGTTTTAATAACATTCATGTTATTCTGCTTTTTCATTATCTTCATTTTTATCTTTATACTCTACCGATAACAAAATCGATGACAAATTCGATAAAAATTTCAATAGCAACATCGATAATACCATTGGTAGCTAAATCGATAAATATCGATAATAAGATCGATAAATATCGATAACAAAATCGATAAATATCGATAACAAAATCGATAAATATCGATAACAAAATCGATAAATATCGTTAACCAAATCGATAAATATCGATAACAAAATCGATAAATGTCGATGACAAAATCGGATAAATATCGATAACAAAATCGATTACAAAATTGATAAATATCGCTAGCAAAGTCGATAAATATCGATAACAAAATGGATAAGAATCGATAACAAAATCGATGAATATCGATAACAAAATCGGTAAATATCGATAAAAGTATCGATTATTTTATCGATTAGTCTCGAGAATCCCGAAAATCTCTAAGATCCCAAAATAGTTCCCAGATTGAGTCTCTGTGTCTCTCTCTATATCCTTTCCGCTTTAATTACCTCTATTTTAATCTTTCTTCCCCTATCTTCATATTTGCTTTTATCGGTTTCCTCACCATCCTCTTTGTCTTTACTTTTATGTTCATGATTTTTTTCAGCTACATATTCTCCTTCACATTTGCCCTTATATATATAAGTAAAGTGTTTAAATTTACCTTGGTCCTCGTTTGTGCCTTTATCTTCACGCATCTTTGTTTTTGTTTTTATTTTTACCTTTGCCTCTATCGTTTTCTCCATTTATGTAAGTAGTCTTTTTTACTTTAATTTTTGTATTGTTCTTTTTCTAAGTGTTATTGTTTAACCTTTTATTAGCAAATTTTTGTTAAATTAATACCATACACTCCAGGAGCACTTGTTTCAGCCCCAATCATTTCCGTTGCATCATTTCCGTTGCATACACACAATAAGTACTTATTTCAGCCCCAACCATTTCCGTTGCACCATTTCCGTTGCATCATTTCCGTTGCATCATTTCCGTTGCAACATTTCCGTGTGCAATTTGCGCTGAATTTGCCAATTTACTCCCAACCAACCAACCGCCGCTAAAGAAGTTTCACTTCAAAAATGCAGCTGTACTAAGTCGAAGTAAACAAAAAAAAAAAATAACCATTTTCGAACCACTCCATAGGAGCCACGGTGAAATTCGCCCTAGTGATAACAGTAGACATATCAAATGTAAACAAAGTGAAAACTTTCCAATCGCATAAAGACATAAAGTCCAAAGTCAAAATAGCGGGTGCGATGCAACTGGTTCGATGTCGTGATATGCGATCTTGCTATTGGCCGAATGTATGTGTTTGTAAACAAAAGGATAACCGCGAATCACCGTAACAAAACAAAGGCTGAGAAAAATGTTTAAATATCGAGCTGAAGCCTAAATCGAGATTCTTTTGAGAAAGTCAGTGCTGAAAGTCAGAATTGCTCGAGCGCGAACTATTTTTAACCGCCGAAACGAATTCAATAAAGTTTTCAAGTAAATATAAAGTTGTTGAGTGCCAAAGAATAAAAATTAAATATTTGTTAAACGGATATCCGGGCCGCTCTAACCAAATTTTAAACGACACCAACGACAACGTTAATCGTTCTCGCCAGTGAAGCAGACGCTCGCGTCAACTACCGGCGACTAGGCAAGATCGCAGATCAGGCAACATTACCGCATCACGGAAAATAAAAGCACACGCGTAAATATAATTCACCCACTCCACCGCACTAACATCGACGTTTTACAAGAACGCCAGCGTCACTATCAAACGGCGTTTCCAGCCGCACACCTGATTTATTACAGGCTTTCTTTCTTTCTTTCCTTTCTTGCACTTCTATTGTTTTTTGTGTCATTATACCACTTTTTTTGCCTTTAAGATAGTTTTTATTTCATCACCTTTTTATATTTTTATTTTTTTGCATTAAGTTGTTTTAAGCTTAGTCTAATTTTCACCACATTATTGACACTGCATTTATCTTTGATTTCTGGTTTAACCTTGATGTCATCACCTTTATATTTTACACTGAGCTCCTTTTGCAATTCAATTCTTTTGAACAATTGCAGTCAATTTCTCATTTGCTACTATTTTTCCTCGATAATAGTAATTTACACATTATTTTTGTATTAATTGTCACATTTAGTTTTGCTCTGTGAAGTTCTTTTGTATTTTCTTGCATTATTCAAAGTTTTTTTTACCCGCGCCGGTACATTAATACAGATTTACATACATACGTGCAAACCCTTTCGATTTGCTATCGCGACGTGAACTGAAAGGGAGAGTGAAACAGGTGGCATACGTGCCCCAGGAATGGAATTTCAGAATTTCAAAATGTGCCAAATAGTCTTCAAAAATAGTGCCACAAGATGAAAGTGCCACAAAATTAAATTTTTTTAATTAAATATTTTTAGAAATTATATTTTTAAAATACACTGAAGTAATATAATAATTATTAATTACCCAAATTATTACAGTAAATCACTTTTGTGAAGGATTCCTTAGACATATACATAAATTCATAGTAAAATTACACATAATTCCAATTACGGAGGGGAAATACACCGAAATATAGGTATTATGACCTTTTTGCACACATATATGTACATACCTGTGTTCGTATGGAAAAGTAGCTTATGTCGAAAGGCCGGCTTTAGTATAATGCTACATTCCCTTTATTTTTTAAACGACAAGGAATTTTTTGATGGGACTTAAAAAGAATATTGACTTGCTAGTATCGGAACTATTTCTTGCACGTTTAGTTGCTAAAACGGCTTAGCGCCCGTAAGTCATTCGCAATCGTATGCTCCGAATGCCGATTTATACTAAAGCCAGCCTTTCGACATAAGCTACTTTTCCATACGAACACAGTTATGTACATATATGCGAAATAATGGCAGTGAGACATTTTGCCCAGTTTCACCTATTCTGTTCATTATCGATTGCTTTTATATATCGATTGCCTTTATATAAAAGTCTAATTCATAATTTAATAAACACAATATATTTACCATAATCGTCCTTTCACACTTTGAACAAAAATTATAAAAAATCAGCAGGTTTTCCCAACAACAAACTATGAATTCAGAATTTTTACGTATGACACCGTAATGTATGACACCGTCAGAAAAAAATAAAAAAATCATCGGGATATTGCAGAAACTTGCACTTTTATTTAATGGAATATAAAACTGCAAACTTAGAATCTTTCTAAAAATTCTGAATTAAAAGCTTGTTGTCGCGTAAACTTACTTTTCGTACTGCGTATTCACAATAGATTTCAGCGGTTTGTAAATATTTCCCACGGCCCTTATTTTACTCTTTAGTGCTTTTAATTTTCACTTTTTAATCATATTCAACAAATTTTATTGGGCTCGAGGCCGTTTTTTAGTGAAAACTTATTGTGATAGCTATTTCGGAAATCATCACATTTCCTCATCAGACTTCTTTCAGTAGGATTGGAACCGACGATCCCACTGACTCAGCCAGTTGTCTACGCACTGTGCTAAGTTCGCGTTGTTAATTCTTGTTGCTTATTTCCACTATTTCACTTGTTAAGCCAACTAAAATCAAGCGCAGCTTTCCGCTGCAATTCACTTGATCATGTGATTGTTGGTGTTGGTGGTTTTTGTTAATATTTCTATTATTAGAATGTTTCACTTTTTAGGTGTGCTCGTCCTTAAGTTATTTGTTTTTTTTGTTATTTAATGGCTTTATAACAATTATATTCAACAATTTTTATTGAGCCCGAGGCCCTTTTTTAGTGAAGACTTACTGTGGAAAAGCAACAATAATTTGAAAAAATGGTAGAAGTGATAGCTATTTCGGAAATCACCACATTTCCTCATCAGACTTCTTTCTGTAGGCTTCGAACCGACGATCCCACTGACTCAGCCAGTTGTCTACGCACTGTGCTAAGTTCGCCTTGTTAATTCTTGTTGCTTATTTCCACTATTTCACTTGTTAACCCAACTACAATCAAGCGCAGCTATTCCGCTGCAATTCACTTGATCATGTGGTTGTTGGTTTTGTTGGTTT
>NW_023458557.1:21021412-21036129 GCF_013731165.1 Rhagoletis pomonella | reverse complement strand
GTTTAACTTTTTAGGTGTGCTGGTCCTTAAGTTATTCGTTTTTTTTTGTCATTTTATGGCCTTATAAAAATTATATTCAACAATTTTTATTGAGCTCGAGGCCCTTTTTTAGTGAAAACTTATTGTGGAAAAGCAACAATAATTTGAAAAAAATGGTAGAAGTGATAGCTATTTCGGAAATCACCACATTTCCTCATCAGACTTCTTTCAGTAGGATTCGAACCGACGATCCCATTGACTCAGCCAGTTGCCTACGCACTGTGCTAAGTTTGCCTGTAAATTATCGTTCCTTTTTTCCCACTTTTTCATTTGTTAAGCCAACACAATTAAGCGCAGCTATTCCGCCGCGATTCACACTTGATCATGTGGTTGTTGGTTTTGTTGGTTTTTGTTAATAATTCTATTTTTAGAGTGCTTAACTTTTAGGTGTGCTCATCCTTAAGTTATTTGTTTTTGTTATTTTATGGCCTTATAACAATTATATTCAACAATTTTTATTGAGCTTGAGGCCGTTTTTAATGAAAAACTTATTGTGGAAAAGCAACAATAATTTGAAAAAAATGGTAGAAGTGATAGCTATTTCGGAAATCACCACATTTCCTCATCAGACTTCTTTCTGTAGGATTCGAACCGACGATCCCACTGGCTCAGCCAGTTGCCTACGCACTGTGCTAAGTTCGCTTTGTAAATTATCGTTCCTTTTTTCCCACTTTTTCATTTGTTAAGGCAACACAATCAAGCGCAGCTATTCCTCTGCGATTCACACTTGATCATGTGGTTGTTGGTTTTGTTGGTTTATGTTAATAATTCTATTTTTAAAATGTGTAACTTTTGGGTGTGCTCGTCCTAAGTTATTTGTTTTTTGTTATTTAAAGGCCTTATAACAATTATATTCAACAATTTTTATTGAGCTTGAGGCCGTTTTTAATGAAAAACTTATTGTGGAAAAGCAACAATAATTTGAAAAAAATGGTAGAAGTGATAGCTATTTCGGAAATCACCACATTTCCTCATCAGACTTCTTTCAGTAGGATTCGAACCGACGATCCCACTGACTCAGCCAGTTGCCTACGCACTGTGCTAAGTTCGCCTTGTAAATTATCGTTGCTTTTTTCACACTTTTTCATTTGTTAAGCCAACACAATCAAGCGCAGCTATTCCGCTGCGATTCACGCTTGATGATGTGGTTGTTAGTTTTGTTGGTTTTTGTTAATAATTCTATTTTTAAAATGTTTAACTTTAAGGTGTGCTCGTCCTTAGGTTATTTGTTTTTGTTATTTTATGGCTTTATAACAATTACATTCAACAATTGTTATTGAGCTTGAGGCCGTTTTTAATGAAAAACTTATTGTGGAAAAGCAACAATAATTTGAAAAAATGGTAGAAGTGTTAGCTATTTCGGAAATCGCAACATTTCCTCATCAGACTTATTTCAGTAGGATTCGAACCGACGATCCCACTGGCTCAGCCAGTTGCCTACGCAGTGTGCTAAGTTCGCCTTGTAAATATCGTTGCTTTTTTCCCACTTATTCATTTGTTAAGCCAACACAATCAAGCGCAGCTATTCCGCTGTGATCCACACTTGGTCATGTGGTTGTTGGTTTTGTTGGTTTTTGTTAATAATTCTATTTTTAAAATGTTTAACTTTTAGGTGTGCTCGTCCTTAAGTTATTTGTTTTTGTTATTTTATTTATTTATTTATTGACAGTCTTTAAGACCTATAAAAAATCTTGTCAATTACATTATTAACTTATTTAATTGATTGCTCTTCTACTAATACTATACATTCACATTTTTCATATTTTCTTTACTAATTTTGACTTATTTTCAAATACATACTTTATACTTTTATACACATTAATTTATTGTACAATTAATTAATTAATTATACGTACGTTATAGCCTCGGGTTGACTAGCTGGCGAGGCCTAGTCTCCAGTCTATCTTTATGTTCAGCAGGCGGAAAGGCCTAGTTTCCGCTATGCGTCAATGAAGGCGTTTACCATGGTCGGAAAGGCCGAGTTTCCGATCCATGTTCTTTTCATAATTATGTTGCTGTGAAACGGACGAAAAGCTCTAGTTTCCGCTCCGTACTGCGGACGAGCTGTTGGGCATGGTCGGAAAGGCCGAGTTTCCGATCCATGCTCGTAACGTCTCTCATATGCTAGTATCTTCTTAGAATGGGGAGGCCCAATGGCAATCTTAAATGTGTTTTTTGCAATGCTCGTATAATAAACTGTTGAATTTTTGTAAGCGATTGTAGCATCTCATTTCTACAGGCAGTTCGTTAAACATTTTTAAACCTTTATAGTACAAATCTCTCTTTTGGAATTCCGTCTGACAAAATGGAAGTTTAAAGTTATCCCTGACTCTGGTTTCATAGGTGTGAGTGTAACTGCTGTACCTAAAGTTATCACTCAAGTATTTCGGAAGGGCTCCATTCTTTATATTATAAATAAACATCATAGTATGGAAAAGGATTAGTTGTTTCACATTTAACCAGTTTAAATTGTTCAGCATTGATGAAATGCTGGTATCGTATCGAGCGTTAAGTATGTGCCTCATAGCTCTATTTTGCATTTTTTGTAGCCTCTCTATATACGTCTCAGGTGTTATCAACAGGATAGTGGGGCAGTATATAAAATGTGGCTCAATAATTGATCTGTAAACCATAATTTTGTATCTTCTGCTTAGATGTTTACATGTCGTTTTCATAAATTGAAATTTTTTTCGACGCTTTGTTGACGGTATGCTCAATGTTATCATGGAATTTTTATTTATTATCAATTAGAACACCAAGATATTTAATTGTTTTAACCTCTGTAATTTTTTCATCCCTAACATGTAAATCGTGTCCCCTAATCTAGTTTTATTTGCTAAAGAAATTATCATATAATTGATCTTTTTTACGTTTAACATTAGCTTATTTTTGCATAACTAGACATATAGCGAGTCTAAGTCATTTTGCATTTTTGAGTTGCTGTGTCCAAATCGTCTTCACTTATAGTCAACAGTGCATCATCAGCAAACAGTCTTATCTTACAATACCTGATTGATGATAAAATATCGTTGATGTAGATGTGGAAAAGAATTGGTGCTAGTACTGAACCCTGTGGAAGTCCAATATCTACCGGCAAATCCTTAGACAATACTTCTCCCATAACTGTGTGTTGCTTTCTATTAGTTAAGAAGCTCTCAAACCACTTCAGTTCTACCTCTTAAATACCAATTTATTTCAACTTAAAAATTATTAGTTTTCGATCAATGGTTTCAAAAGCTCTTTTCAAGTCAATAAAAACTGCCAGTATTACTTATTTTTACTTCTCATGTCTTCTTTCCATTGAGAAATAACCCAGTTAAGTGTAGTTTCACACGAATGTTTAGCTCGAAACACCGACTGCTCTTTAATTAATATATTTTTATCTTCAATATACTCCATGAGCTGGTTTTTTACCAATGTTTCTAATATTTTCTCCAGATTTGGTAGAGTATTGATCGGTCGAAGTTCTTCAGCTTTTGCTGTGTTTTTAATTTTTTCTGACTGGAACCACTGTGGAAACTTTCCACTCATCAGGTACGATACCATCTGTTATACTTTTGTTGATCATAATTGAATAAAAATACCCCAAGTATATTAAAGAGTCTTTTATTACTCCTTCGTATAATAATTTTTTTCCACCAATTTTATATTTAAATTTCTTGACAGTTCGCACCGTGTCTTCAGTAGTTACTTCGTTAAATTTAAATGTGCTGTCAATGTTATAATAGATGTTATCACTATATTCTCAATATTATTGTTTATTTCCACTATGCTTTCGACAAAGTAGGTATTTAATACCTCTGCTATTTTATTTTTATCTTCAATATATTGACCACCATGATGTAATATCATCTTTTATACCATCATAACAAACCGTCTGTTTTAAATATTTCTACATTAACTTGCTATCGGACTGGTTAGTTATAATTTTTTTCTCCATATATTTAATTTTTTCAGTTTTATAATTTTTTTGTATTCTTTTTTAATTCTGTACATTCTGTTTTACATAAAAAATTTACTAAGTATAGCCTGGTTTGTAGATGCAGTTAAAGAAAATAAATGAAAAGGCACAATTTTTTTTAAATTCAAAAAAATGTAAATATTTCAAAAACGGTGACACTTTTACCTGAAAATTTTTTGTTTATCAGAGAGCTAACCCCCCACCTACCTTCCCCTAAAGTTTGGTGGATTACTTCTGGGACACCCTGTATATAATACTAACGAAATAGTATAAGAGGAATTTTATGTGTTAGGTTTTCTTTTGATTTAATTTAATAAATGAATTTGTATAATAATGGAATTCAGTTAAACATAGTATTATTATTTAACATGAAATGCTAGGAATTTTCAGGTTGGTGTGGGTGCTGCTTAGGCGCAGCTCAGAGGGGACGTGGGTATATTACAGGTGACATGGCGATTTAGCAGGTAACTAACGTTTGACTGACGGACTACGTCAGGAAAAGGGAGTTCCGTCTGATGAATTAGAACCCCGGCGGAACTCAAGGCTAAGTGCGCTCGGCACTTAGATGGGGTGGGATGGCTCCAACTGACCCGGACAGGCTTCCATTTCTTTCGATTTCTCTTTCCTTTTTTATTTCGGCATGACAAAAAAATATTTGTTTGTTGTAGCTGAAGGTAGAGGAGTGGCAAACAACTCCCCCCATTTGGCCGTCGAGCTAGCCTGGGCCAACAGCATGCCAACCTGCCACTTACCTCTGCCCCAACAGCCAGCTACACAACAAGGTGTTAAAAATCGTGTTATTGCAAAACTGTAAAATTTATTGGGGATTCCGATAGAATACCTGTCCAGTAAAAATACCTGTTCGGGAAGATTTTTCTTTAAGGTGACAAACCCGTGGAAATGGGCGTGGCAATTGTAGGACTAAAGTTAGCAAAACGCAGATTTTATTGCGGATTTCGGCAGAATATCCTTTCGTTACCAACATTTGTTCCGCAATTTAGATATTCTGCCTAAATCCACAATAAAATCGAATGGGTCGATGAATAGCAACGCAACTGGAAAGAAAATTTGTATTACGAATGGTAACTATCGTCAGTCGCTGTAAAGTTATCGATAATCGAAATTTGACAGTTCGGCAACCAGCTCTGGCTCTAAACAAGCAGTGCTAGTAAAATGAAATTATTAAAATAAAGCATTACAAAGAAAAATTTGCAATAATGCTAGGTTCAGT
This sequence comes from Rhagoletis pomonella, assembly GCF_013731165.1. NCBI lineage: Eukaryota > Metazoa > Arthropoda > Insecta > Diptera > Tephritidae > Rhagoletis > Rhagoletis pomonella. The sequence goes on along the minus strand of NW_023458557.1, from coordinate 21,030,898 downwards.
ACAATAATTTTTTTAAGAGGCAGAGAAAAGTTTCTAGATTATTCTTTGACTGAAAAAGTTGCGAAACAAATGTTAACGAAGGGATATCCTGCCGAAAGCCGCATTAAAATTTTCGATTTGCTAACTTTACTATTACAATTGCCACGCCTATTTCTAGGGGTTTGTCGCCTTAGAGAAAAATCTTGCCATACAAAAATTATTTCTGGATAGGTATTTTGTCGTAATCCGCAATAAAATTGACATTTCCGTAAAAACACGATTTTTGACAAACTGCTAAAAATTGTTGACTCTCATAAAATAAAACATCTCGTCATAAAAAACTACTTTATGGTGTTTTCGTTTCCACCAAAAATTTCCGCCTTTTGATTGCCCCTTTTCGTGTTCGATTCTAAAATATTGTGTTCGTTTCTTAAAATGCCACACTTTTGCAATGCAAAAAAGGCACATTCTCTGTCCTTTGAAGCTTTGTCAGGGGAGAGGAGGGGGTTGCCCTCAAAATCAGATGGGTGCTTAAAACGAGAATATTATGAAATTAATGAGCTAAACAAAGACAAGAAGGCAAAAACATGCATGTAACATGAAGCACATGGAAGGGCCACATTTTTTGGAAGAAACCAAATCACCATTAAAAATAGTTCTTGAAAAATCCCTTATTTAACATTTTTTTTTTTATAGAGAATTAAACAAGGGTTATGAGGGTGTAATTTAAATCCTTAATTTACTGGACTTCACTATGCAAACCAACTTCAAAACGTTCAACTGTTTTATAACTGGAAAGTCACACTAGACGAGGCGACAAAATATCAGTTTAGTGGTACAAATTAATCAAGAATTTGTATTAAGCAAAGGTTCATAAATTTGCTTATTGGCGCATAAGCGTGATTCTTACGTCTATCCGTTGCCGATGTCCAAAAATAAGAAGGAATATTTTTTTGGAAGGAGAAAAGTTGACATGGGATCTTCGTGCTGCCAGATTATTAAACGGTATAATTTTCGGAATGGTTCTGGAATAAGTTTCAAGTTCAGTGCTGCCAGAGAAATATTAAGCATGTTTCTCCAGTTTCTTTAGATGAGTAGAACCCGAGATATAGCGATTTGAAACAGTACATGTTTGGTCAGAATCACGACGAAATTCAAACTTTGACAGATGATATCTCCAAAGGAAAAAAAAAAATCTCGAATACGTGAGATTATTTCATTTATAGAAAAATTTGAAGCGAATCGCAGACATGACCTGATATTTTTACGAAATCCATCCGATGTAAAAAAGAATGCCTCATAAATATTTGATTCACATCACTCCATTGGAATATAACCTCCTTTTGCTTTGACAACGAGTCTTAAGCCTTTTCTGGAATTTCTGGCTAGCTGTACGAATGATGCTCTGATCCATTGGGTTCCATTCTCGGGTCAAAGACTTTTTCAGCTCTTCCAGTGTTAAGTGTTTCTTAGCTCACGCTTTGGCCTGTAAAATGCTCAAAATTTCATAATCCAGAGTATTTAAATCCGGCAATTATGACGGCCACTTTTAATACTTAATGAATGAAGGAAAGTTTTCTGTAAACCAATTTTGGGTACCTCTGGCTTTATGTGATGGCTCTGAACCAAATTGGTTGCATGTCCAGGGTAGCAAGCCACCTTCTTACACTTTATCTCGATAGATTTGCTGATTTGTTTTCACCTCGTTCCGGCCCATTGTAAGGAAAAGAAGCGGAGAACGGACTTTTTGAGAGACTGCGGCCCACGCCATAATTTGGTCGGCTCCTTGGCGTCGAGTGACTCTGAATTCATCAGAATGATCACAGGGACCGGGGTTGTTGACGAACTGTTCCACAAAAAAGTTTTCTCGTCAGAAGTCTCTTTTTTTCGCTGCATAGCTGTTAATCATTGAGACACGGTTTTTGAAGGGTGTACTTTTAGCTTATTTTGAAGTTGGACGGACTTGCGCACAGTGGCGCCGTTTTAGTGAAATTTTAAATTTTCGAATCCCGCCAAATTTTTTTTTTTTACAACTAACAAACCAACGGATTTGATGTTTTTTGTTTTGTTTTTTTGCAGTACAAAGCATGTTTACAGAAATTATTGTGCTAACTTTTTATTTGGATTAGTGGTTTAGCGGAGTATTAGGTTTGTGCTAAATAAAAAAATATGTTCGAGACCTGTGCTTATGTATATGTTTTGGTGCTTAGTCGTGGTACAGAATGCCCTTTGTGATAGAGTGTTTTAGCATGTGTAACCCAATCTTCTGTGGAATAAAAGCTGGGTGGATTCGACAGGATTCTCCCAAGTATTTAGTTTGGTTTTTAGTTGGTCTATGTCAAGTTGAAGAATTAGCTGCAGGTTTTTGCAATTTTTTTGATTTGTTGTGTTTGTTTCCAATATTTTCCCAGCTGTGAGATTTCAAACTTAGCATATGTTTCAGCAAGTGCATTAATTATTTGCGCGCTTTTTTGCAGTACAAAAGTTGCTTACAGAAAAAAAAAAACGTTTTTCTAACTTTCTATTTGGATTAGTGGTTTAACGGAAATTATTAGTTTTGTGCTAAATAAAAAAAAATATGTTTGTTACCTGTATATGTTTTAGTGCTTAGTCGTGGTACAAAATGCCCATTGTGATAGTGTTTTAGCATGTGTAGCCCAATCTTCTGTGGAATAAAAGCTGGGTGGATTCGGCAGGATTCGCCCAAGTATTTAGTTTGGTTTTCAGTATGATCTATTGTCTATGTCAAGTTGAAGAATTTGCTGCAGATTTTTGCAATTGTTTTGATTGGTGGTTTTTTTAGGTACAATATCAGAGTCAATACGCTAAGTACTGAAAATCGGTTTGCGCCATTAGACACTGATGATTTTAATGAACCACAGGAAAAAAATGTCCAAGCCCCACAATATTTGTAGACACGGTAAATAACATATCCCCTTACTGAGCCTACTAGATGAAATGGCCCCAAATTCATATCGTTTAAAGCTGGTAAGCTATGAACAGATCAAAATTCAGGCATCGTCCCTAGAAGCTTTTAAAACTATTATATCCCAATTAGAACAAACAAATACTGAGTTCTTTACCTACAAATCAAAGGTAGAAAGGTCTTTCAAAGTAATTCTCAAAAACATGCACCCGTCTGTTGACCCGGAAGAAATTACAGAATCACTAAAAAGCATGGTCACTCTGTCACAAACATATTCAATATGAAACAGAGAGTTACAAAACAGCCACTACCAATATTCATCATCGAACTAAAACCGAGCCCGAACAACAAAGGTATTTACTAAGGCAAAACCCTTCTATACTCAAAAATCGTATTTGAGCCTCCGCATCCCAAGCGCGAAATACCCCAATGTGCTTACTGCCAACAGTATGGACACACGAAAGCCTACTGCAGGAGAAACCCCATATGCGTTAAATGCGCTGGAAACCATATATTTTCGGATGGCACCCGAAAAACCAGATCTGATGGCTCAAGTACGTTTTATGTCCGGGCAACCGGACAGCAAACTTAAAGGCTGTTTGGTTTACAAGAATCAAAAAAATCAAATACCCGCCATTGAGGAAGAAAGCAGTTGTGTCAACGACTACTACTCAAAACTCAGAAGCAGCAACTAACCCAGTTGCCAACCCAAGATGTCAAAGGCTTTTCAAAATCTTAGAACCACAGATAACACTGCCCCAAAAGATAATGAATCTTCCCCACAGGCCCAAAGCTCGAATGAGATGCGAGAAATGATATCACTCCTAAAACAGGTCATGCAGCAATTTACAACTTTGCTGGTCAGCCTTACGATCAAAACATTTTCACCTTCGATCCCATAAATACTGCAATATGGAAAGCAAATGGACTCTCAAGACACTTGCTCGAAATAAAAGTATATCTCTAACGACCGTCTTCACGTGCTGGAAAATCACGCTTGCGTGACAAAAAATGCGAGATCCCGCACGTGTAGACCGCAAAAAATACAAAACATACTTTTTCTCGCATACCGAGCAGTTTGCGAGCTCTAGCATGCTTTCAACTATCATTTTTGTTATTTGACAGGTATTTTCTCAATTCGCAGAATTCTTCAGAATAGTCACATAGTTTATTTTGGTGGAGAATACAAATGTAGCCTGCAAAGCTCGAACCCATTTTTTGGCGACATTTTACAAATAAAAAAGTATGCTGTCAAATGCCAAGTCAACAAAACTATCTCGCTTGCGGGAGGAAAAAGCAGAACGCAAGCGAGATTTTCAAGCATGTGAAGACGGCCGGTTAAGACCCATAATATAGATAATTCTCTTATATCTGAGACTCATGTTACTAATAAAAGTCACTTCGAAGTCCCAAGCTATTATTTTTATGACACGCTACATCCAGACAATAAAGTTCATTCTGGCTTAATTAAACAATAATTTCGAAGCAAAAGACAAAACCGACTTCAATTCTCATATAAATATTTAGGATTATCGTTAATTTATTCATGATATAATAATCGGATTTAAAATAAGTATGGGACCACCTGTGAGGTAACAGCTTTCCTTTAAAAAACGCTCAATCAAGGCCGAAGATTATGAAGAGTTTTTTAAATCTCTTGGAAATAGATTTTTGGCTGGAGGTGACTATAATGCTAAACACACCTGTTGGGGCTCTGGTCTTATAACTCCTAAAGGTCGCCAGTTTCAATTCGCTATAAAGAAACTTAATTTACTCCCACTCATCTGGAGCACCCACTTACTGGCCCACTGACAGAAACAAAATCCCGGATCTTATTGATTTTTGCGTCGCTAAAGGCATAGCACCAGTATCGTGCAAATCATGCTTTGAATTGCCCTCTGACCATTCGCCCGTACTTGTTTCACTCTCCGAAGCATAGCTTCTTCTCCTCTTGACTTGCAAGTAACTTTTAAAACTAATAAGGATATAACTGAAGCAGTTGAACACTTTTACAACTGCCTGCAACAAGCTGCTTCACTCTCGACGCCACCCCTACACAAAAAAAAACTTACCCCAATCTCGTCGGCAGTAAATGTTAAGCTAAAAGAAAGACGACTCGCAAGAAAAAGGTGGCAGTACACTCGTCATCCACAAGACGATAAACGGTTAAATAAACTCATCCAGGAACTTATGGAGATTGTAAGCAACGAGCGTAACACTCAAATTAAACGCTATATGAGCAATCTTGATGCTTCTTCAGTAACCGACTACTTTCTTTGGAAACCAGCGGGTAAACTACTAAAAAGATCCATTCTCTTAAACTCTGCCTTACGAAAGGAGAACAGTGAGTGAGCTAAAAGTGATATTGAAAAAGCCGACACATTTGTTCGCCACTTAAAAAAGTATTCACTACACCAGAGACTGGCTTGCGTTGAACGCCAACTGCTGCATACTCAATCAATACTGCTGCTTTGTATGACTGAGCAGCGCGTTGACTTAGTAGTATCGATACCTAAAATAAATTAGAGGATGACTGAACACCAGCGCATAGCGTGCTGTCTTGCAAATACAGCCACCACAAGTGAACGATACTTATAACAGCTCATACTGATATTGACTTCGGCAAACCAGTATTCCGAATGCTCGTTCACGAAACTAGCAAACGCGGCATTTGAACGGTTGCCGAAAGCATGAGAGCCCATTTGGACGGTTGGCGAAGCAAGACGCCACAGTTCATTTGTTGCAGAAGTCGTTTGACTTGTTGCTGAAAGCCATTTGACTTGTTGCCGAAAGCACGTCGAATGTAGTAAAGGGTAATTTATCGTCTCATATGTATGTATGTATTTATAGCGCGTCTACCATTCAATTGCTTTACTCACTGCTGGCGCCAAGAGCGTGTTTGCAGGCTAGTTGTGAGGAATGGGCATACGTACGCATGTATGTATGTATGTATGTACAAATCAATGCTTCATTTCAAACAAGCAAATGTCGTTGAATTGTTTCTGAAATACAGTATCACGACTTCGGCAACCCATCAAACATGCCTTCAGTAACAAAAGAAATGGCTTTCAGCAACAAGTCAAACGACTTCTGCAACAAATGAACTGCGGCGTCTTGCCTTCGCCAACCATCCCAATGAGCTCTCATGCTTTCGGCAACCGTCCATATGGGCTCTCGTGCTTTCGTCAACCGTCCAAATGCAGTATCGTGCTTTCGGCAGTCGATCAAATACGGCGGTTGCTGGTTTCGTGCACGTTCACTCAGAATACTGTTTCGCCGAAGTCAATATCAGTAAGAGATGTTATAAGCATCGTTCACATTTGGTGGCTGTATTTGCAAGCACTGTACGCTATGCGCTGGTGTTCGTTCATACCCCGTTTTTAATGTGAGCAGGCTTAAAGTCACAAAATCAGCATCGTTTGCCAATATGTGCTCCACACATAATATTGAGCCACCACCCAATACAACAGAAACCGTTACAACTACATTGAGTTACCCATATCAAATGGACGCACCCATTGAAAAGTTCTCTAAATCAGAAATAAAACCATCCAAAGCTAAAACCCAAAAAGGCATCTGGCTACGACTTAATAACTGGCGAATTATTTAAAAATCACCCCCGGCTGGCAAACATTTTCTGACATACTTGTTTAACGCGGTTCTATATATCGGTTTTATTCCTCCTCAATGGAAATTCTCACAAGTTAAAATCATCTTAAAACCAGAAAAAAAAAATGATAAAGTTGAATCATATCGGCCTATTAGCTTACTATCCTTGGTCTCTAAACTCCTGGAAGTGCTTTTTCTTAAAAGATTGCTTCCACTTATCGAGAAGAAGAAGCTTATTCCTAATCACCAATTTGGATTAAGAAGAGGGCACAGCACATTCAGACAAGTTCATAGGCTTGTCGATAAAATATAGTCAGCATTTAACCAAAATGCTGGACAATTACTTTAAGATGTTAAAACATGAACTTAATATCTAAAAAATTTAATAAATTTACTGTAATAAAAAAAATTCTCCAAATAAAAAACACAAATGAGCAACAACTTTAACATTTATTTTGCTTCCACGCAACATGACACGAAAATATACTGATGCTTTCCATTTCCAGACAACCGGTCAGGTACGAGCATGATTTTTAATTTCGACCAAACTCAAATACATTGTTTGTTGGTCCAAATAATGAAACACGTATTTTTTCTTTTGGCTCGGAAAAAGTTTTCGGGCGAATTAAACGCGATTTCGTTTTTCAGGCAAAAATCGATTATTCGAATTGACAGTGAGAATGTTTTTTTAAAATGCCCATAACTTTGTCAAAATTTAATATATTCCAACAATGTTTTTACTCAAATGTCAGCAATTCTCGTCACTTCAAGATAGAATGATATAATTATTGATTTTCATTATTTAAAATTTTTTATTTATCAATAAACAAAAAGGGCAAATTCTTTTTTAAAATTAATTTCTCAAAAAGTGTATTTTTTTTCTCTCAAACTTTTTTACCAGGAAGAGACTATTTGAACTACAATCAACCCAAATCTCTAATAGCGAAGATTTTTTTTTCTGAGTTATGATTTTTTATAGAAAACTAGCTATACCCTGCCACGCTTTGCTGTGGCATATTCCTGTTACATGGATGATAAATTACACTGGTCGACGGCCAAAATTTACCAGAGACGCCGTTCTGAAATTCGTATGTAAAATCACCCCCTGATTCCGAAAATCAAGGTTATTTTTAATTTTATGGTACCGTTTTTGAGATATTTGCAATTTACCGTTTTTGCAAAAAAAAAAAATTGGGTCCACTTAATCATATATATCTCAAGAACGAATTAAGCAATTTGAAGCTTTTGAAGCTAAGCGGTTTGAAGCTTTTAAAAGATAATAAAATTTTCTATAAGCTGTGCATACAACACTTTTTGCTAGGCCCTGTAGATTCAAAGATAACGAACAATCATTACCGATTTTTTCAATTTTTTTTGTAAAAATATAAAAAAAATTGTACTTTGCGGGGAAGGATCTCGAAAACCTTTTATTTTTTTGCAGATTTTTTTTTCTCCCTAAGCTCTGTTATATTACAAAAAAAATAAGGTATCATCGAAGAAAATCGATGCAAAACTACGTAAGTTATAAGCGATCAAATAAAAATACCCAGGTTGCGCAATTTCAACGTATACCTCAAAACGTATGTATGGTATAAAGAAGAGTGAAATATCTAGCTATGCTCTGTTTCTATTGAGTTAAAAGTTCAATTTATGAATGAAATTACCCATATTTTTAACTTTTTTTTAAATTTATTTATGTTTATACTATATTCTAACAATCTTTATCTTAATTTGATTTTACTATGTTGTCGAAATAATTATGTCTTCTACTTTGACGCTTATTCAGTTTAGGATCGGTTTCTCTTATGAGAAACCAGCAGTAATCACCCATCATTGCGACGTCCCAGAATCCTTGATATCGATTCTCAATTAATTTCATTTGCTGATGAAACCTTTCGCCATGTTCATCACTTTCGTCGCCAAGATTTGCCGGAAAAAAGCTCAAATGTGAGTGGAGAAAGTGAATTTTTAAAGACATATTTACGCCCATTTTCGCATAATTATTGATTAGGTCGTTCACTATCTGCTCGTAGTTAGGGCTTTTGTGTCTACCGAGAAAAGAAGCAACGACCTTTTCAAAGGATTCCCACGCTGCTGCCTCAACTGATGAGAGTAGTCCTTTGAATTGATTATTGTTGATCAACTTTCTTATTTGTGGTCCAACAAAAATACCTTCCTTTATCTTGGCTTGAGAAATATCTGGAAAAACTGTTTTCAAATAGTCGAATGCTTCGCCTTGTTTGTCCAAAGCCTTAACAAAGTTTTTAATGAGACCGAGCTTGATGTGTAAGGGTGGAAGTATGATTTTCTCTTTCTTGACAAGAGGGGTGTATTTGATGTTATCCACACCAACGGTAAACTCGACTCTTTCCGGCCAATCCTTTCTGACGTAGTGGTCCTTACGAGCTCGGCTATCCCACTTGCAGAGGAAGCAGCAGTGCTTTGTGTAGCCACTTTGTAGACCGCATAGCATTGCAACGACTTTGAGATCAGAACATATTTTCCAATCATGCTCTTCATATTTGATAAATTTGAGTATTTTTTGCATTTCCTCGTAGGTTTCCTTTGTATTTACTGCATGTGCAATCGGGATAGAAGGCTTTTTGTTACCAATATGCAATAATACAGCCTTCAAACTCAGTTTATTGCCGTCTATGAACAATCGCCACTCTTTTGACTCATATGTTTGACCAAACTCTTTGTATAAACCAGGGATGTCGTTGCAGTAGCATATACTGTCTTTCTTGGTATAGTGTTTGGAAAATGGTTCGTGACGAGTTCTACTATATGTCACCTTAACATCGGATGACACAAATTTAAATTGTTGCATACGAGAAGTGTGGATCTCGGCCTTTTCCTTGGATAGTTCCAAATCTCTTATCCAATCATTAAGTTGTGCTTGTGACAGAACGTTTCTTTCGTTTTCCATGCGAAATTCAGTACAACTTGATCCCCCGCACTCAGATGTTACT
>NW_023458557.1:21011908-21016412 GCF_013731165.1 Rhagoletis pomonella | reverse complement strand
AATATTTCATTTACTTAATCAACTTAACTGAGTTAAAATTCTCAAATAGGTGGCAACCCCCGTCAAAAATACTTCCAGCAACTATCTTTCTTAAACCTCTTTAATTTGATACCCATTTTGCAATAACTTATTTAATTTATCAATATATTTGGGTTAAAAATTTTCAAATAGGTGGCAACCCTCCAATTTTTTGCGATATCATTGGTTCTGGTATTATACCGAACAATACAAAAAAAAAATTATTCAAATCGGTTGAGCCGTTCTCGAGTTTTGACGACCGTGACATACGAACACAACATTTTTATTAATATAGACTAGCTATACCCTGCCACGCTTTGCTGTGGCATATTCCTGTTACATGGATGATAAATTATGAACGAAACAAAGCATACGTTTCATATGAGTTTGATTTTGTAATAAGTACTTGTGTGCACACAATATTCGTCGTGTTTCCATTCTCTGCATTGATATCAAGGATATCTGGTTTGCCGACACGGGAACACGCAACATCTAAGAACTAATCCGCATCTCACTCTAAACCATACTTTTCCAAAGGATAACCTTGAGCAATAGTGATTGTGATTCCGAATGTCAATCGAATTCGGAACTGCAATCTTTAAAATTGAAATGGTGTATCGGTCGGAATCATGGGAATTCTTCACCTTTGAAAGGCCACGTAAAAATCTTTACTTACACTACGTTCTTCATCAATTTCTTAACTGCGAGTCGCGTACTTTTGCGGAGTTTTAGCTGATTAATATTCCGCAACGTTATAATTGGTACACCTATTTTCAATTCAGTATGTGAGGTCATCCCTGGAAGATCAATCGATTTCAAAAATTCCGTTGGATAATTAACTGATTCGTCTTCTTCCACAACGGTGTTTATCGACTCATATGTTATTGTTTAAGTGACTTATGCATTTCCCGCTTAAACAAAGAATAGCCAACATACAGACGCACTTGTTTTTAAAGGCACTTCGCTCGTGTTTAATTGGGTATGCATTTTTTATGCCATTCTCAAATAGCTCTTCGCTGAACTTAGTGAAGTGATAAGTCGCTGGCATTTTCAGCTATGGTCAACGCTAACCCAGCTTGGCTATCACACGGTGCTTTGAGCATCACCCACACTCCACTCCCGGAGTAATTTTTGGCATGGTATTAAGCTACTGCTTACAAACCACACTGGGGCTCTGCACGAATGCATCCCTGGATAAATCCCAGCTCATTTCCCAGCAGCCTAAGGCAGATAGAGCACGACTCCTCCAATGGAGTCCCACAATGAATACACGGTGAAACGGTCACATCTTGCGCTACCGCTTCATCAGCCTACCCACATATCTCTCTCTCTTTCTCTCTCGCATATCAGGTATATGGGCCCCTATTATGAGTTGCGTTCGATTTTCGACTGTGGTCGAAAGTGCTGAGCGAACGAATTTTCATTTGGTATTATGACGTTCATTCGATGAAGAATTTCGCTCGTTTAGGTTGTTCACAATAGTATATTTTTCACCGCTGAGAAGCTTTGTTTACAAATCGAGCAAACTAAATAGTGTGCTTATACATATTTATGTAAATTTTTTCTAATTAAAATGAAGTAAAAAAGAAAGCAAGTTTATAAAAACGTGGTAAAATTAGTACAACGAGTTCTGGTTCAACGATTCGTCAGAGGATGAGAGCTTAGTAAACTGGCCAGGAGTAGCAAATGTTTAAGAGAGTTTAAGTTTATTAGCCTTTCGAATATATTTTGATATAAAATATATTTAAGAAATTTGTCTACGGATTCATTAAAAAGTTCCGACCATCTAAAGAGGCGTTTGTGAGCCAAATCTATTTAAAATATTTTAAAACTATCAACAGCGCTACGATTTTGTTCTCAGAGATCGTGCCAACAGAGTATTGGATTTTCTTTCACAAGTAAAACCAGGCTTTCGAGCTTGTGTTTAGTATTCACGATGTTAGAACTGCATGAAATTAATAAAAATTGTTTAAAATTAGTGTCTAGCCGCCAAAATGTAAGAAAACATATACAAAATCATACATTTTTCACAATTTTTCGTACACTTCGCTACACCATCGAAAGCAAAATTCTGTTCGACAGAAAATTCGATACTCAACGAAAATTTCGACACGCTTGCATAGCTCATAATACGAATTTCACTTTCGATCTTCGATAGCCAGCGAAGATCGAAAATCGAATGCAGCTCATAATAAGGGCCATGAAGTGCGTGGCTGACTTCATGTGCACCTATAAACCATACGGACTCATTGAGCTCGATACACAAACACTCGGCGAACGGATGTTACGATTTGAGTCCTGGTCTCCCGCTCTCCCTCAGCTAAACAGTTGTCACTTTGAATGCCGGATTGAATAACATTAGTGGTGTTCACTAAAGTGAGCAAGTGGCCTGGCAGTCTGGTAAAAGAGCAGACCAGCTCAAGCAACGACTGTTGTCAATACCACTCTTATTTAGTTGATATACATCCTTATTCTTCGCAGCAAGAATAGCTCGTTCACTGAGCCTGTAATTAATTTTCTTAATTAAGAAACATTCTTTCCATCAGTTCTCCTTTTGATGTTCCTTAGTTACAAAAATTATCAGGCAATACAATTCGTCTTAATCTCTCGTTAGCTGGCAGCTTTCCGTTCCCAATGTCCAGTACTTGTCGCTAAAATCCCTCGGCTGCAGTGTATAAATGTATGTTCGTCTAGCCACAATGTTGACTATTTCAGGTAAGCATTTATCTAGTGTTAATCAAGAAATTACAGGCAATGTTTGCGTAAAAGTCCTGGGGGCAATATCAATACATTCCCGAATGGTTGGACGTTTCCATGCAAATCCCGCGACAATGGATCAAGGACCTCAAGCAATTTTTTATGTGCCATCGTGCACTGATCTCAAATAATTAGTTTAAACTTTTGTACTACTTTTTCCATAGCGGAAATATTGCAAGTAGGAGTTTCGATGATTTATATGTTCAATGGCAGCTTAAGAGCTGAATTAGCAATGTTTCCACCTGGTAGCAATTCCAGGCGAAGCGATAGCTAAGGTTATGTAATTGTTTGAACGAACCGTTGCCATAAATAATCAATCTTATTTGGCGCTGTAATCGCCTAAGCCATTTTGGCCGAGGTCGACAATGGGAAATGGACAATGGGAAATGCCCCGTGAAGCCAAGTTCTTATCCACTTGGTCTCTCCCTCTTCCTCTGCTATCACCAGCGGATTGCGAGTTTAATACTTTCAGAACTGGAACGTCGCTTCCCATTCGAACGACGTGGCCAAGCCAGCGGAGCCGCTGTATTTTCATTCAATACACTATGTCCATTTCGTTGTAAAGCTCATACAACTCATCGTTCCATCGTCTGCGGTACTCCCGTCGCCAACGCGCAGAGGCCTGTAAATCTTCCCTAAGATCTTTCTCTCCAATACTTCAAGAGCCGTCTCATCGAATGTTGTCATTGTCTAAGCTTCTGCGCCATATACCAGCATGGGCATGATGAGTGACTTATAGAGTGTGGTTTTTGTACGTCGAGAGAGAAAGTTGCATTTGTTGGCTAGAGTGATTCTGCACTGGATTTCCATACTGACATTATTATCGGTGTTAATGCTGGTTCCCAAGTAAACGACATTCTCTACTTTCTCGATATTACAACTGGCAACAGTAATGTGGGTGTCAAGGCGGGACTGCTCTGACTCTTTGTTTGATGGCAGGAGATACTTCGTCTTGTCTTCGTTGATCACCAAACCCAATCGCTTTGCTTCTTTACCCAACTTGGAAAAAGCAGGACAGACTTCGACGTTTTTGTTACCGATGATATCGATGTCATTGGTATACACCAGAAATTACACGCCAGGAGTTCATAATAGTAATAGTAATCATAATCATAATAATATTATCTGATGTTATTCAAAATTTCTTTACTTGCAATATACTTAGGCCAAAACATAGTGGAGCGGCGAGCGAAGAGCATCGAGCAAAGCGTCGATTTCAAACGCATATGTTTCAATGGGATAGCCATATATCTAATACTTCTATATTGATAGTAACGTATCTTCACTATGTGTTTTTATTCCGCAATCAAAGGGAGACAGCCTATCAAATAAATGTTTGCTTGTGTTAGTATAAATGTATATTTGTAACCTATTACAAACAAACCACTGTCAAGTCACTCCAGGAGCGGTTTAAATTACAAGTATTAAAAAAATAGAAAAATAAAATAACCAAAAATTTTTCCCTGAACGTGATTGGGCGAGCTTTGTGGTAACCGGCGGATTTGAATAAGCAGCAAGAGATGTATAAGTTACACTTGAGGCGATCACCATAACCATTCTTAAAAGATAGGATGAGAGGATCCGTGCCTTCCTTTCCAGCTCCTTAGCCAGCATGTAGCGTCTGCCCGTTTTCCCTGATACGGCTCATTTTTAAGTAAACAGTATAACATACTGACGCGTGCAACACGATTCCTTTTTCCTTACTTTTTTCTTCAAAAGTTAAACAAAA
>NW_023458557.1:20992726-21011898 GCF_013731165.1 Rhagoletis pomonella | reverse complement strand
GCTGTAAGCCTTCTTAACACTCTTTAATTTGATACCCACATTGCAATATTTCATTTACTTAATCAACTTAACTGAGTTAAAATTCTCAAATGGGTGGCAACCCCCGTCATAAATACTTCCAGCAACTATCTTTCTTAAACCTCTTTAATTTGATACCCATTTTGCAATAATTTATTTATTTTATCAATATATTTGGGTTTAAAAATTTTCAAATAGGTGGCAACCCTCTAGTTTTTTGCGATATCATTGGTTCTGGTATTATACCGAACAATACAAAAAAAATATTTTTCAAATCGGTTCAACCGTTCTCGAGTTTTGACGACCGTGACATACGAACACAACATTTTTATTAATATAGATATACGTTTTTGTGGTACATACTGTAATATTCTTATATTGTTTAACTAAATGGAACATACGTATGTAATATATCAGCTAAAGTACAGCCGTGATCATTTTTTGTGTATCAAATAGATATTAGAACACACTTTCCACCATACAGTTTCGAAATACAAAATCACATTTTCCCGTTTTTTATAATCGAGATTTGGGTTGATTGTAGTTCAAAGTGTCTCTTTCCTGGTAAAAAAGTTTTAAGAGAAAAAAAATACACTTTTTGAGAAATTAAATTTAAAAAAAAATTTGCCGTTTTTGTTTATTGTTAAATAAAAAATTTTAAATAATGAAAATCAATAATTATATCATTCTATCTTGAAGTGACAAGAATTGCTGACATTTGAGTAAAAACATTGTTGGAATCTATTAAATTTTGACAAAGTTATGGGCATTTTAAAAAAACATTCTCACTGTCAATTCGAATAATCGATTTTTGCCTGAAAAACAAAATCGCGTTTAATTCGCCCGAAAAATTTTTCCGAGCCAAAAGAAAAAATACGTGTTTCATTATTTGGACCAACAAACAATGTATTTGAGTTTGGTCGAAATTAAAAATCATGCTCGTACCTGACCGGTTGTCTGGAAATGGAAAGCATCACTATATTTACCCCCAAACGACATAATGCTCTGCCACCAGTGTTGGCACTAATCGATTGATTTTTAATCAATTAGTTAATTCGATTAAGTTCAATCCGGTTACAGTTAATCATGATTAATTTTAATCTGATTAAACAGTTAATCGTAACCGCGATTAAAAAACTTAATTTTTAATCATTAGCCCTTAATTTGATTAAGTAGGTTTTGTGATTAATAAATTTATGCTGGAATTTTACTGTGCACACAAGGCCAGTTAATCGGGTATGGCAAAGTCGGTTTTCCTCGTAAATCTAAGCAATTTGGTGTGCATTTTCATTAAGATCTATTTTGACAGACGCTAAGCAAACTAGGTTTTAATATCCCTCTGCACATGTGCGGTGGGTTATAGAAATTCCCAATTCATGTATTACTAACAATAATTATTATTATTATTATTTTTTTTATATTATGCGTTTTTTAAGTGTGAAACACAAAAGGAATGACTATAACCGGTGTTTGGTTTCAAATTCGGACAAACTAGACAACTTAATCAGATTTTCTTTTAATTGGATTAACGATTAATGATTAAAATTATTTAATCGTAATCACAACCGACGATTAACGATTAAAAAATTTAATCATTAATCGTACGGATGATTACGATTAATCAATTTTAATCGTTAATCGCGATTAACATTTTAATCATTAATTTTTAATCGTTAATCAGATTAACATTTTGCCAACACTGTCTGCCACATACAGCTCTCGTGCTTCTGTTGCGGTGGTTTTTCTTTGACAGCTAAGATAAATACATACGTTTGTATGTTCATATAGGCAATGCTGCGCTAAAGCAACACGAACGCTAGTTAACTTTTGCTGTTTGCGCGCGTGAACCACCCCTTGATGTTCTTATTCTCTTTTTGCCCACAATCACACAAAATGATGCAAAGAAAATACGAATAATTATCGCGAAGACAAAATGCTTTCATTTAGACAAAATTTTAATGTGTTTTGGAAATTGGAAAGTTGAAAGTTAGTTCACTATAGCAACACTTGCTGTTTGCGTTCTTGTCAAAGTGAAACAAAGCTGTAGCGACTCGAAAGCTGTATGTGACAGAAGCATTCCCACGACAGCCGGTTCTACGTACACGACCAAGGGTACGGTTTCGGCGATCTATCCACGTTTAGGTCGGCGAACACCGCCGCCGGCAACTCCTAGTCCCTCCGACAATCTGATCGGTCTGTCGGTCCGGAATATACCGCAACGTGACATCAGTCAAGTGCAACGCCTGCCTTGGCCGATGCCACTTTAGAGCATGCTCCGGACTGCGCAACACGCGTGATTGGACGAGTGACTACGTGGGCCACTTCTGTGCTGCCCAGTCGCAAACTTCCCCCGCGACGCCGCCCACCTCCATCACAAGGCCTCGTCTGCAGCACATAAGCAGGGGGTCAGCAGGCAACACAACTCGCTAACACCCCGCATCACAATTGGTCTCCCAAGGCACACAAAGGTGCTACAATTCAACTGCACTTCAGAGAAAGATTGAGGAGATAACCGTCTTCATGGGCCGTCGTGGAATATTAATAGCTGCGGTTCAAGGGACGGAGTTGCACAGCAATTCAACTCTGTTGAACTGCGCTGGATACAATGTGCACCGTCGAGATCGCGAGCGAAATAATGATGGTGGCCTAGCGTTCATCACGCACCACACCGTGCAGTAGAATGTCAGGGTATTGTTATATCCGGTCAGGCGATGTCGAGCTCGAAATATTTAACGTATATATACCTCCTGTCACCAGCTACTCGGCAGGATATCACCCTGAAATATTGCCCTACTCAGAGGTGAAACCCGTATGGTAGTAGGTGACTTTAACGCGCACCACGATCTTTGGCATTCAAGCGTGCCTAATGATCGTAGGAGAACACACTTGGATGAGCATAAAGACGCCCTACAAGAACAGTGATAGTCATTTGATTAATCATGTGTAACTCAGTGGTGATGGAAATGTTCATCAAACACTCCCATTACGTTTTTAAGGCCAATGTGCAAAAAATGATGACATCAAATGTAAACATATGATTTTTTATCTTATCTTTTTATGGCCTTATTTAATGGTATCTTATTAACCATCGCAAAATTAGCAAATGTGTTAGTAAGATAAATTAAGTAAGTGTGTAATTAAGTAAGTAAGATGTGTTAGAATCCATCACCCAATTCTTGTAGAGCGATTCGACATTCTGCACAATGAACGACGACGCACCCACCAGTATTATGGGCAAGTTGCCAGACCTAACAATTGTCAGCGCTGGTCTGATAAAGAGCATATCCTGGCGATCTATGCTGACCTTAGCGTCACACCATCTGCCCATAGTCATCTCGATTGATTACCCTGCCGACTTTGCTTCCGCGCATCTCCGGACTTATGTGAACTTCTCCAAAGCTGATTGGAAAGGCTTCGCGGATGTTACTGAAAGCAACTTCACTGCCTTACCAATACCAACCGACGTTCACGTAGGTGAGCGCAAATTCCGCAGGGTTGTCACTGCTGTTGCAGCTCGCTTCATTCCAGCAGGATGCATTTGGGATTCCCGACCGAATCCGGATCCCGGAAATCCCCGTATCAGGGGTCTCAACACGGCAACTAGAGAACGTACATAAGCGGAAGAAATGGGAAGAGCATCTGCAGGGCCCCAAACTTCGCCTCTGGTGTGAGCAAGCTTTGGTCTACCATGAGGTCATTGTCCAGTCCGACGAAGCGTGAAGACAGAGTTGAAATATCTTTTGGCGACCACGCTTCATTGGACCCGGAGCGATGCGCGGTCTACTTTAGCCGACAATTCATACTGCATCCTCCGGCGGACAAATCCAAACGTCGAGTGACCAGAAGGCTGCGCAGACTGTCAACACCAAATGCGACTCTTGTTTTCACCAGCGGTGGGGTAAGGGTAGCCAACGGGAAGGCAAAAGCTTTCAAAGCCATAGGACCGTTCGGAATTTGCATGTTGATGCTGAAAAATTTGGGTCCTGCGAGAGTGAACTATCTAACCAAGGTCCTCAAGCTGTTTAAGGCCACTCTCATCATTCTAGAAATCTGAAAACCGTCAAACAAAGCAGAGACTTGTGGCCCGATAACCCTCCTTTCCCCGGTAGCGAAGACCTTAGACGCCCTTCTCCCGCACTACACAAACCACCTAACTCCAGCGAGGAATCAGCATGGATTCCGTAAAGTGCTTAGCACAACAACAGCACTTAATGCCATAAACACTCATATTACTCATGGCCTTAACCGAAAACGCCCCTGTGAGAGAACGGTTCTAGTAGTGCTGGACCCGTCAAAAGCTTTTGACACCGTCAGTCACTCCACGCTACTAGAAGACATTGAGCTCTTCTTTCTGCGTGGTCGACAATCGTCAGCAATCTTCAGGGGTAAAACTAGCAAACCGGAAAAAATTAAACAGGGCTTTTGTTGTTGTTGTAGCGTTTACAACAGCCCCGATCTTGATCGGCTAGTATCTCAGTCGTCGTCAAGTTCAACTAACGGAAGACCCAAGAAGCGTGCAGCCTCTATAGGGTCTGTCCACAGGGACGGAGGCGTCAGTTGCGTGGGGTTTTTCGGGCATATGAAGAGATGTTTCCAGTCGTGGGGTGTCTCTCCGCATGCCGAACACTCATTTGGCACATCTGCATCTAATCTTCTCATGTATGAGTTCAACCTGCTGCAGTAGCCAGAGCGAAGATGGGCTATTGTGGTCCGCGTCTCCCGAGGCAGACGAAGCTCCGTCTCGTATATTTCAGGTGGTTGTATGCCCAGAACGGCACACACACAGGTCTGGAGTCTACGTAACTTGAGACTGACGCCCTGTGAATGCCGCTCAGGTACTGTGGATATGCTGACGAGTCCAGAGGTTGCTTTATGAACCTCTGCACTTCGGCCGTCAGTTGGTGAAGATGCCTTTTGACATGCCTTGGCGAGGGCTCCTCTGCAAGCAAGTTTCTGTTGGGGTGTCCACGTCTGTGGCTCTCTACTAGGAATGGCTTGCAGAGCATGGTGTTGTGCTCCCTTATGGGCAGTATTTGCTCCTCGCCATGTAGGTGATGTTCTGGCGACATCAGGAGGCATCCGGTCGCTGTCCGTAGTGCAGTATTTTGTGCTGTCTGTGGCTTCATCCACCGCGCCCTACTGGTCCCCAGCCACCACACTGGTGCTGCGTAATTTAGAACCGGCCGGCCAATTGCCTTGTATGTTGCCAGCAATGTTCCTTTGTCGGCTAGCGACTTTGGGACCTTGTTTCGGCTCTGTACTTTGTTGACACCTGCCGTTGTGTGCGCAGAAAGGGCGAGCAGACTGTCGAATGTTACGCCGAGTATTTTTGGGTTACTCACCGTCGGAATTGGGGTGTCATCAACGGGAATACCCAGCGGTAGTCTGAACTCCTTCGTCCAGGTGGTAAATACGGTCGCAGAGGATTTTGTAGGGGAGAGGGTAAGACCCCTATCAGTGAAGAAGCGAGAAAGCTCGGAGAGATTACGTTTACTTTCAAGCACAAGTCATCAATTCCATTCCCAGATGCCATTATTGAACAATCGTCAGTGTAAGAGACAATCGAGACTCCCTCTGGTGGTTGAGGGAGCTTGGAAATATAAAAGTTAAACAGTAACTGGGAAAGGACACCACACTGTGGAACCCCCTGTTTTATTTTTCTAGGTTTGCTCGATTTATCTCTAAACATTACTGACAAGTGTCGACAACTCAAATAATTCTCTGACCACCGTTTGAGTCTCTGTAGGATTGAGAAGGCCTCTACGTCTTCTAGCAGCGTGTTTTTTGCAGCCTTCTGATCACTCTACGCTTGGCTTTGTCCACCGGAGGATGCAGTATAAATTGCCGGCTAAAATAGCTCGCGCATCGCTCCGGGTCCGACGAAGCATGGTCGCCGAAAGATATTTCGACTCTGTCGTCGCGCTTTGTCGGATTTGACAGTAACCTCATGGTTGGCCAAAGCTTACTCACACCAGAGGGGAAGTTGCAAGTCTTCAAATGCTGTTCCCACTTTTTCCGCTTATGTACGTTTACAAGCCGCCGAATCTCCGTGTTGAGATTCCTGATACGGGGATTTCCGGGATCGGCCGGCCGGGATCGGGAGGACGAAGGTTGTCAGGCTCATCGGACAGCCGCTTCAGCAGGAAAGTTTGGACGGGGGTCCGTTATGCAACCTGCTGGTACGAAGCGAGCTGCAGCAGCAGTGAACTTACTGCGGAACTTACGTTCACTTAGGTGAACGTCGTTTGGTGTGGGGAGGGCAGGGAAGGTGCTTTCAGTAAATTCCGCGAAGCCTTTCCAATCAGCTTTTGTATAGTTCATATAGGTCCCGGTGTTCCGCGGAAGCAAAGTCGGCAGGTTTATCGTTCGAGATGACTATGGGCAAATGGTCTGATACTAAGGTCAGCATAGGTCGCCATGATATTCTGTTTATCAGACAAGCGCTGACTATTGTTATGTCTGGTTATATGCAGCAGCAGCCCATAATCCTGGTGGGTGTGTCGTCGTCCATTGTGCTGAATATCGGAATCGTCTATCTGCTCAGCCAAGTATGTTCCCCTACGATCATTTGACAGGCTTGAATGCCAAAGATCGTGGTGCGCATTAAAGTCGCCAACTACCATACGGTTTTCACCTCTGAGAAGCGCACCTATTTCATGGTGATATCCCTCCGAACAGCTGGTAACAGGGGTATATAAACGTTAGATATTTCGAGCTCGAAATCGCCTGACCGGATAGCAATGCCCTGACATTCTCCTGCTTCGATGAGACGATACTGTACGGTGTGCTGCGTGATGAACGCTAGGCCACCACCATCATCTCGCTCGCGATCTCGACGGTGCACATTGTATCCGGCGCAATTCAACGATGTTGAATTGCTATTCAACTTCGTCTCTTGGACCGCAGCTACCAATATTCCATGCCTTCCCATGAAGACGGTTATCTCCTCGATCTTGCTCTGAATTCTGTTACAAATTGAAACAGCTTCGTGTAGTTCGGGAGACGTGTTGTTATGCGGGGGGTGAGGGATGTGTGTTGCCTAACCGCCATATACGGTTCTCGAAGTTACTCGTCCAATCTCGCGTGGTGCGCAGACCTGAGCATGCCCTGAAGTGGCACCAGCCAAGGCAGGTGTTGCACTTGACTGATGTCACATTGCCGAATATC
The DNA here is from genome assembly GCF_013731165.1 of Rhagoletis pomonella. Lineage (NCBI taxonomy): Eukaryota > Metazoa > Arthropoda > Insecta > Diptera > Tephritidae > Rhagoletis > Rhagoletis pomonella. The sequence goes on along the minus strand of NW_023458557.1, from coordinate 21,004,713 downwards.
CTAGTGTGACACATCTTGCAGATTGTTGGACGAACCGGGAGTTGTTGGCGGCGGCGCGCTGGTAGTGATGCGGGTGTGTGTGTTGTGTTATGGTTCCGTGGTGTTTGTGTTGAGCTGCTTACCACAGGGCGGCGTCCTATACCCGCTATTGTTTAATTATTACATATCAAAGCTCCCTCAATCACCAGAGGCAGTTACTATTGTCTCTTATGCTGACGATTGCTCGACAATAGCGTCTGGGAATGGACCGAGCTTTCTCGCTTCTTCACTCCTACAAAATCCTCGGCAACTTTATTCACCACCTGGACGAAGGAGGTCAGACTGCAACTGCGTATTCACGTCGATGGCGAACCAATACCAATACCGACGGTGAATAACCCAAAAATCCTCAGAGTCTCCTTCGGCATTCTGATCTCCTTCTCGGCGCACTCAACCGCAGTTGTCAACAGAGTACAGAGCCGCAACAACGTCCTCAAGTCACTGGCCGGCAGCACTTGGGACAAAGACAAAGAAACGTTGTTGGCAACATACAAGGCGATTGGCCGCCCGGTGAAATTATGCAGCGCCCGTGTGCTCGCCGGAGACTAGCAGGCTGCAGTATGACGCTGTAGACGTGCCAGAACACCACGGCACTTCGGACAGCGACCGGATGCCTTCTGATGTCGACCCAGAAGCATAAACCCATCCTTCGCAAGTAGTTTCTAGTAGGGAGCCACAGACGTGGTCACCCAAATAGACTGCTGCTTGCAGAAGAGCCCACGCCTAGGCATGTCAGGAGGCATCTCCTGAGGTTCACCAAGCAACCGCTGGACTCATCTTCATACAGACAGGCCCTGAACGGCAGTCACAGGGAGTCGTTCACAAGTTATATAGACTCACGACCTGTGAATGCCGTTCTAGGCACACACACGCCTGATATGGACGGGACAGAAGTTTGGCTGCCTCGGGAAACCCGCACTACAATCGCCCAACTTCGCTTTGGCTATTGCTGCAAGCTTAACTCATACCTGATTAGAATAAACGAGGATGTGCCCAACCAATGCCCAGCACGCGGAAAGTCACTACATGACTCACAGCACCTCTTCGCATGCCCCTGAACCTCATCCAGCTAAGGCCCCTGTTCCTATGGACATATCTGTTGAAGTTGCGCACTTCCTGGGCCACCTCTTAGCTGAAACAGACGACAACGTTGATGGATGAACCGACCCGAGCTGGGTTTAGGAGCCGCTACAACAACAACAGAGGCTTATGCGGTGTGGAGTTTGAGGTTTTCGATCTGCAAAAACAAATCCAAAATTTATTTTTACTTCTGAGAAAAAATATCGCTCAAGAAATAAATAACGATTTTTTTATGAAAAAAGTGAAAAGCTATAGGTAATTCAAAATATAATCATTATTTCAAAGCGAAAAACTAACACTAAAAAAATTTGTTTTATTTTTGATCAAAAATTTTAACACGACATTTTTTTAATATAACTCATAAGGGTTAAGGTTTTTATTTTGTTTTTAAGTGCACGGTTTTTAGCGATGGAAAAAATTTTTAAAAGATAAATAAAGGCGAAGAAAACATGCCCGGTAAAATCTAGATTGTTAAATTAAAAAAAATGGGTATTCGAGCTGTTTGAACGGAGTCTGAGATAAAAGTGATCAGTTTTTCCACTAAGTAAATGAAATTGTAATCGAATTCTATATTTTGCAGACAAAAATCAGCATTTAACGGAATTTTTAAAAACAATCAAGGACTCGCCAGAACTGTGTAAAATATTTGATTCCATACAAAAAGACTCGAGCCCAATCAGTCCTGAAATTACATCAATGGATCAAAGCTAAATGTGAAAGATAAATATACATTCTTAATAAGGCTGTGTGTGAGTATGGTTTGATTGCTATATAAATCCGCAATATCCTAAATCACTGGAAAGTGTCGGTAATGAAATGAATGGGTTCACACAGTTTGCTAACAAACAACAAATTAAATTTGAATCTAAAAAAAAAAAATTAATTAAATTCAGCTAAAAAATTTCAGAATATACCACTTTGGGTACAAAACTTTTGATGAACTCGCACATAGCCTAAATTTATAACCGTAAATTAAAAATTCATTTATATTCTGAAGGCAGCTGACAAAAAATAATACCAAAACATATTAGGGCTGTTCACTAAATTGAGCAAGTGATCTGACACTGGGCAAAAGAGCTGATTAGCTCAAAGCAACGACAGTTGTCAAAGCTTGCCAGGTCACTTGCTCAATTTGTTGAATACCCGAATTGTCTGCTGTAATACTCCTGCCTGCAAGTTATTTGTAGATACATTTTATTCTAATGCAAATCCCTTTAATAAAGTATTTGTTATGAAATCACAATAAATTATAAATAAATAGAAAATCTGATTTCCCGTCTTTCTTTCTTTTTACTTTCCATTTTCAAAGTTTGTCAAACTCAAGAAATCAGGCGCTTCTTTGATTTCTGACTTTAGGCCCATTACCATACTAACAGGGCTTTCTAAGGTGTTTGAAATGCTAACAGCACATCAAATATCCAAATTTATCTACTCAAACAAGCTACTGAGTCCGCTGCAGTCTGGTTTCAGAGCTGGCTGGCTACTCGTACTCTACGGCGGCTACGAAGGTTTTAGACGATATACGCGATCCATTTGATCAAGGTCATCTAACATAACTTTGCGTACTAGATTTTTCCAAGGCTTTTGAATCCGTTACTCACAACTTGTTATGCGAAAAACTAGTTGCGTTCCCTAACTCGCAATAGGTTGCAAGAATTTACAGGAATTTACCAGAAAGCGTTCCCGTACTCGGTAGGTAAAGTAAGGGAAAAATGGTAAAGTGCAAACCATCAGCTGTTCAAATGATTTGAAAGTTCAATAAGCAAAAATAAAGTACATCTGCATTTTCACCTTCTTAAATATATCGCAGCGAAGAAATATCAAGTTTTGTAAGAATTTTTGTTAATTTTCTTGCGTATTTGCATATAATTTATCAGATCGGCAAATGATAAAAAAACTGCTATGTAAACCAAAAATGGCGGCCCACGGTGTATCTGACAGTTTTACCAGTTTTTACCCGAAAAGCATTCCCGTACTTTTTGGCTTTTCTCTCTTTCTCTGAGAGCAATTTGGCTTTTTGACAGTTTTACAGTTTTATCCAGAAAAGTTGATGAAAGAAACTACTAGTTAAATATTTTAGCTTTAGTAAAATCGCAGTTGAACTTATAAAGAGCCAAGTGAAAGGTTTCAGAAAGTAAAAATTGGAAACAACCTTTCTACACCTGTGCAGATGTATTCAGGTGTACCACAGGGATCCATCTTGGGTCCTCTGTTGTTTAGTATTTTTATAAATGACATTTTCACCACCTGCTCCCATGCTCGCTTGCATGCTTATGCCGATGACGTACAACTGTATCTCTCTAATAAGTTTGAATTAATTCAGGACGTCTGTAATAAACTTAATGACGATCTAAACTCTATTCTTGCATGGTCAACGAGCAATCTTATTTCTCTTAATGCCCAGAAGCCCTGCGTTATCTCAATCTATAAGGGTAAGATTTCGGTATCTCAGATTCCCAACTTACTTATTGGTACAGATCAGCTTAAAGTTGTCGAAAAAGTAAAAAAAACCTAGGCTTCATTATTAACTCAAAATTCGGTTGTGATGATCACGATAATGAAGCAAAATCTTTTGTACACTACGTTGTCTAAAAGTAACATTTCTTATGTACCGTTAGATACGAAAAGGAAGTTGGTCACAAACTTAATTGTTCATTATATTACGTACTTCGAAATTGTTTATAGAAAGTTAGATTCACACTCCCTTAATAAATTGAACATTGCCTTCAACTGCCCCAAGATATGTATATGGTTTAAAGAAGTTTGATCACCTTTCATCTAGATATTTCTTTACTTGGCTGTGATTTACAAAAATTTTTAAAAGCACGTAATTGTATTTTTATGTTTAAACTTATTATTACTGAGAAACCGGAATACCTTTATAATAAACTTCACTTTCGAAAAGTACACGTTGCTTTAACCTTATTTTTCCAAAATTCAATGCACTTCAAGACTGTTTTTTGTAAACGCGGTAAGACTATGGAACTCCCTCCCATTGGCTTTGAAGAACCCGTTAAATAAGGGTAATTTCAAAAACCTGATGTTTAAGTTTTTTGATAATAAATATGTAACTTTATTTTTATTATTACTTCTGTTTTAATTTTTATCCACTCGTGTTTATCTAAAGTAAGATTAAATGTCTGCTTTTGTTAACTTTTCGTTTATGTATGTATGTATTTTAATATGCAATTATATTCATTATATTCCACGTAAGTTTACTGTTTGTATTATTGTGCAAAAAAAGATCTCAACTTAATGCACTAAAGTGTACTAAATAATAATGATAATCAGGGAATGGATTTTAATGACCTTAAAAGCTATAAAAAAGACAAAATAAAATAACAAAATAGGCTAGAAAAGGCAAAATAAAATAGCGAAATAGTAAGAAAAGACTCTAGAAATCGCAAAACAAGCAAAAGAAGGCACTAAAAAAGACAAAAGCCGGAAAATAATCAAAAAATATGTTTATTTTAGAAATGTAAAATTTAAAAAGTGAAAAATTGTGAACTAGTGATGCATTTTCAGGATTTTCATTATATTTTCGCGGAGAAAAGCCTTGAATTTACTAAACGTGCGCTCGACGTGAGTTGATACAAGTGGCGCCCAATTTAAATATGGAACGTTTAAAACTTTTATATTACCAGGATTAAGGGCTATTTCCTTGAATTTTACAATTAAAGGTAGAAAAGGCAAAAAGAGGCAAATATCTTAAAAAAGGCAACATCGAAGGTGTTTAAGCGGACTCAGGGAAAACTAAATCGGGGGCATTCTTAATCGAATATACTCTACCTCTTTAGCAGAAAAAAAGGCAATTTCCATAAAGTCCGTTCCCTGATAATAATAATAATCCCCCCTATTACGTTTGGCGTCGTCGACATCGTCGTCGTTTTTCAGTCGACATCACTTCGTGTCGACGTCGACATCACATCGACGCAGAATCGGTACTGGCTAAACGTGTTGAGACGACGTCGACAATTTATCGATAAATTAATGTAGGAAATACCATCTTTGTCATTTTTGCATCAGCTGTTTCATGTTGTTTACAATTTTTATTTAAAAGGTTACGTTCTTTAGATCTGTGTGATTATTATTATATTGAATATTTTTGCGCAAAAATGTTCTTTGTTTCCGATTCAAGCTCAAGCGATGAAGAATGCAAAAAAGATCTTATACTAAAAAGGAAAATTATTAGGCAGAACTCTGATATATTTAGTTTGCCAGATAACAGGTAAGTGTTACAATTTATACTCGTGGAAAAGTGTTTGAGCGTTTTGGATTTTTTCATACATATCAATGTTGCTAAAAATTTTATTTTATTTCAGATTTCAGGACTATTTTCGACTAAACAAAACTGCATTTAACTATGTACTACAAAAAATTAAGCCGCAAATAAAAAATGGAATCCGGACAACAGCCGTATCAAAAACTATAAAATTGGCAGCGACTTTGCGGTTTTTGGGTCAGGGCTCATATCAAACAAGTGTTGGAAACGACTTCCACCTTGGGCTTTCCCAGCCAACAGTTAGTTCAGTCCTGTCTGAAACACTCGACATTTTAGAAGCAGTCATATGTCCTCTATGGATCAAATTTCATATGACAGACGCTGAAAAAAAAGAAGCCAAGGAGTATTTTTTCCAAAAAACTGGTTTTCCTGGTGTTATTGGATGTGTCGATGGAAGCCACATTAAAATTTTGGCTCCCAACAAACAAGACCAGCATCTATACTACAATCGAAAAGGATTTTTTAGTTTGAATGTTATGATTGTAAGAACAGGCCAACGTTTGCTTTGCATTTTAAAACATAAAAAATTCTTCCACAGATTTGCGATCATAAAATGCGAATACGGTATTTTGATGCTCGTTATGCGGGTTCTGGGCATAACTCTAATTTGGAATATTAGCCAAGCGAGAACAATTCTGAAGGAGCGATACGATGCTGGGGAGCGTAGATGCTGGCTCTTAGGTAAGAATTAACCCCGCAAATTTAAACCCTATAAAATATATAAAATGTTTATGTAGGTGATGCGGGTTATCCTCTTGAACCATACATTATGACGCCATATCGATCCGCAGCAGAAGGAAGTCCAGAAGCTATTTACAACAACAAACATGCCAAAGCTAGAAACATAGTTGAACGCACTATTGGAGTGTTAAAAAACCGATTTCGCTGTTTGCTCGGTGCACGTCAACTTCACTATACGCCATCTAAAGCCACGCAAATCGCTAATGTATGTGCAGCACTCAACAACATTTGCATCGAGTTTGGTTCACACATCACAAACGAGGATGCAGACATTGCAGAACTAAACGAAGACAATGTTGACAATACTGATGATGTGGAAAATAGCATAAATATTGAAGCTTCGCAAATTAGAGAACAAATAAAAAACAGTTTTGTGTAATTTCAGTTCATTCTTTTTTTATAAAATAAATGGAATTCAGTCTTTTAATATCAAATAAATAGTAATTCTAATATCTAACGTATTAAACAAAAACAATTCACAGTTCATTATTTTTTAATAAAATAAATGGAATTCAGTCTTTTAATATCAAATAAATAGTAATTCTAATATCTAACGTACTAAACAAAAACAATTCACAGGTACTTAAAAATAAAAAATAAATAGGTACATATCTACATGAAAATCAGTCAACTTTTTTTTAAATTCCTAAGCTTTTCTTTGGCAATTTCTAATTTTATTTCTTTTAATTGCATTGCAGCTTTGTGCAATTCTACCTCTCTGCGATCCCTTTTTTCCAAAAGCTTTAGCTTCTTTTCTTCTATTGCGAGAAGTTTCTTCTGATAACCGGCCGTATCGCGTAAGGAATGCTTCATTGATCCCATTTTATTTGTAGCGTCAGTTAAAATTCTTTCCTGCATACTATTGTGCCTTTCCAAAAGGTCGTTCCTCTCGCTCGTTTTTGGTTTTCGTGTTCTGACTGGAGTGGATGGTTGATTTCTGCTCCTGGCGCTCGCTGAAGTTGTGGGTTCTTCCTCTTCGCATGGCAAATCTGGTGGGCACAACAGAATGCATTCAATAATTTGAGCGCCATCCAGTGGAGCAAATTCAACCGCACTTGATGTTTGGTGTTGTGTTTCCGCTGGTGGTAACTGAACACCTTGCAAAGCACCTTCTGGACTTAGCTGCTTGTTAAACTGCAGCAAGTTGGCCACAGCCTCTTCCAATGGGCAGAGGGTTAATTGTTTATACATTCCACCATCTGTTGCATTACACTCAGCCTTGTTTTTTATAAGTTTCTTCTTAACTTTAAATTTGTAATCTCGCCACACCGGCAGTTGAAATGTACATATATTACAAAATATATGCTTTAATGGTGTTATTATAATTACCTTCTGCCAACCATCGCTGTCTCTTAAAGGGGGACCAAGGGCATTCAATTTACTGCTGATTGCCTCCCATTGCTGTTTAAAATTAGCTGGAGCTGTTCCCTTTTGCAAACCCTTTGCTAGGCAAGGGCTTTTTTCTAACTCAGCTATAAGAGTTTCAAATTGTTCTGCGCTTGTAATTTTCATGTCTAAAATCTAAATAAATGCAGACACATAGACATTTATTAATTTAATTTAATTAAAAACACGAAAAATAAAAAGAGAAGACAGGAGTTAAATGAAATATTTAACAAATGAATTCCACTGATGCTTAACGAGTCGTTCACATAGTACATATATATGTACATATGTCTACACATCATATTTTATAAGTACCTGGTACTAACGGCCTTTTTTCTTAAAAAAAAAAACACTTATACTTACAAATTTTCTTCCAGTCGTCAGTAAACACGGTGTCGACAGAAATGGCGTCGTGTGAGTTCAACGTCGACAGCAACTTTGCTTAGCCAATACCAAAGATGTGACAATAGTTGTCAAGAGTTATCGATATCAACCACGCCAATACCGATTTTAACAAGTCGTCGTCGTTTAGTGACGACAACGCCAACCGTAATAGGGGGGAATAATAATAATAATAATACTAATAATAATAATGCTAATAATAATAATAATATCGGACTTTGGTTAGGTTAGGTTAGGTTTATGTGGCAGTCGGTTCATGTGACCAACTCACTTAGAACTTTTAAAGGTCAATGTGAGGCTCTTATAAAGCGTAGAATTGGTTTTATTCCTACGCATGATAATTCCGTAAGAGAGCTTAAGAAGGGCCTACCTAAAAAGCCTCCTCTTGGCCAAAGCTGGGCAAATAAGTGATCTACGGTTTCTTCCTCATCTCTGCAACTTCTACAATATTCGTGGGAGAATATTCCTAGTCTTGGGGAGTGCCTGCCAAATAGCCAATGACCGGTTACACAAGCCGTGACCATCGCAATCTCTCTTGAGTGGCTGAGAAACTTTCGTCTTTTTCTAATATATTTGTGGCCGAAGGAGCCTGGTTGTTCTACACGTGCCCTCCTCTAGCCATTCCCTATTGGCCTCTTGGATCATGCTATTTCGAAGTTCTAATTTGGAGGTTTCCATGGGTGTCTCAATGGTGCCTCTGTTTTCACATATGGAGAGATTGGTACCTTTCCTGGCTAGCTCATCGGCCCTGCAGTTTCCTTCAATATCTCTGTATCCCGGAACCCATATGAGGCTGACCTTGACCACAGCGCTAATATCGTTTAGAGCTACGAGCCATTCCTGCGCAATCTTCGATCTCAGCATTACCATGTTCATTGATTTAGTGGCCGCCTGGCTATCCGAGAAAATATGAATCGTAGTCTTCGTTACGGCATGCGTACTAAGGTACACAGCCACCTCCTTTATAGCTAAAACTTCTGCCGGATAAACACTAAAATAGTCCGGAATTCGGACGGATAGTTCCAGTCCTAGTTCCTTAGAGAAAACTCCGTAGCCAACCCTATTGTCTAGCTTGGCTCCATCTGTGTAAAAATTCAATTCCTCCCTTCTCCACGGTCTTCGTGTTTGCCGCTCTCTTCTTGGCGGGATACTCGTCTTAAAGAGCCTATCGAAGGTTGGTTTAGGAGCGGAGTAGTGAACTTCTTGGTGAACTACCCAGATTGTGAAGTATGGAGGCGTGACCGAACCGCCGATCCTTCCATAGCACCATACTTTTTAGTCTGAGCGCTGAATCGGCGGCCGCGTATTTTCCCGCCAGGTTTATTGCGGGCAAATTGGTTACTACCTCTTGCGCTTTGTTTGTGGTGGTCCTTAAGGCACCTGAAAAGCATAGAAACGCTGTCCTTTGGACCTTACTCAATAGTTTTAGGTAACTTGCCTTTTGAGTTGCTGGCCACCATACAAGTATTCCATATAATAGTATTGGCCTGACCACCGAGGTTTAAAGCCAATGTGTAATACGAGGTGTTTACCCACACTTGATTCCGACCGCTTGTTTGCAAGTAGGGATGTTGCGATACAAGTAAATACAAGTAGGTACTCGATACTTTCATCTTGAAACCAAGTACTTTGGGCTTTCACCGAATACAATAAGTAGGTATCGGATGTAAGTACTTGGTATCGGCAAAAAGTACTCATACTTAAACTCCCATCGCTTGTAAAGCAAATGTACGAATGCCAAAATATAAGGTAGAGCAATAAGTAAGAGCACAATATTAAATCAACTCAAAGCCATTTGAGTAACAGAGTCCCCTTTCAGACACGTCAAGTCTTGCTTTCAAGTCTGCTCGTTCGTTGGCGAAGGAGGTGAGAAGAGAGGGGAAGAGTACAGATACCTCCGTACCGTCAATTCGTTGCAAGTTTTCTTGTCTCTTTTGATCTTTTTGTTGCTTCCCATTTAAAGAACCAAGGACTTGAATTCAATTAAAGTTGACGCGTGTGGAAGCAAATAGAAAACACAAAAGAGAATGCGAAAAAAATTGCTTTCAAGACTTAACGTGTCTGAAAGGGGACAGAGCAAACAAAATTTACCGTTACTATTGTGGTTTGCCATACCTCATTTCATATGAATTTCATTTTCTTGGTGGTGTTGCTTCAACTGAAAGTTAAGCTTGAAGAAACAGTTCGTAAACAAATCTTTAATACAAATGTATTTGTCTTTTTATTATTTGTTTGCTTGACGATTGTTAAATTTTTTGGATAGAGAGACATCATTTTGGACATGTTTTAATTGGATCTTCACGGTCAACCTAAAATTTTTGAGTAAAAGTAGCAAGCTAGCTGGCGGAAAATGAGTAAATAAAAGTACATACTCGATACTTTTTGGTTGGTATCGGCTTGGTATCGATGCCTTTTCAGAAAAATACTTCCAAGTATAAGTATCGATACTAAAGGTTATTTCCACATCCCTATTTGCAAGTGCATAATGCAACGTTCGCCTTCCTTACTCTTTGCTCTATTTTAGGCTTCCACGTAAGTTTGCTGTCTAATATGAGTCCTAGATACTTAACATTCTCCTTCAAAGATATCTCCACAACCATAAAGATTAGCGGGAAGACTATGGGCAGCCTGTTTTTCCTTGTAAAGAGAATTGCTTCAGTTTTATCGGGATTTATTCCGAGTCCCCTACTCTCTGTCCAGTTTCTAAGCGTTGCAATTGACAGGTCGTCAGCATATGCTGTGACGTGGCAACCCCCCCTCTACAGTGCCACCAGCAGAGAGTTCACTCCCAAGTTCCAGAGAAGCGGGTAGAGAACCCCTCCCTGAGGAGTGCCTCTACAGACCTCTCTTCTTATTGTGGTGTTACCAAGCTTAGCGGTTATCGTCCTGCTGACAAGTATAGACTCAATCAGCGCCGCTACGTTCTGGTCAACTCCAAGCTCTTCTAAGGCACCCGTATTGAATGCGCCTTATATATCTACAAAGGCAACCAGAGCATACTCTTTATCTGATACACTTTTTTCACCAACCCGACGAGCGAGTGCAAGGGGGTTTCCATAGATTTGCCTTTCGTATAGGCATGCAGCGCTGGGGAGAGCCTACTAGTTGGTATCACGCCCCGTTCATAATCATCCGCTCCCCTCTAAAATTTTGAGAAGGAAAGACGTAAGACTGATGGGTCTGAAGTTCTTGGGGTTGCTGTGGGAGGACCTGGCCTGCCTTGGGTATGAAGGAGACTTTTGTCTCGCTCCAGCCTAGCGGAATATAGCCCATGTTAAGACAGCTTCTTATAATAACCGCAATGAACGGAGAGATAATGCCCCGTGATTGCTGCAGCTCTACCGCATGTATCCCATCAAATCTCGCTGACTTGTACGGACCAAAAGTCTTAATAGACCATTCGATTTGCGCGTTAGTAATCAGTCGATTTCCACCGGCTTGTTTCCAGGGAAGTGTGTGTCCAGGAGGAGGTCTAAATATTCCTCGCTCGTCGTAGTACATGAGTTCCCTTTACCCTTGAGATAGCCAAGGTTGCATGGCGACTTTGCAAGGATTCTTCTTAATCTGGCCGCTTCCGTGGTTTCCTCGATTCCCTTGCAGTAACTCTTCCAGGATTGGCGTTTCGCAGTTCTAACGGCTTTTTTCTAAATTTTAAGATCTGCCTTACAGGCTTCCCAGTGGCTTCTCGTGGCTTTGGCCTTATTGAACATTGTCCTATTGGATTCACGTAACGAGGACAATTGTTTTGACCACCAAGGTGGTTTGGTTTTTTCCCTGTATCAAACAACCGGACATCCGGCTGAAAAAGAACTATTCATGGCTTTAATGACCTGATTAACCAACCCATCCTGTTTACTACGGAGACACGTCACATGGAATGGAGTGCTCGCCGTAAATTATTATGTAAAGAAAAAGACAAGGTTTCGTAATATTAATAATTAATAAGCGGTCCTTGATTTTTATTTGTTATTTAAATGCTTGTATACAACGTTATAAAGCGTACTTGATGCTCTTACCTCAGTGTGGCGTGGTAGCTGGTGAAGCGGTTGATAGTTCT
>NW_023458557.1:20984033-20992626 GCF_013731165.1 Rhagoletis pomonella | reverse complement strand
ATATATATATTTGTACATGTGTGTATACAATTTCAAATCAACAATTCGGGGTAAATAGTACAAAGGATATATATGTATGTGTATATAAAGTTGTTGTGGGGCCCAGGGCCACAGGATCCGGGGTCCTCACAGTACAAGCTTTGCACATTGAGGTGAATTATCTTCAACCCAACCGCTTGTTTGCTTAAAATGCGCAACATGGTGTTAAGACACCCTTTGGAACTCGCCTGCTTATAGTCCAAAGTCAATATACAATATTTTAAATGCACTGCAGTTGGAATTTAACAAAACTGATAGTAAATTTAACCAGAAATATGTGGAAATAGAGTAAGTAACGCAGTAAAAGATAATCGCTGTTTTGGTGTATATTCCCGTCGCGAAAGGGGTGGATACCAGGTGGACTAGTGTGCTCCAGTTCTTTGAGTATATCCAGGGTGTATATTGCGAGCGGACTGTTGCCTAATGTGAAGTAAGCCTCCTCTGGTGAACACATATGCAACTTTTTTCCGTTTTTTGAGATTAAGGGCTGACTTGAAAATCTGGTTATTATGCTTTGTTAGCGACTCGTTAATGAAGACAGGGGCTTCGGATTGTATGCCTGCATGAGTAAGCCGTAGTCCACTGTTGTTAGATCGTTTATAATTCGCCACAGTTTTTAGAAAATTTTTTCTATCCTCGGTTGCTTGAAACTTGACTATATTCGCAGGGTCAACAGGAGTGTCCCGATGTTTCCGCGCTCGGAAAATACCCCTTAATGGAGGTGGTTATAAATTCAGGAAAAACATAGATGGTGAAAGATACTCTGTAAGTTTTCACCTTCTTCGAGTGGGATCCCTAGTACTCTAGCATCACAGGCAGCCATAAGGCTATCATGCTTGGAGAGATTTTCTTTTAAAGTTGCTACCTCTGCCTCAAGGATACTAATTCGATCGCAGGTAGCTTCCAAACGGGTAACTCTATCATTTAATTTGGTTAGCTCACGCATAAAAGATTCTAACTTTTCTTCAAATTTGCGACAGAAAACCTCCATAATTCTGTTTTCGGACTCAAGGATTTGCTTTGCAAGCAGTTCGTTGAACTTTTCAAAGCGTAGATCCATACTGCGTATAATATTTGGTGATGAGCCACTGATTAGCTGAGGTTTTCTAGGTTCTCTATCGTTGGAAGCAGTCTCACCACGTCGTTTTCCGGCACCTCCAGCCATTTTAGTGGGATTATTGAAAAGAACGAGTTGGCACAGTTTACGACGCGAAGTTGTGACTTGCACAAAGTTTACCACAGGTGGCGCTATTGTGGCTATTGATGACACAAACCAGACAACTCGGAGAAAAGCTGGTGGCGAATAGCGGGAGACGTATAGGAGTTGTTGTTGATTAGGTACTTCGCCTCATTTGCATTCAGCAAGAACAAAACAATTTTGTGGACCACCTGACTTAATTTTCAATTTCGATGCTTAGAGCTGCCGGAACAGGAGACGAACAATGGACAATGATGTTTAGCACTTATATAGAAGATAACACGTACAATCGTGATTTATTATTCACTTAGAGCTTATATATTTAAACAGCAAAGTGGAACGAGAAACTTTATGTACTTCACATACCAGGGTTGCCAGCTATTTTGTTCTTTTTGGCCCCCCCGGAGCTTTCGTTCGTGAATTCGAATATAGGCCCAAAAAAGGAAATAACTTAGCTAATATTCCCCGTCATAACACTGAATCAAAAAACTAATTATTAAATCTGCTTTAAGTATTTATTACCAAAATGTAAGAGGCTAAATACTAAATTAACGAACTTATACCTTAAAGGCCTTGAATGTAATTATAATATTCTTTCTTTTACTGAAACTTGGCTGGAACCTCACATTTTCAATTCAGAGATTCTTCCAAATAATTATCATATCTATAGACAAGATAGGGCGGACAGAATCGGCGGTGGCGTACTCTTCGCTGTAGACTCTTCAATACCATTTGAAGAAGTTAGTTTTCCAGACATTGATTCAGTATTCAAATGCATTCGTGTACATGCTGGAAAAGGGTCTATTTACTTAGCTCTGTGCTATATCCCTCGCCGATCTGACACATTGGTGTATTCACGACTCATCTCTTTACTGAAATCAATTAATTTACTGACTAAACCTTCTGATTCAATGGGTGATTGATTGTTGGGCGATTTTAATTAACCAAGCTTATCATGGAACATCATTGACAATGATATCGTACCTTTCGCGTCTAATGCGTGCAACAACGTATTTTTAGAGGAGATGGCTGAACTCTGCCTAACTCAGGTTAATGTACTTCACAATAACTTTGGTAAAGTATTAGATCTTGTTTATGTTGGCGATGCATCTAAGTCCGTTGTAAATAAGCGTGATCCACTAGTTTTGCCCGAAGATGTCTACCACCCTGCTATGGAGGTATCTTACGAAGTTATAAGTGATGGTCAAAATTGCAGTACCCAAGCATACGAACCAAATATTCGCTTTGATTTTTTCGAAAGCCAACTTTAAAAAGCTTAACAAAGAACTGTCTATATTGTCGTGGCCTGTATATAAAGAAAATATTGAACAAAGCGTTGCACTTTTTAACTTTACATGAATTATTTGAAAAGCATCTGCCTAAACGCATGTATGTTGAAGAACAGACACAGTTATGGTTCACTAAAGAACTGAGAAATTTGAAAAACAGAAAGTCGCGTTATTTTAGATTGCACAAAAAAAAAACGGTTTACACTCATACTATGTAAAATACTCACTTTTGCGTCATAAGTTTTTTGAATTAAACAAAAAGTGTTATAAAGCTTACTTGTGTAAAATCAAACGGCGTATAATAAATAACCCCAAATCATTTTATGACTTCGCAAACTCCAAGCGAAATGTACGTGTGTTTCCTTCCGCCATGAAGTATCAAAATACCGTCTTTAGTGATAATCAAACAATTTCTAACATGTTCGCTCAGTTTTTTAAATCCAATTATTCCATTAACTCACATGCTAACATTGACTATCCTTTTAAACTATGTCCAATGAACTCAATAAATATCCCAGTAATATCTCCCGATGATGTAGTAGTTTATCTGAAATCCTTAAAGCGGTCCTTCAGTTATGGTCCTGACCAGATCCCTACTTGAATTCTTATAAATTGTGCTGATTATCTCTATGAGCCGTTAACAGAGTTATTTAATTTGTCTCTTAAAGAGGGCGATTTTCCAACTATATGTAATACCATGTCCCCACCGGAGCTAACCACGTAGTTATGGCTACTGATTTGGTTATCCCGATAACCCACTTGATTTAGCGTAGTTTCGCCATATAAAAATGACAGCACTTAACCATTTCACTGTGATGGTTAAAAGCTAACCAACTCGAAACCACGTCGAGAGTCCGATACAACCCTGTGTTTTCCCGCCATCTGTGGGTCATTAGCGTTAAAATGTAAAGAATTCGTTCCCTACTAGTGTTTGGACTCAGCTAAAATCAGATTAGATTTACTCCGGTTTTTAAAAAAATTTGAAATCAAGTCCTCTACTCCGCTTAACTTCAAATCTATTCCGTTTTTTCATTCATGTTATGCCCCTCTTGGGGCCGTTTTTTGAGTGTTCTCCACCGGTTTCAGTAAAAAAATTGAAAGTTAACCAAATCTCACTGCTAAAAAGTAACTTTTTCATAGCAATGCGCCAATAAAGTAACTTCGTTAGTTTTTGATGTATGGCTGTACAAATTGGCGGATGCAGAACTTTACTTAAGTTGTTAAAAAATATATGTAAAATGAAATTTATATAAAGTAGAAAAGGTTTGCTTTTTTAAAAATTAAGTGTTAGATACGTTCTACTATATAGAAAATGCTAAAAATTACCTAAATTGTAACATATCCTTACATTGCCTCGCGTACTTATTTTGCATGAATAGAAAATATTTTAGTCAAACAATTAATGTCAGAAACAAAAATTCAATCTAATACGGAAATTTTGTTTTTGCTCCGATTTTTGCAGGAATTTAGTCCTGAATCGATTTTTGGAAGTCCGAACACTGTTCTTTACATTTGTACTGTTTTATAAACCTTAAACCGCAGTGTGTAAATTATTTGAAGCAATTATAACAAATCTGTTGACGCATTCTATCTCGTCTAGCATTTCATATAGTCAACATGGATTTTGCAAGGGCAAATCAACTTCTGCAAATTTACTTGAATTAACATCCTATATCTCAAAAGCAGTTACTGAAAGCAAAACTCTTGATGTTATATATACTGAATTCAGTAAAGCATTTGACAAAGTGTGCCACTCGTTGCTCATCTATAAACTTGATCTTCTTGGTCTTTCACCTAATTTTCTACGTTGGATGTCTTCATACCTCTATGATAGATCACAAAGGGTAATGTTTAAAAATACTATCTCTGACGTCGTTGATGTTACTTCAGGAGTCCTTCAAGGTAGCCACCTAGGCCCGGTTCTGTTCTTGCTTTTTATAAACGATATTTCTACAGATATACAATTTTCCAAAATTTTAATGTATGCAGATGATGTAAAGCTTTATAAATCGTACGTTTCAATTAAAGAAAGGTCTTTGCTACAATCAGACTTAAACAGCATGGATTACTGGTGTCAAGTCAATCTTATGCCTCTAAATCTTAAGAAATGTAAAGTAATGTGCTTCTCGCGAAGAGCTGTTCATCCCGCTTCTTATACAATAGGTAACCATAACCTGGAACAGGTATACAATTTTGTGGACCTTGGTATTACAATGGATCCTAAGCTTAATTTAAATCTTTATATTAATGTGACAGTCAACAAGGCTAAAAGTGTACTTGCATTTGTGAAACGATGGTTAAAAGAATTTTGTGACTCTTATATCACTAAAACCCTGTTTACAACATTAGTTAGACCAATTCTGGAATACGGTTCGGTGGTTTGGAAGCCAAGGTATCAAATTTACTCAGACAAGATAGAATCAATTCAAAAACAATTCCTACTTTTTGCTTTAAGAAATTTCCGTTGGGATTCTCAATATAACCTTCCACTTTATACGAGCCGATTAAAACTTATTAATCTTCCTACACTTTCCAGCCGCAGGCAAATGCTTGGTACAATTTTTATAGTTAAATTACAGGCTCAATTTCAAGTCCGCTTCTTCTTGGCGAAGTTAGCCTTAATGTTCCCTCCCGGGTATCAAGACACTTTTGTCCCCTATTTGAGTTTTTGAGTTTGTTTGTTTGTTTATTTGGAAACTTCATCCTAGCACAACAATTGTACAAAATTATATTATAGTGCTAGTCACAATTCATAATAACTAAGTAATAGAAGTCGCATATTAAAAAAGAAAAACAAAGATTAAAAATTTTTGTTAAGAAACATAAAAACATTAATAACTATTAAATATATAGAAATCGAATCTTTTAAGCATTCATATTTTTGGATATAATTCACAAATGCGTCACACACAAATACGCATTTGCACAAAATTTTGTCAAACTAAGTTATGTGTATCTACTAGAAACAAAGTTTTGATCCTAGTTTTGTATGTGGCAATAAGAACCGTACAAATCTGTACAAATGTACCACTCGTGTGCAGCGGCCGACAGAGAGATCGAAGGAAGTACAAGTAAAGTATAGTATAGTATAGTATAACGAACGTACAGGAGGAACAAACATACAATTAATACATATATAATTATAATTAACTATGGTAAAAACTGGTTAACTAATTTTTGAAACGCAGTGCATTGTTGACAGACCTTATTCTGATAGGTAGTGAGTTCCAAAGGCGGATAGAGTTAATGAATAATTGACGTTCAGATATTTGCATTCGATGTTTAGGGAGGACAAGTAGTACTGACCTCGTAGACTGAAAGAATTGGAGTCTTCGATATAGATATTCAGGTTCCTTCGTATGTATTATTTTATGTAGGGCTACAAGCACTCTTACTTTTAGAAAATTTTCAAAAGTGATGCTGAGCAACCTCTCAGCTTGTTCAGACACGTGGTCAAGTCTTTTTAGCCCAAACACATATCTAGCAATGTTGTTGTAAGCAACATTTAGTTTACTTTTACAAGCACAGTCACAATTAGCATAAATCTAACAACCATACAGGAGCGTAGGTATTAAGTGCGCTTTCGCCAAAAGTAGTCTAATGTTTAAAGGTGTGAAGTACTGTGTTAACCTGAGTGTACGGAGCATACACTTTTCCTACTGCGCTAAAAATGTGGTTTTTCCATGTCAATGTTTTGTTAAATACTACTCCAAGATTCTTGGCCGTGTCGACGTATTCAATTACTGAATTGTCCAAAGTGATCTTATCTAGACCAGCAGAGGCAATAAATTTCCTGTGAATGATGATACATTTCGATTTGATGGGGTTAAGACATAATCCATTCATAGAAGCCCATTCCCCTATTTGGGTTAAGTCATGGTTCAAATCTTTGATACACATACTAATACGATCAGGAGGACAGCAAACATATAATTGGACGTCGTCAGCATATATGTGGACATTACCCCTCTGGCTACAATAGGAAATCAGAATTCTTGCTACCAATACTCACCGCCTGAGCTCTGCCGCTGAGATATGATCTGATCAGTGAGCATGCTGGACTAGAGAAGTTAAATAAGTTCATCAGCTTTTGACATAATATCATGTGGTCCACTGTGTCAAAGGCTTTGGAATGATCTAAGAGGGTTAGGAA
Organism: Rhagoletis pomonella; assembly: GCF_013731165.1. NCBI lineage: Eukaryota > Metazoa > Arthropoda > Insecta > Diptera > Tephritidae > Rhagoletis > Rhagoletis pomonella. The sequence continues at coordinate 20,985,947 of NW_023458557.1, read as the reverse complement.
AGCAATATTATTATCATCAAGTTGCGATCGAATACTTTCGATTACGCGTAATAGTGCTGTTGTACAGCTCCTTTTAGATCTAAAGCCCGATTGGTGGTCTGTTAAAAGTCTGTTGCATTGCACATAGGAAATAATTTGTTGATGTAAAAGACGCTCTACCACTTTTGATTGAAAGGGAAGGATAGCTATTGGTCGATACTCGTTATTTTTCTCATGAACAGGGTTATCTTAGAAACTTTCCAAAACTTAGGAAAGACACTGGTGGTCAAAATTGAGTTGATTAGGTAAGCCACGTGGGGTAGGCTTTTAGGTAGTATTATTTTCAGAAAATTTGCATGAACTCGGTCAAATCCCACGGCTTTAGATTTAATGGATAGTATGGCTTGCACGACGTCACAGTCATCCACACAAACAAACTCAAATGGACTAATACTAACATTTATTACACGTGCACTGTAGTTGTCAAGACATGTATTAGCTAAAGAACTGGGTGGACTAACAAATTTACTACTTAATTCGTCTAAATTTAGGTCGGAGTGAAGAGATAAACTTTCCTTTGATTTACCCAATCCCAATTTCTTTAATTGTATTCCACGTTTGATTAGAATTCATGCCTGAGCTGCTGAACTTTTCCTTATAATACGTAGCGTTCGCAGACCTTATTGCTTTGTTGACAATGAGTCGAGCTGTTTTGAATCGGCTTAAGGCTTCAGGGGTTCTGTACCGTTCCACCTCGCGTAGGTTTGATTACGAGTAGAAGTAAGGTCTTTTAATTTATAATTGAACCAAGGGCTGCTGTTGCACTTTGCTATTTTGCGTCTGAGTGGAACGACATCATCAAAGAGCCTATTTATGTGTTCTTGAAGGAACTTAGTTTGGTTGTCAATATTTACCAGCGTTCGAATCAGATTCCATTGCACTGACTCCACCGCATCAGTGAGAGAGGTATAGTTGATGTTCTTTAAGTCACGGTATGTGAAACATGTTGGTATTCTAGTTGTTTGAAAATCAAAAATCAAGAAAATCAAGTCGTGTTTCGAAAAGTTAGGTGCAGACAGTTGGCCACAGTGGAGGGATTTACTACGGTCGTGTCAAGCAAAGTGCTGTTGGTGTTAGTAAAATGTGTTGGTAAGTAGGTGTTAGTAGGAAAAAGACCTAGAGACTCCATGCTGAGTTTTAAGCTGCAATCGACAATAAGATTGCTGTTGAAATCACCCGCTACAACAGCGTTGTTGTAGTTGTCAAGTAACGGTTGAAGAAATTCGGTGAAATTGGAGAAGTTAATATGACGTTTGGGTCTGTACACACAGCCGACCAGGAGCTTGTTTTCACCTGAAAAGATATCAATGAACACATATTCAGCAGAGTCACCACAACCAGAAGCACAACATAATCTACAAGACAAACAAGTTTTAACATATATTGCGACACCACCACCATGACCACTTCTATCAGCTCTGAACAGTTGGTATCCTTTCACTTTTATCAAATCATTACTGTGAAATGGTGTGAACCACGTTTCGGAGACACAAAGAATATCAATATCGGAATCATCACAAATATATTTAAACTCATCAAGCTTTTTGTACTGTAACGGACTTTCCTGAGTGCTGGGCGTAGCTCTCGGTTGTCCAGAGTCCTGTAAGGAGTAAACACCCTATCTCCTCGTGAAATTAGAACACACTCGCTTCTCGTTTATAGCCTCTTTATTTGCTGTACTCTCGCTATATCCACTCTCTAAAGTATAGAACTAGAGTAGGTTTAAACCCTACAGCTAGCACCAGTCTCAGTGGTTAAAGCCCACTTCGAATATACAATAATAGTCTCGGAGGTTGATCCCTCTTCCACTACCCGTGTGACCCACGTTGCGACGCGTGCCACGTATGCCTAGCTAATGCCCAATGCTTGTTAGCA
>NW_023458557.1:20982506-20983933 GCF_013731165.1 Rhagoletis pomonella | reverse complement strand
AAGCTGCAATGCAATTAAAAGAAATAAAATTAGAAATTGCCAAAGAAAAGCTTAGGAATTTAAAAAAAAGTTGACTGATTTTCATTTAGATATGTACCTATTTATTTTTTATTTTTAAGTACCTGTGAATTGTTTTTGTTTAGTACATTAGATATTAGAATTAATATTTATTTGATATTAAAAGACTGAATTCCATTTATTTTATAAAAAAAGGATGAACTGAAATTACACAAAACTGCTTTTTATTTGTTCTCTAATTTGCGAAGCTTCAATATTTATGCTATTTTCCACAACATCAGTATTGTCAACATTGTCTTCGTATAGTTCTGTAATGTCTGCATCCTCGTTTGTGATGTGTGAACCAAACTCGATGCAAATGTTGTTGAGTGCTGCACATACATTAGCGATTTGCGTGGCTTTAGATGGCGTATAGTGAAGTTGACGTGCACCGAGCAAACAGCGAAGTCGGTTTTTTAACACTCCAATAGTGCGTTCAACTATGTTTCTAGCTTTGGCATGTTTGTTGTTGTAAATAGCTTCTGGACTTCCTTCTGCTGCGGATCGATATGGCGTCATAATTTATGGTTCAAGAGGATAACCCGCATCACCTACAGAAACATTTTATATATTTTATAGGGTTTAAATTTGCGGGGTTAATTCTTACCTAAGAGCCAGCATCTACGCTCCCCAGCATCGTATCGCTCCTTCAGAATTGTTCTCGCTTGGCTAATATTCCAAATTAGAGAGTCATTCCCAGAACCCGCATAACGAGCATCAAAATACCGTATTCGCATTTTATTATCGCAAATCTGTGGAAGAATTTTTTTTGTTTTAAAACGCAAAACAAACGTTGGCCTGTTCTTACAATCATAGCATTCAAACTAAAAAATCCTTTTCGATTGTAGTAAAGATGCTGGTCTTGTTTGTTGGGAGCCAAAATTTTAATGTGGCTTCCATCGACACATCCAATAACACCAGGAAAACCAGTTTTTTGGAAAAAATACTCCTGGGCTTCTGTTTTTTCAGCGTCTGTCATATGAAATTTGATCCATAGAGGACATATGACTGCTTCTAAAATGTCGAGTGTTTCAGACAGGACTGAACTAACTGTTGGCTGGCAAAGCCCAAGGTGGAAGTCGTTTCCAACACTTGTTTGATATGAGCCCTGACCCAAAAACCGCAAAGTCGCTGCCAATTTTATAGTTTTTGATACGGCTGTTGTCCGGATTCCATTTTTCATTTGCGGCTTAATTTTTTGTAGTACATAGTTAAATGCAGTTTTGTTTAGTCGAAAATAGTCCTGAAATCTGAAATAAAATAAAATTTTTAGCAACATTGATATGTATGAAAAAATCCAAAACGCTCAAACACTTTTCCACAAGTATAAATTGTAACACTTACCTGTTATCTGGCAAACTAAATATATC
>NW_023458557.1:20975714-20982406 GCF_013731165.1 Rhagoletis pomonella | reverse complement strand
AACATGGTATAAAAGGAGCAGTGCTAACAAGCATTGGGCATTAGCTATGCATACGTGGCACGCGTCGCAACGTGGGTCACACGGGTAGTGGAAGAGGGATCAACCTCCGAGACTATTATTGTATATTCGAAGTGGGCTTTAACCACTGAGACTGGTGCTAGCTGTAGGGTTTAAACCTACTCTAGTTCTATACTTTAGAGAGTGGATATAGCGAGAGTACAGCAAATAAAGAGGCTATAAACGAGAAGCGAGTGTGTTCTAATTTCACGAGGAGATAGGGTGTTTACTCCTTACAGGACTCTGGACAACCGAGAGCTACGCCCAGCACTCAGGAAAGTCCGTTACAAATGGCGCCCGAGCAGGGACACTAAAGGAAACGAAACATAAAGGAGAGTGCCGTGAAAAAAAAAAGTGAAATGAAAAAAAAAGTAAGAGAGAACACAAGTGATAGAGACACTGAGTTCAGCGACTACCCGAAATACCCAATTTTAAGAAGCAATAAGGGCACAAGTGAGAGAGACACAAAGTGCAGTGACCACCCGAAGAACTACTAGTGAAGAAACAGTGTGAAAAAAAAACAATGGTGAAGAGAAAGTGGATACATTACCTCAACCGAGAGGAGCTGCTGACCTATATGGCAGAGTTCGGTCTCGAACAGACCGGAACGGTCGAAGAGCTGCGAAGACGCTTCTCTGCATTTATTCAAGAAGAGAGTAACAACGAGGACTACCAAACGCGGTTCGAAGAGCTAGAAGCGAAACACTCGAAGCCTGCGCTGAATGTTACCGCAGCAACACCAAGTGGAAGCCAGGGAGCCAGTGTCATGCAGTCACCAATGCCCGTTGACGCGTTTGAGACACCACAGCCATACGCAACGTATCCTACGACATCGCTGGCAACCATCATGGACCGAGTTCCTAAGTGGGGTTTCAAATACGACGGCGGCCGAGACCCGCTCAGCTTCATCGAACGTGTAGAAGAATTGGCGGAAGTATACGAGGTGAATCGTGACTTGTTACCGCGAGCGATGCCAGAACTACTTAAGGAGAAGGCGTGGACATGGTTCCGCAGTAATAACCGGAATTGGCGACAATGGGAGGACTTCAAACGAGACTTTCTAAGGTTATTCTTAAACTCTCGCTACCACGAAACCTTAGACGATGAGATCCGTCGTCGCGTCCAACAACCGAACGAGAAATTTAAAGACTATGTGTTGGCCCTTCAGAGTTTGATGCGACACGCGAACTACACCTCAGAGCAGAAGCTGACGCGTATCTACAGAAACTCTAGAAGCGAGTTCCAATGGTACGTCAAACGATCCGAGTTCACCACCCTAGAAGGGCTAGTGAGTTTGGCGGAAGATATGGAAAATATCCCCCCGGTGAGAGAGCCACAGAGAGCCGCAGCGCGAACCACTCCGCGGGTCACGGAGAGATATCAGCACATGCGCGAACTGCCTAGGAGTGACGAGACGGCTAGAGCAGAGAGAACACAGCGCCGACCTGAACCACACAGCGGTGTGGCAACACCACAGACGGAGTACGTTAATCCGTGGACTGCGTGTAGACATTGCGGAGAAGAGGGCCATTTTGCGAGAGAGTGCAGAGCTGCACGGAGAGAGTTTTGTTGGACCTGTGGTCGATGCAATGTCCCGACTCGAGAGTGCTGCCGTAGTGCATCGGGAAACGGGTCGAGGTCCCATTTGCGGCGAGGAGTGGGGCGTCAGGTAGAACAGCCTCGCCCAAACTAAAGAGTGTCCTAAGGCAGTCGGATGGCCGAATTATGGCGGCGATTAGAGTTAACGAGGTCGACGTAGTACCTGCAGTTGATACAGGCGCAACAAGAAGTTTCTTGAGCGAGGCCATGTTTAAGAAACTGGACGTGGGAGAGGTTAGGAAGGTGAACACGCGTGTGGTAATGGGAGATGGGAGATCCAGAACGGTGCTGAAGGCTATAACGGCGCAAGTGGAGCTGGCGGATCAGGCGCATGAAAGCGATCTTTTGGTACTGCCTGGTATCTGGCAAAAGCGGGGGTCCGATTATGTTGCGGAGACTTAGACGTGACACTCCGAGAAGAGAGCTGCGCACAAGGAGTAGAAACGTTCACGGCAATACGAGGGGGAGGTGCAGAAAGGTCAGGTAAAGGCGATGAACCCAAATCAAACCCCACATCTACAGAAGCCACGACAACCGACGAAGCGAGGGAGTTCTTAATGTCAGAGTTACGCAAATTTGAGAAGATGTCTGGAGTTTCAAATATTGCCACTCACCGGATCGTCATGAAGGATGACCGGCCGATCAAGCAGAGGTATTGCCCGAAGAACCCGAAGATGCAGGAAATCATCAACGCGGAAATCGACGACCTTATCGAGAAAGGGTGTATTGAACCCTCACACAGCCCGCACAGCGCCCCAATAGTGTTGGCGAAGAAGAAGACCGGCAAATGGAGACTCTGCGTCGACTACCGACAGCTAAACGAGCGTTCAGTGCCCGACGCGTACCCCCTACCGAAGATCCAACATATCCTTGATCGACTACGAAGCGCGCGTTACATTAGCAGCCTAGACCTGAAAAACGGTTACTGGCAAATCCCAATGGAAGAGCAGAGCAAGCAGTACACTGCTTTTACAGTGCCAGGGCATGGCCTTTTTCAATGGCGAGTAATGCCGTTTGGGCTCCACTCCGCCCCGCGACATTCCAGCGTGCGTTAGACCAAGTTATCGGTCCAGAGCTAGAGCCGTATGCGTTTGCCTACCTGGATGACATTATTGTCATCAGTGCAACCCTGCAAGAGCACGTCCAACATCTTTCGGAGGTCTTCCGACGGCTTAGGCAGGCGAATCTTAGGATCAACCCAGAAAAAATGCGAGTTTTTCAAGAAGCAGTTGAAGTATCTGGGTCACGTCGTCAGCGAGAAGGGCATTCACACCGATCCTGAGAAGGTCGCGGCTATCAAAGAGCTGACACCACCGACAAATATAAGGGAGTTACGCAGGTTCCTAGGGATAGCTTCATGGTACCGAAGATTTGTCCCCGACTTTTCCAAAGTGGCGCATGCGCTGACGTCCATGCTAAAGAAGGGCCACAAGTGGAAATGGAACGACGAGCATCAGACAGCGTTCGAGGCGCTGAAGAATGCGCTAACCGAGGCACCAGTGTTGGCTTGCCCCGACTTTACGCAGAAGTTCACTCTGCAAACAGACGCGAGCGACTACGGGCTGGGAGCTGTTCTCACCCAAGAGATTGAAGGAAAAGAACGCGTAATCGCATATGCGAGTCGCCGGCTCAACAAGGCCGAACTTAATTATTCACCAACGGAGAAAGAGTGCCTGGCCATAGTGTGGGCGATCAGAAAAATGAGACCCTACCTAGAAGGATATACGTTTACCGTCATCACCGACCACTTAGCGCTAAAATGGCTGAGTAAGATAGAGAGTCCATCCGGTCGGATTGCAAGGTGGGCGCTGGAACTGCAGCAGTACTCCTTCGATGTGCAGTATCGCAAAGGTAAGCTGAATGTGGTAGCAGACGCGCTGTCAAGACAGCCCCAGGAAACATTGCTTGGTTCGATGACGGCGGGAGGAGTAGCGGTAGAGTGCAAGTGGCTGAAAGACAAGATGGCGGAGGTGGAGAGGTCCCCACAGAAGTTTCCTGACTTTGTCATCGAAAATGGTGAGCTGTACCGGCGAATATCAGGCCAAATCGACGGTGAAAACGTGTTGCCATGGAAATTATGTGTACCGACAGAGCAAAGGCAGAGGGTGTTAAGGGAAATTCACGATGTTCCCAGTGCAGGCCATATGGGGATCAGAAAAACGATAGCGCGGGCGACAGCGCGATATTATTGGCCGGGCATGTTCCGCGACGTGAGGAAGTATGTGCGACAATGTCAGACCTGCCAGCTTTACAAACCAAGCCAGCAGCAACCAGCCGGAAAGATGCTGACGCAGCTAGCGGAAGAACCCTGGGCGACGGTGTGTGCTGATTTCGTAGGACCTCTTCCGCGATCCAAGCATGGAAACACTATGGCGCTGGTAATACTAGATCGTTTCTCAAGATGGGTCGAGATTGTACCAATGCGGAAGGCAACAGCGGAGGGAGTAATTCGAGCAGTGAGAGAGCGGATTATCGGCAAATTCGGCATTCCAAAAATCTTGATCACGGATAATGGAACGCAGTTTACCAGCTCGAAATTTAAGCAATTCCTGGAGGAGATGGGAATAAGGCACCAATTCACTGCTCCGTACACACCGCAGCAAAATCCGACGGAAAGAGCTAACCGTAACATCAAGCGACTACTGGCGCAGTTCGCAGGCAAAGACCAGAAGAGCTGGGATGATCTGTTGCCAGAAATGACTTTGGCCCTCAACACTAGCGTGTGCGACGCAACGGGTTACAGCCCGGCGTTCGTCGTCCAAGGGCGAGAACCAAGGTTACCGAACGCATTGTATGACGAGAATACGTTAGGAACCGGCGAAGATGCCACAACACCGCAAGTAAAAGCGGTGAGAATGAAAGAGGTGTTTGAGTTAGTGCGACGAAACCAACAAAAGGTAACGACAGAGCAAGCGAGACACTACAATCTGCGAAGAAGATCGTGGCAACCGGTCGTGGGAGACAGGGTTTTGGTGAAAGAACACTTCTTGTCTAAAGCCGTGGACAATTTCGCGGCTAAGCTTGCACCGAAATACGGCGGACCACATCGCGTACTAAATTTTATTTCGCCTGTGATCGTCGAACTCGACAAGGTGCACAAAGGGAAAAGAAGAACAGCGCACGTGAGTGATCTCAAACCATTTCATGAGAGCAACGCCTCAGGTGAAAATTCCCCCGTGGCATCGTCTGAGCCTAATTCGGCGCACAGCGGCGAATAGGTAAATTTCAGCAGAGACTGAAGTGTGTGAACTCGGCAATTGCCAGCAGGGGAGCAACTGCCATGACAGCGGAGACCCTGAAAGATGAGAAGCTAGCCGAAGAATCCTAAATCTGATGAAGAAGAAGAAGAATAATAATAATAAGAAGAAGAAGAAGAAGAAGAAAAAATAAAGGTTCCAAGGGAAAACAATGAAAGTGGAGATGGCACGAAGCACAAAAGAAAATTATAAAAAAAAAACAAAAATAATAATAATTATCATTATAATATTAAAATTAATAATAACAACAGCAATAGTAATATAATTATAAAATATTGATAATAATTATAATTATAAATATTAATAATAGCTAAAACATTTATAATAACAAAATAATACTAATTCTACTAATAATAATAATCGTAATAAGAAGAGGAGTAATACCGCAATGGCAACCCGAAATCTACTCCAGTTCACATCAACGCTACAAAACTCCCTTTTGGATAATCAGCAACCCCGACACCAAACTACAGCTGTGCGAGGATGACAAATAAACAAATAAAAACAAAATATGCAATGTGAAAGTGAAACGGCAGCAAAATTACCGAAATTTTGCTGGAAAAGTGCCGGAAAACTAGGAAAATACAGTTGGTCGCGCAATGGCCACTGTCGGCAATAAAAAGGATGTGCCGCGGGCGCCAAGGCACAAGTTCGCGAAAATATGGAGCAACAGCAGCAGCAACAGGCAAATTTTGTAGCCGAGCAAGTGGAGGGCGGCGTTTTGCGCGTACGCATAAAGCGCCTAACAGAGCACGAAATTCGACGCTACAGTAGAAGTGACAGCAGCGGTGGAGACCGGTCGAGTAATTCGAGCGACAACAACAGCACCGGAGGCGAGCATGACGACGCTGGCCGGCCAAGTAGCCCCAGCGAGGGCGGTAGCAACAGTGGCAGGCAACAACAAGAAATCGGCGTCGAGGACATCGAAAGCCTCGAAAGTACGCAGCCGTTCGTACTGCCCCAAAATAGTGCAGATGCAGAGATGGCTGCCTATTGGGGTGCAGAGTACTTGGCAAACAATACGCCACATTTGACGAGCGAAGAGGAGGAGATGGAGCACGAATCATCGCACGTAAGCGTACGATCCGACGACAGCGGGCCAAGCGGTGAATGTGATGGCGAAGTAGAGCGGGCACCAACACCCATAACCATCTCGTCCGACGAGGAAGAGGAGTATGCCAAAAGGCAGGGCGAATTCTCCATCGCTACGCAAGACGCCAGACACCTCGGTAACGGGTACGTAGAGTATGCGCGCCATATTGACATGCGCATCAGGCTATACGACCCGATGGCATCGGAAGAGCCACATCCACCGCCGCAACAGCTGTGCCTTAGTGAGGGCGCGATCGAGGCGTGTACGTTGGCGAGCGGTGGACGAAGTGATTTTTTAGAGGAGGCGCCGGCGGAAGCGGATTTTAGTGTGGCAGCAGATGCCGACTTAGTGGCGGAAATAGAGCGTTGGCTAGAAGAGGCTGAGCCGAGAGTGCCATCGGAGTGGCAGGTCCATCCGGACGTAGGTGCGTTGCCGGAAGAGTTGGTGACGGAAATTGAGTCGCACGTAAACCACCAGCAACTGAAGCGGCAGTCATTCAGACGCATGGTGAACGGACAGGCGTACAGAGTGCGAATCACCAAAACGGGCAAGGTGACCGTAAGTCTTGCTGCCGGGAGTAAGGAGGGAGTGTGAGGACCCCGGATCCTGTGGCCCTGGGCCCCACAACAACTTTATATGCACATACATATATATCCTTTGTACTATTTACCCTGAATTGTTGATTT
>NW_023458557.1:20971446-20975614 GCF_013731165.1 Rhagoletis pomonella | reverse complement strand
AAAAAACAAAAGTTTTATTCCTAGAATTTTGTATTGAGTAATTAATCATAAGACCAATATAACGGGGTATTTACACTTGTTTGTTATTTTCACTTCTAATATGTTGAGTAATTGAAGTAAGTAAGCAAGAGCAGTCGAAGTCAGAACTGATTTATTTGAAAAATTTGTTTTGAATATTACGCTTCATATAACTTTAAGTCACCACTTCTACTTAATTTTTGTGATGGAATCTGAACTCAAAGGTAAGCTGAAGTTTTTGATTATAATCTTTTGTCAATTTGATTATTTTTAGTATGTCTAACATTCCATGATTAAGAAAAAAACGATTTTTTATATACATTTTCAACTTCAGAGGTGGAAAAGTTATATGTCTCCTCATGTAACCCCTTAAAATCTTATATATATTATAGTCATGAGTATCTGTTAACACTCGAAACAAAAAACCATTGCGAATTCAGTGCACACCTATTTTATTTTATTTTTTTCAGATTTAGTTATAACCATAAAAAGAATTGAGTTTTTCGAAGTTTGGTTGAAATATTCGAAACAATCAAGAAATAAAGAGTTATTAAATTTTGTTCTATCAAAATATGATTTAAGTGAAGTAACGGAGCATTCTTTAAGAGATTTAACCATAAAAGTTGCGGCATATTCGTCAAGGCTTTCTGAGAAATGGAAGAGCTCTGGAAGACATCGGGGACGGTTTATAAATAAAAACTCGGAGTGGTTTTCGGGTACAGATATGACTTTTACAGTTTCTGTACATTTAAACTTGCCATCAGAACTACCAGCTACATCTTTAGGTAACCCAGGCCCTGGGAGACTAAAGAAGGACTTCATTCATTCCAGTCAAAAAACTAAACGGCGTCGAGTGGATGACTTACTGCAGTCCAGAAGTGCAGATGAGTTAATTTATGCGGCAGAAGTATCAACACGTATGTCCGGCAACAGGAATATTGCAAATATTATAAAAAATGCGAAAGTTAACACTAAAGTATCCACGGCGAAAACAATATGTGAGCAAAGTGCTAGATGTTTGAGCAGTGTAGAAGCTTTAGCATACTATGTAGATAGCAAGTCGACTACTCATGCGTACAAAATGACTCGGAAGTGGAGTATCCAAGCAGGTCATAAGGTATTTCCGTCGTTTTACAGTGTAAGAAAGGCTAAATCAGAGTGTTATCCAAACAAAATTGATGTGGATGAAACACGTGCCGAAATTAAAGTTCAAGCTATTTTAGATAAAAGTGTTGAACGTTTAATTTTAGCAAATCAAGAAGTTCTTAGTAGTTTGTTACCTACATGCTTGTCATTTACTCTAATCAGCAAGTGGGGTTGCGATGGAAGTTCTGGTCATAGCACATATAAACAAAAATTCACATGCAGTGATGACACTGATGAGTTTTTGTTTATATTTTCTTTCGTACCCGTCCAATTACGGGACGAAAAAGGTAACATTGTTTGGCAGAATCCTCGACCTTCTTCTACGATGTATTGTCGTCCAATTAAATTTATTTTTTCCAAAGAAACAAAAGATTTTATCGTTTCTGAGACGAACAAAGTATTAGAGGAGATAAATGCTTTGTTGCCAACAAAGTGCTTGGTGCAAGAATACGAGGTTTCTGTGAACCACAATATGGTCCTAACAATGATTGACGGAAAAGTTTGTAATGCTTTGACTGAAACTTCCTCCGCCCAAAAGTGTTATATTTGTGGTGCCACTCCAAAAGATATGAATGATGAGACACGGGTTTTTATGCCTAGCCGCGATCGTCTTGGTTTTGGTTTGTCTACTCTGCATGCATGGATAAGATGTTTTGAATGCTTGCTTCACATTAGTTATCGGCTCGAAGTAAAAAAATGGCAACTTCGGAGTCATATAAAGCTAGTGTAAAGCAACGTTCACACGAAATTCAGAATAAATTTAAAAGTACACTTGGATTAATAGTAGATAAACCAAAACCAGGATTCGGTAATACTAATGATGGCAATACTGCTCGTAGGTTTTTCGAAAATTCTGAAGTTAGTGCTGAGATTACGGAATTGGATGTAACGCTCATAAAAAAATTTGATACTCTCCTTCGAGCATTATCATCTGGGTACAATATTAATATTGATAAGTTTGAAATATTTGCGCGTGAGACTAAAAAACTATACACAGATCTCTATCCGTGGTTCTGTATGCCTGCTACAATTCATAAAATCTTGGTGCACAGTACTGATATTATAAAATCAGCAATTTTGCCTATTGGCCAGCTTTCTGAGGAAGCCCAGGAAGCTCGTAACAAAGATTTGAGACGATTCAGGGAACATAACACACAAAAGCAGTCGCGTGAAGCCACGAATAGAGATCTTATGCATATGTTGCTAATAACATCGGATCCCTTAATAAACAGCTTCAGAGAGATACCAAAGAAAAGACGGAAGTCTTAGATTTAGTGTCCCCAGATAGTGTTAAGGAATCAGTAAATACGCCAATTGTTTCCAGCTTTCATAGTTATGCCACTGATGCTCATGACTATTCCACGAGTGACTCATCCAATGAAAGTGATGATGATTAGACTTTATTTTATTTTAACCTATTGTTTCTTCAATTCTGTATTATACTTTTCTACTTTAAGTGTTTGTAATAATTTATTTTCACAGATACAGAAAAAAACAAATGTATACAAACTAAAATTTTAGAAAAAATAACCAAATAAAACATATGACTAAAATAAATTAGAAAACTAAAATAAATGACTGCATATCGACGGCTGAGTGGAAGATCGACCTATCTCCGCTGCCAGTTCGAAAACGCCCTATCTCAGAAAATTTTTCAACAACGCTCTATCTAATAAAACTTTTCAAGAACGCCCTACTTCAGAATTTTATTGAAAAACGCCCTATTTCAGAAAACTTTTCAAGAATGCCCTATCTCAGCTGCCGATTCAAAAACGCCCTATTTCAGCTTATTTTCAATGTATTTTCGTTCGAGCTAGGGCGTTTTTGAACCGAATTCTCAGATAGGGCGTTATTCAACCAAATTCTGAGATGGGGTGTTTTTCAAAAAAATTCTGAAGTAGGGCGTTCTTGAAAAGTTTTCTGAGACAGGGCGTTGTTGAAAATTTTTCTGAGATAGGGCGTTTTCGAACTGCCTGCCGAGATAGGTCGATCTTCCACTCAGCCAACGATATGAAACGAAAAATCTCAGAAAATATTTTTGTCCAGCTAGCTTGTTCTAAGCGATTTACTGAGGCGTTGCATTGAAAAGTTCACTTAGTTTTTCCTTACAAATTCAACTAAGCATAGGAAGATAAAGGTATAAATTCATAGATTTAATTGATTTTCCATTGATAGCCTTCTTCAAACTAAAGATCTCTTAAACCTCTTTCGTTTGATACCCATATTGTAATATTTTATTAAAATATTTTATATAATCCAATTTGGGCTTTTAGAAGGGTGGCAACGATTTTCAAAAATATAACCGAAATAATATTTTTTTAATCCTCTTTCGTTTGACACCTATACGTCATATTTTATTATTAAAACTGAATTTTACTTTTTCAACAGGTGGCAACCCTCTTAAAAAATGTTCCTTTTGTTAATAAAATTACATAAATTGAGTTCTTGGATATAGAGGAAACGTAAAATCTTAGAAAATAATTTTGTCCAGCTAGCTTGTTCTAGACGGAACACTGTGAACCGGTAGAATTTTTTTGAATACACAGTTTTATAGCCCATTCAATTTTAGTCTATTAATGTGCAAGTTTCAAGTGGCTAAAGATTACCGTTAATTTTTTAGAATTTTTTTCGCCGAGGATGTTGCGGGTTTCTGCCATATAAAAATAAATTGTGTTTAGTCATTGTGTTTAGTCGTTATATAGAAGCAAATGAGACAAAAAAAATTCTAAAAAATCAACGGTAATCTTTAGCGACTTGACACTTGCACATTATTGGACAAAATTGAATGCGCTATAAAACTGTGTACTCAAAAAAATTCTAGAGCTTCTGAGAAAAAAGTTTGAATTTTAAGGGAAAGTTTGTTGCACTTTTTTGCGGTCTTTTAAAAAGTTTAAAACATTGATTTATATGGGTTTTGTTGGAAAATGAACTGTATTTTAATTGAAAATTCTTAAAAGCAAATAATCATACATAAGTGGCAAACAATATCGCTTTGAAAGGGGGG
>NW_023458557.1:20969263-20971346 GCF_013731165.1 Rhagoletis pomonella | reverse complement strand
AGTTTATAAGTAAGTATGATAGCGACTTTCGGAAGAAGAGTTAACATATGATGCTATTTTTTTAGAATATAAAAAGATTTTGCACTGTGTTGTTGGTGGACATGAAACTACTTTCAATACTGATACGTAATCCATCAAAAACTAAAACTCGAAAAAATTTTACATAGCGCACTTTGCAAGTGGACTACTATTTAAGTGATATTGTTTGCCACTTACGTTTAATCACAAGGTGTTACACTGATCGTGAACTTCTTAAGTGACCTAGTATTCGTCGTAGGGCTGGTCAAGTAATTCACGAAACGGCATTTACAATTTTTTAACACACTCAAATTCTCGACTTATTAAAAAAAAAAAACATTTTTGCATGACTTCCCGCACTAAAAAATTTTCAGCTGTTAATTTTTACGCAATTTTAAGTTTTATAGTCTTTAGGAGGAAAAATGTTTGTACTATTTAAAGAATAAATAAGTTTTGTGAGCACATTTTAAATGTGTTGAAAGTTGTTGAAATAAGTCTGAAGTCAACACAAATTTGTATTACTTTTCCCACTTCTACAACATTTTGTACAAAATTCCAAAACAAAATAGTCTCTTTCAGTCATTACTTCGAAAAGAATGTGCAATTCCGAGTAAAATCAGGTACTATTTATAAAAATCAATGGACAATTTCCGAAGTTATGAATTTTCTTAAGGGTTTTCCAAAACCACTTCGATGTACATAATTTCACAGAAAAATTTAATCAGTTAAATTTGATTCATTTGAATAGTTCGTATAGAAATATTTGATAGTATGCTATTCAGATTGAACTTTGCCATTGCATTGTTCAACAAATTTACTACAACATCTGAACTTTCGCCGACTTCGGAAGTCAATTCGATAATTTTAATTTTCACTCCATGCTTTCTTGACATTTTTCGCTTTCTTATTTGAGCTAGTCATGGGGAAGTAATCGATATTGTCGATAAAATAAAGAAATAACGTGGACGTTTCACGATCAAGATCTTGGTTTCAAAGTGCAATACACTCACACTTTTCTACTAACACACACCCACGTATACAACTTGAACGTCGACTTGATATTAATTTTTACTTTCAAGTCATGTAGCAACTTGAAAGTCGAGCCAAAGAAATGATTTTTTTTTTTTTTTTTGTAAAATGTACATATCGTCGTTTAAAGTACAAAACCGCGTATCGTCATTCTGCAAAACCGCGTAACTGACCTTTGCTGCCAAAAATTGGATTTGCTCACACAAGCTCTTAGCTCAATCCTTATCCATTCATCCTGAAATATATTAGGCAGATATGCGATTGCTTTATAAAAAAGAGAACCATTTTGAAATATGAGTGTTTTTACGCTCTAGCAAATAATTTCTACAACTTCACATACGCGGTTTTGCATTTTGCTGATACGCAGTTTTGCATTTTATTGATACGCGGTTTTGCACTTTAAACGACGATATGTACCTTTGCATATTCCGGTACATTTGCTTGTACCCAAACCTTCGTTTCGGTACACGGTACTGAACCAAAAGTTTCGGTACTGTACCGGAGAATTAGGTACAGGTGGTCACCTTAGATATGACCATTTTTATATGAGTTTTCGTGTGTCGAAACCAAAAAAAAATACTTGAGTTTTTTTGTCCACCCACAATATACAAACTTTCCAATAAATTGGCAAATACAATAGCACCCCCATTTCAAAGTGATATTGTTTGCCACTCATGTTTATTTATTTATTTTTAAGAATTTTCAATTAAAATACAATTCATTCTCTCACAAAACTCACATAAACTCAAGTTTAAAACTTTTTAAAATACCGCAAAAAAGTGCAACAAATTTCCACCCAAATTTCAAACTTTTTTCTCAGAACCGGTAGAATTTTTTTAAATACACAGTTTTATAGCCCATTCAATTTTAGTCTATTAATGTGCAAGTTTCAAGTGGCTAAAGATTACCGTTAATTTTTTAGAATTTTTTTCGCCGAGGATGTTGCGGGTTTCTGCCATATAAAAATAAATTGTGTTTAGTCATTGTGTTTAGTCGTTATATGGAAGCAAATGAGACAAAAAAAATTCTAAAAAAT
>NW_023458557.1:20969087-20969163 GCF_013731165.1 Rhagoletis pomonella | reverse complement strand
AATAATGTGCAAGTTTCAAGTGGCTAAAAATTACCGTTGATTTTTTAGAATTTTTTTCGCCGAGGATGTTGCGGGT
>NW_023458557.1:20967878-20968987 GCF_013731165.1 Rhagoletis pomonella | reverse complement strand
TAAAATTGAATGGGCTATAAAACTGTGTATTCAAAAAAATTCTACCGCTTCTGAGAAAAAAGTTTGAAATTTGGGTGGAAATTTGTTGCACTTTTTTGCGGTCTTTTAAAAAGTTTTAAACTTGAGTTTATGTCAGTTTTGTGAGAGAATGAATTGTATTTTAATTGAAAATTCTTAAAAATAAATAAATAAACATGAGTGGCAAACAATATCACTTTGAAATGGGGGTGCTATTGTATTGGCCAATACTTGCGTGAGTTTGTATGTGTACGTATGTCAAAAAAAATCAAGTATTTTTTTTTTTTGGTTTCGACACACGAAAACTCATATAAAAATGGTCATATCTAAGGTGACCACCTGTACCTAATTCTCCGGTACAGTACCGAAACTTTTGGTTCAGTACCGTGTACCGAAACGAAGGTTTGGGTACAAGCAAATGTACCGGAATATGCAAAGGTACATATCGTCGTTTAAAGTGCAAAACCGCGTATCAATAAAATGCAAAACTGCGTATCAGCAAAATTCAAAACCGCGTATGTGAAGTTGTAGAAATTATTTGCTAGAGCGTAAAAACACTCATATTTCAAAATGGTTCTCTTTTTTATAAAGCAATCGCATATCTGCCTAATATATTTCAGGATGAATGGATAAGGATTGAGCTAAGAGCTTGTGTGAGCAAATCCAATTTTTGGCAGCAAAGGTCAGTTACGCGGTTTTGCAGAATGACGATACGCGGTTTTGTACTTTAAACGACGATATGTACATTTTACAAAAAAAAAAAAATAAATCATTTCTTTGGCTCGACTTTCAAGTTGCTACATGACTTGAAAGTAAAAATTAATATCAAGTCGACGTTCAAGTTGTATACGTGGGTGTGTGTTAGTAGAAAAGTGTGAGTGTATTGCACTTTGAAACCAAGATCTTGATCGTGAAACGTCCACGTTATTTCTTTATTTTATCGACAATATCGATTACTTCCCCATGACTAGCTCAAATAAGAAAGCGAAAAATGTCAAGAAAGCATGGAGTGAAAATTAAAATTATCGAATTGACTTCCGAAGTCGGCGAAAGTTCAGATGTTGTAGTAAATTTGTTGAACAATGCAATGG
>NW_023458557.1:20959164-20967778 GCF_013731165.1 Rhagoletis pomonella | reverse complement strand
ACCCCGCCACTTAATAACTGTGTTGAGGGGAAATTCAACCTAAGTACATGGTTCGGGAAAAATCCTCCGGCTGAACCCTCCACGAGGGTGCTGACTGGAAATGGGCACTACAGAGGATTCTGTGCGATGTCAGAATGGTGCTCAGCTAAGATCAGGAATCAGTGCTATGTGCTAAACTCCTTAATAGCGTAGTCATATGGAAATGGTTTCTGATCGTGGCTTGGAGGTCTGAAGGGGCTGGATCAAGGCGTCACGCGCACCGTACCGAGGATCGGCCAGGCTGGGGGCCCCTAAATAGCCCAGTCGCGACGGAGCCGCCTGGGAGGCGGCCACACCCAGGATGTAAGTAGGCCTTACCTGGGCATCGCGGATCTCTGCCCGGGTGGACGAACCCCCTTTCTCCGCAGCCCGTGGGATCAATTATGGACAAAAAACAAATAACAACAACAACAAAAACAGCAACAACAACATCAAAAACAACTTATAAAGGAACCGGCCCCCTTAAAGCGTCGGAAGGGTCTCGGCCCACTAAACAAGGAGCTCAAGCGATGCAGAGTACCTCCACCAGCCGTAGTGCGGTGACAAATAGCGGGAAACCAAGGCCAATGGTGAAACCGGGCCAAGCTCTCGCAAAAACGAAGGAAATTGGCGGTGGGGTTGCTCAAAGGAGTCCACCCCGGGAAACTCCTGGCACCAGTGGACGCCAACCTGGCATGCAGATTGCAGCCGGGGATAAGGCTGAATCTGGGGCGCAGGCCCCGGGCGGTCGTCCCGCGACACCCACGGCCTTCACGAGGCCTGACCAGAGGCCAGAACCAGCTGCAGCGAGCTATCGGCAGAGGAAGCTGGCTGCTCGAATCCTGCAAAGGTTCACCGCAACGCCTGACCTGTGTAGCAAGGCGAAAGAAGAACATGTGAAGATCCTCACAGCAATCGACTGGGCAAAGGCAGTCCTGCCCGACTACCGCAAGCCGGAGGAGAAGCAGCCGCAGGCGCCCTCCAGTAAGCGCAATAGATCGGGGGAAAATACGCCCAACCAATACGCAAAGAGGGTCAGAACGCAGGGGCCTTCTTTTGCTGAAGTAGCCAAGGAGCAGATCCTGCTCGGCGTCATCGATGAGAGCAATGAAGACAGCCTCACCCTGAGGCAGCAATGGAAGTGGGTTAAGGCCGCGATGGCCGGCATTGCTATCAACATTATGTTGGAGAATCCGGGACCTCCGCCAACCTGCAAGGGAGCGGGGTGGTTCCAAAATAACATCCGCGTTATAGCATGCGAGGATGCTAGATCAGCGGAGATCTACAAGAAAACAGTCACAGGTATTGGAGAAGTCTACCCTGGTGTGAAGCTCAGGGCGGTCGACTTCAAGGACCTACCGGTGCGACCGAGAGCGAGAGCATGGTTGCCTTGCAGGCCAGCGGAGCCAGAAAGGATCCTCCAAACCATAAGGCTCTATAACCCGGAGCTACCTACCGATAATTGGAAGGTGGTAAAAATCAACGAAAGCGGTAAAGCGACGATGCAGGTTGTCCTGCTTCTTAATAAGGACTCCATAGAGTTGTTGGAGCAAAAGAGCGGGGTCATACGTTACGGCTGTGACATGGCCAAAATTAAGGTCTACGGCAACGACGTAAACGCAGCGAAGAACCTGATCGCGGAAGTAGAGCCGGAAGAGGCCAACAGCGACGTGGAGATGGAGGAAGAATCCGAGCAGGTTGATCCGATGGACGACCTGACCGGGGGTTATGCCTCATCGACGTCTTCGCTGGGGGTCGGACGCATGCTTCGGCTTTATACGGAGGAGGAGTTGATCGAGATGTCGGAAGACGCGGTCAACTCCACCCTAATAGGCGACGTGGGCGATAACGGCCAAGATGGTGAAGGTGCTGCAGATTAACCTTCACCACTGTAAAGCAGCTTCAGCTGCACTGCTGCTCCATCTAACAGCTAAAGGGGCAGCCGACATCGTCCTAATCCAAGAACCTTGGGTGGTGGGACAAAACATTTGTGGGCTGAAAGCGCCGGGCTACAGACTGGTAAGTGGAGCCTCAACGGGGAAACCAAGGGCGTGCATATTGATAAGTATCACACTAAAGTGTCTCTTTCTTCCACAATTTAGCGACGAGGACACAACAGCGGTCAGTCTAAGTGCAAACGGACGACCAATTAAGATGGCATCCATGTACCTAGCGCATGACAAGGAGGTGCCAACTACCTGCATTAAAGACCTAGTGGCCAGCACGAGTGAGGCGCTAATTTTGGGAGGTGACGCGAATGCTCACCATCACACCTGGGGCAGCTCCGATGATAACGAACGGGGTGAGTCACTTTTTAATTTCATACTTAGTTCTAAGCTTGTTATTGCGAATAGGGGGAATGATCCCACTTTTATTACAAAATCCCGAAGGGAAGTTTTGGACGTTACCTGGTCGGGAAGTGGAAGGTGCTTGAGGAGCACTCCTTTTCCGACCACCGATATATCCAATTCGAGGTATTAGGGGAAACGCCCAAGGCTCCTCTAACTAGAAACTTGCGAAATGCCAACTGGCATAGGTATCGGAAAGAGCTGGATAGGCTTTTGCCACAAGATAGAGAGCCGGCTACTCCAGCAAACCTAGAGGAGCTGGAATATCTTGTCGACCATTTTACAGGGGGCCTGCAGTAAGGCAATAGACATTGCATGCCCCAAAAAGCAGCACCGGGGTAGGAAAAAGCCACCCTGGTGGAATGAAGAAATCAGGATTTCACGCAAGAACTGCAGGAAAACCTTCAATCAGGCTACTGCGTCTGGTAGTGAGGGACATTGGGAGACCTACAAGGCAACGTTACGGGAGTACAAGAAGCTCCTAAGAAGGTCGAAAAGAACCTCATGGAAAGACTTCTGCAATGGGGTGGAGTCTATCTCAGAGGCAGGCAGGCTCAGAAAGATACTCTCAAGTACTGCCCAGAAAGCCCCAGGATGCTTGCAAAGACCTGACGGCTCCTGGACAGAGACCGAGGAGGAATCACTGGATCTGCTTCTTTGCACACACTTCCCGGGTGCCACGGATAGCATGCCGGTACAGCCACATCTAACTGGAGATCTTTCGGTCACTGGAGATTTCCTCACTAGGGAAAAGGTCATCTGGTCTATTGGGACATTTAAGCCCTATAAATCAGCAGGTCCGGATGGCATTGCCCCCATACAGCTGCAGCAAACACTTCAGCTAAGCTCAGCGTGGCTACACGCTATAATTCTTTAGCCCAATGCAGTTTGGCTTTCGCTCGGGACTTTCTACGGAAGATGCTCTACTAGAATTTTGCTCGTACATCTACCAAGGCTTGGACAGTAAAAATATCTGTGCTGGACTTTTTGTTGACATTACAAAAGCTTTCGATATGGTAGATAGAGATATACTTTTAAATAAGCTATTCAGCGCTGGTTTCAGAGGGTTTATGCATAAGTGGTTTAAATCCTATCTCTCGAACAGAGTACAAAAAGTCAAAGTTGCAAATAGCTATAGTAGTTTAGAGCCTGTTCATCTGGGCGTACCCCAAGGCTCAGTTCTTGGTCCAATACTTTTTTTGATTTATATCAATTCAATTTTTTCTTTGCCACTGAAAGGCAAAGTAACTGCTTTTGCTGATGACCTTGCCATTACTTATTGTACTTCGAGCTACTTTGAAGCAATATGTGACATTAATCACGACATGCATCTACTCAGAATCTGGTTTGCATTGCATAAACTGTCTGTAAGTAGTAAATCTAAGCTTATGTACTTTAGCCTCGTTGCCAAAGAATCCCCAAACTGTGATATTTTGTTTCATTCTTCAGATTGTCTGCGTTTTAATTTGCATAATAATGAGTGCTCTCTGAATGAGTCAAAAAAGTCTTTCGCGTGCACAGTCAACTGCGACGATACTTGTTTCCAGCTTGAAAATGTTGAAAAGTTTAAATACCTAGGAGTAGTAATAGACAACCGCTTAAATTGGTCTGAACATTTAAATACGTTAAAACAATACTTTCTCTACACCAGACGTCATTTATACCGCCTTAAAAAGATTTGTTCTACTGCTACACTAAAAATGGTTTATTACGGAATATTTCAATCGAAGCTGCAATACGGTATCAGCTGTTGGGGTGGTGCTTCGGCTAGTAAATTGTCCTCCATCATTACAATTCAAAAGTGCATAATTAGACGTATCTGTAACGCAAATCGTAAAACTCACTCTATGCAATTTTTTAGAATGCTCAATATATTGCCGGTGCGACATTTATACTGTTTTAAAGTTTTAAAACTTTTTTTCATCAAATCTGGATACTTGAAAAGTCTTCCGTCAGAAATTTATAACCTGCGCAGGAACTTGCTTCCAATTGTTCACGTTCCGCCTGCTCGTACGTCTCACTTTAGATGTTTTTATACGTACGCCTCTTGTAAATTGTTCAACTCACTTCCTGCTTCTGTACAGGTCATAAGAAATCTTAGTTTATTCCAAAAGAATGTTAAAGTTCACCTGTTCAACTTAAACCACTGTAAAATTGAAGCCTTGCTGAGGTCTATATTGTAATCTGAGCATAACGTTATTACATATTTGTTTACTTTTATTTTTCAATGTTCACCCCACAAAATGTATACTATTCATTGAAATTGGCATTTAAAACTATTTTACTTTGTAATATAAATAATGCCATTAACTTTTCTAATGCAGCATTGATGTACTTATTGAACGCAACATGAATTTAGAATACTGTGTTAATCTGTATGCATTAAGAAAATGAAATAAATGAAATGAAATGAAAAAAATTAAGGGAGTATTAGCTCTTAACCATATCCCTAGAAAGTGGAGGGAATCAAGAGTGGTGTTCATCCCCAAGGCAGGGAAGGTGTCTCACAATAACCCAAAGGATTTCAGGCCCATCACCTTGTCGTCATTTCAACTGAAGGTTATGGAGAGACTGGTGGAGGTCCGTATCAGAGAGTCGGTTGGTGACAGACTCTCTACCACACAACATGCTTATACGAAAGGTAGATCTACAGAAACGGCGCTACATGAAATAGTGTCGTATATAGAGAGATCACTAGACATCAAAGAATATACGCTAGCAGCCTTCCTGGATATAGAGGGCGCCTTTAACAACATCATGCCGGGCGCGATAACGGCAGCAGTGGCGGGCCTGGGCATCGACTCGCGCTTAGTTGCGCTCGTAAACCAAATGCTGAGATGCAGGGTGGTCCGGGCGGAGCTGGCGGGGGTATCGTTGACCAGGTTCGTAGAGAGGGGCACCCCGCAAGGGGGAGTCCTATCCCCTCTATTATGGGTCGCAGCGGTAAACTCACTGCTGTGTGGCATGGAGGGGGGTGGCTGTAAGGTTATTGCGTATGCGGATGATCTTGCACTAACAGTAAGTGGGAAATTTCCACAGACTCTATGTGACATTATGCAGGTAAAACTGAAGGAAGTCGAGAGTTGGACAAAAAATAACGGGTTAGGGGTAAACCCAAGCAAGACAGAACTTGTACTGTTCACAAGAAGGTACAAAATCCCCCCATTGATAACACCAAGGCTGGCACAGACCACACTAAAATTAAGCGAATCCGCTAAATACCTGGGGATAGTCCTAGATAAAAAATTAAGCTGGATTCAAAACACCGAAGAGCGGGTGCGGAAGGCCACGGTTGCCCTATACAGCTGCAGGAGAGCAATCGGCCAAAAATGGGGTTTAACCCCGAAGCTAGTGCACTGGATATACACCGTCGTGGTGAGGCCCATACTTCTGTACGGGGTAGTGGTATGGTGGCCAGTGCTGGAGAAGAAAGTAAACATTATTAAATTACAAAAAGTGGAGAGAACGGCCCTGATCTGCATTAGTGGTGCTCTCCGCACAACACCTACTATGGCAATGAATACGATCCTCAACATCATACCCATAGATATTATGGGACGACAATACGCTGCGTTTGCAGCCCTAAGACTACAGGGGCCTAAAAGCTGGAAAGCGGCTCGCTGTGGTCACACTACAATTCTGAGAAACCGACAACTACCGAGTACAAAGGACTACTGTGTACCAAGGCTCACTTTCACTAAAGGTTATAGCGTAACGCTACCTAGCAGGGAATCATGGCTCGAAGGAGTTCCGGGGTCTAGAGATGCCATAAGATTCTACACGGACGGCTCCAAACTAGAAAATAGGGTAGGAGGAGGCGTCTACTCGGAGAAATTGGGAATAAAAAGATCATTCCGACTACCTGACCACTGTAGTGTCTTTCAAGCTGAATTGGCAGCCATACAAGAAGCCGTTGACAGCCTAAAACTAGCTGTTATCGCCACTACGGAAATATATATATACTCAGACAGTCAGGCGGCCCTTATGGCGCTGACTCTGTCACTATAAATTCGGAAACAGTTGCCAACTGCCGCAAATCACTTAACGTGATGGCAGAGCAGTTCGCTTTGCACCTGGTATGGGTACCGGGGCACAGTGACATACCAGGAAATGAGAAGGCAGACGAGCTTGCAAGGCCGGGTGGGTATGCCACTCGCTTCCTGCAAGCTCTTACTAAGGGAGAACTTCCTTGAAGAAGCGGCCTCCAGATGGGAGCGCACTGAAAACTGTAATACAACGAAGCTTACATGGCCAAAATGGGATGTACGGAGATCGAGAGAAATTCTCACTCTCAACAAAGGCGATATGTCACTGGCCATTGGTCTGCTCACAGGACATATTCTGATAGGAAGGCACGCAGAACGCCTCGGGGTTAGTCACAACGACTACTGTAGGAGCTGCCACGACGAAGAAGAGCCTGAATCAATAAGGCACTTACTCTGCGATTGCCCAGCACTGGGCAGGAAAAGACAGAAACTCCTAGGTATAGGTCTTCTAGACGATCTAAGCGCGACTGCTAAGTTTGGAATACGGCAGTTGCTAAGGTTTGCAGACTCCACAAACTGGTTTAAGGAATAGGGGTTTTCTTTGGATCCATGTGGTATCACAATGGGCCCTGATCGGGCCTAAGTGTGCTGGCGCCCTCTGGGCCTAGCACCCACTTCAACCTAACCTAACCTAACCTACATGGTTCGGCGGGTACCACGGAGTTTAAAATTATATTTAAATTCACTTATCCGAGAACTATCAACCGCTTCACCAGCTACCACGCCACACTGAGGTAAGACCAGAAGATATTCGCAGTAGAACTCCATTGCCTACTGATTTTAATAGTTTTTTAATTAATATTTCCAATTTATCCATTTCATTTATGAATTTTGAGATAATTTATGATCTATATCATAAAAAGAAGGTTTTTATTTAAGAAATATCATCAAACATATCAGCAGAAAAAAATTCTATTTCGCCATATGAAATCTGTATTGAATTACAGTATTGATACAAAAAAATATTTTTTTTTAGTTTAAATTGAATTGATTGAAAATTTAATTTATAAAAATTGATAACTCAAATTCTCATGATTATTGTCAAAATTCATAAATTGAATGGATAAATTGAAAATATTTATTGAAAAACTATTAAAATCAGGCAATGGGATTCTACTGCGAATATTTTGTAAATGGTTAGAGTAATCGATTAACTACATGAGACCTTTTTTGTAGAGCGTTCAATTTTCTATAGAAATAATTGAAACTCATTTGACAATAATTATTTTTTAGTTAGTTACAAAATTCAAAACAAAAAGTTATTTTCCTTAAAATACTTCAATCTTTGACCTTGAATATCTTTTAAATGGCTAGATTAATGAAAAGAGTATAACAGACCATTTGTGTAGAGCGTTCAATTTCCTACCAATATTGACGATGCAACTGGTTTAACGATCTATTGGTATTAAGATATGACTAAGGTGACCCACCTTTCCATTTGAAAAATCCGGTACAGTAAAATTAGTTTCGTTCATTCTGAGATCCATTTTATTTATTACGTAAATGTTGTAAAATCCATTACAAATTTAATTTGAAGCAAATTATACAGTATTGGTCAAATCTATAGCACCCTCATTTAGAAGTGAGTAGTCCACTTGCAACCAGCGTTATGTGATTTTATAATAGAAAGCCCAAAATGTGAAAAAACGTCTACGACAACAAGTAACATTTAAATTGAATCTTTTTTATAATTACCTGAAAATTTGGATAAATAAGAGTCTTATAAAATTGTAACATAACATAACATGACATTAATAGTCTATACGACCTAAAGCAGTTTTCTAAGTTCATCAGAAGATGGATACTTTTGAAAGTTTATAAGTAAGTATGATAGCGACTTTCGGAAGAAGAGTTAACATTTGATGCTATTTTTTTAGAATATAAAAAGATTTTGCACTGTGTTGTTGGTGGACATGAAACTACTTTCAATACTGATACGTAATCCATCAAAAACTAAAACTCGAAAAAATTTTACATAGCGCACTTTGCAAGTGGACTACTATTTAAGTGATTTTGTTTGCCACTTACGTTTAATCACAAGGTGTTACACTGATCGTGAACTTCTTAAGTGACCTAGTATTCGTCGTAGGGCTGATCAAGTAATTCACGAAACGGCATTTACAATTTTTTAACACCCTCAAATTCTCGACTTATTAAAAAAAAAAAAACATTTTTGCATGACTTCCCGCACTAAAAAATTTT
>NW_023458557.1:20952249-20959064 GCF_013731165.1 Rhagoletis pomonella | reverse complement strand
AAAAAACGTTAAAAAGGACGAACATTAAAGAACAATCGACGAACTATCGATGCAATCTTAATATTTTCACAAATGAGGTGCTAACGTCGTTAGGGTAGTTTTTTGACACAAAAATATTTATCCACTATGCGCCAGTGAAACGCGCTCAAATAAGACACATTAAAAAGGAAAATCAAGCGGTCGGAAAGAAAATTTCTTTATGTTCTTTTAGTTCACAAGATCGCAGTGTAGATTTAAACTACCACATAGTTCATGAAACTTCACTTCTGGTTTTTTCTTTTTTTCTTGATAGGAATTTTGGAAAAAGTTAGCAGAACGAAAAAAATTTTAGTATTTAAACAGTCAGGAAAAATGAATCAATTTTGCTTACATCTAAGCGAGAAGGCAACGCTGGGCTCAGCTGCAAATTAGAAAATAAGAACAAGAATCTTAACGTCGCTGGAACGAAAATATTTGAATTTATAGAAAACAGCATAAATTGATTTTTATTAATTTGAATCGGCATCCCTACAATACAATTTTTCATGCATATAAAGTCCATTAAATACTCCAATAAAAATTTGTGGTTTTTTTTCGAGAAAAACGCGTTTTTTTGGGGGGTTTTAGTGCTTTTTCAATTTCAAAACTTGGCAACACTGAGTTAAGTTATACTTCAGTTTGGTTCTACTTCAGCTTTGTTCTGTTGATATTTTGCCTATCGTGCGGCATTCGTTCGTATGACAAAACCTTTCGTGAATGCAGCAGTTGCTTTGTTTTGCGAGTGAAGGAGAGGTATAAAGCTTAAAATGAGAGCTGATGGCTTGCAAGAGATTTATGTAGTGTTTGTGCAGCTGTTTAGTAGGCACATACCTAATAAGTATTGAATCGAATAATATTACAACGCAAGCAAGACATGTCCAAGTCCTCATTTCCGATCGTCACTTTATAGATCACGCATAGTTCCATTGCCGGTGACGGTGACGCATTGGACGTTATGTACTTTTATTAATTTCGATAACAACAGTAAGCCTAAACAGCTGAAATAAAATTTGAATTTAAAATATCATAGGTTTTCTATTTTTGAAAGTTAGAAATACCTGTTCGAATGGCAGAAATGGTTTTTTAAAATTCTCCAAGTGTTTCAAGTAGAGTTGGGAAGTTCGCGAACTAGTTCGTTCAATGAACTAGGTCGTTGAATTGATCGAACGAACTAGTTCGAAATTTTAAATGAACTATTTGCTCCCGGTCACAGTGTAATATTTGACCCATCTAGCTGCTTTTAATTCTGTAATACGAAAACTATTGAAGATAGATTAATGAAATTTAGCACAAGGTACGTTATAAGATAGGCGAAGCTTTTTACAAAAAATGTATCATTTAGAGGTACTGTCACGTCAGCTTATTATATAACTGTAATTTTTAAAAAGGCAAAAGCTGAAATATTTAACTAACTACAAAAGCTAAAATGCCCAAAATTGATATATACAATTTCTTTATAACAAGGAATTATAAACAGAGAAATGGAGTTAATTACAATTTTTTTTTTAATATGGGCGTGGGAAATATCGATAAAAAAGTCGAGTAGAGTTAACCAAATTCCGTTATAAGTTCAATATTTCTTGCTCTATTTACAAAAAGGGGGTACCATTGGAAAGGTAATGAATCAAGCTTTCACTATTCAAAAGCGAAAATACAAAAATTCGTCTCGGTCGAGATTAAATAGAAATAATAGGCCTGAAAAAAAGAAAATTTCATCATAACCAACACTTTACAGCAGCTAAAGTTGCCTTGTTTAAGGTCTAAGCGGAGTGGAAAATAAACTGATACACAAACTTTATCGAATAATCGAATTTAATAAATTGCTAAAATTTAATTTAAGTTAACATAGCTTTACTTTAACATGAAATACTCAGTCCGAGTTTACTACAATCCCAAAAATTTATACTCATTAAAAATAACATATCTAAAAAAAAATAAGATCAAAATGGTATTTTAGGAATTGTTGCATAAATCACATGACACCAACAACTTAAACATTGAGATTCAGTTTCAAATATACAAGTTTAAATATTATTGCGCTTGGTAATCTTCGAAATCACTCTACACTTTGATATAAATTTGGTAGTTCTTATTGTTTCGTCTTTATCAGGCATTTCTATAAACATTTTTGATGTTGTTTTGAAATTTGGCGATATAAAATAATTTAATTAATATTTTCTAGAATTGGGAAGTAATACACTGTGCGGTTGCCTGTTTCTTTATTACATATATTCCTAAAATTGTCATTTGGCTCTATTACTAGATGCATGAGACAGCGTTTTGCAATTACATAATACAAATTATTTACCTTGGCAACACAACTTTCAACGAATATACCAATTGTCATTTCAACGAAAATGATGAATGACATTTGGTGAAGAATAAGTTACAATTTCCCGCGTTCGTTTTTTTTGCGCTCAAACAAAACAAAGCGATAGTTGTTCTGTATAAAAAGTGAGTATTTTATTTCATTATTATTTACTAAATTATTATATATTAAAGAAATATATGTTCTCTTTTACAGATACCAGGGAAACGAAGTGAAATTTGGAATTACTTTAAAAAACTGGGATGGGAAGTGCGCTTATTGTAAGCATTGTTTGGTTTCCATCAGCTACAACGGAGGATCCATTGGCAATTTAAACCGTAACATGAAGATAAGGCATCCTTTTATTAATACAAAGGCAAAGCAAACAGCAAGCAAGGAACAACCGCCTCAGAGCGATCAACCTACGCAGCATGAGCAACTGGGCCAAAATGAGCAACCAATACACATCGAGCAACTTTCAACATACAATTTTTTACAAAAAGCGCCCAATCAAGAGATCAGAGGAG
Source organism: Rhagoletis pomonella (assembly GCF_013731165.1). Taxonomy (NCBI): domain Eukaryota; kingdom Metazoa; phylum Arthropoda; class Insecta; order Diptera; family Tephritidae; genus Rhagoletis; species Rhagoletis pomonella. Next base: position 20,956,211 of record NW_023458557.1, on the reverse strand, counting down.
AATTAACATGCAGTTAGTAAAAGTGATAGCAAAAGGACATCACGCATTGCGTAATGAACTGCTTTTCATTTAAAATATAATTTAATCTACAACGGAAACAACATAAATAAAAGTTTCAAAGCTATCAAGGCTATTCAATTTTAATTTAAGAAAGTGCAAGTTTCAAGTGGCTAAACATTACCGTTGATCTTTTAGAATTTTTTGTGGAGGGTGTTGCACATTTTCCTCCATATAACGCATGCTCAAAATCTATTTTTATATGAAAAAATACGCAACACCCTACACAAAAGAATTCTAAAAAATTAGCGGTAATTTCTAGCGATTTGAAACTTGCACTTTATTAGATTAAAATTTAAATAGCCAAAAATTTTCCCAATATTCTAATTTTGTTGACAACTTTTTGAAGTTTGATTAATTTTTCTGAAATTTGTGCAAGCGTTGAAACTTTTATTTATGTTGTTTCCGTTGTAGATTGAATTCTATTTTTAATGAAAATTATTAAAAATAAATAAATAAACAAAAGTTGCAATCAATATCATTTGAATTTCGGTGCTAATTAGTTGAAGGCATATACATATATGTATGTAAAATAATTATCTTTACTGAATTGTTAAGAAAGCCTACATATACCTAGTACATGTATGATCGCAACTGAATTTCTGATAAGAAAGTTAATATTTATGTTTTTTTGGAACGTTATTCTAAATATAATATTTCAACTGTGTTGATAAAAAAAATTTGTACTGTTTTATTTTTCAGACTCACTATATTCAATTGTTTACAGGCATTACAATAAAAATGGATTACAACAACTTTTACATGATATACCTATGAAATACTTCATTTAGCTAAAAATCAATGGAAGAGCTATTAAAAGCAGTTATGTCCAAATATAAATGGTTGCAAAAAAGAATCGAATAAAAGTTCAAAAAATGCTTATTTGCAGCAATTTGTATTTTCGCAATGCCTTGTGTGGTGTACTTGGCGTTTTACGATCATTTCATTAAAGAAATTTAGACATTTTGTAAACTAAAATGAACATGAATGAACTAAATAAACTAGTTCACTTGAGTGATTTGAACTAGGTTGATCGATCAGCGAAATGAACTAGAAGTCCCAAATCTAGTTTCAAGTCACTCAGGGGATTCTCTTAAATTCGTAAAGTCTTAAACTGTGTAAAACTCGGTAAGTTTACGAGTCTCTTATGGAAACGTCCCCTTTGTGAAAAGGTGTAAATAGGTGCGTTTGGTGGCAGTTTGACTGATCAACCAGGATTTTGTTAAGCAATTTTTGTTTCGTAGTATTTTCCATAACATCCCGCCATGTTGCCTCTATCACTCTTATCATATATTTTAGTATAACAGTTTTGGCCCCTCGGCAACACTGAAGATTACGAGGTCATTTGAGCATCAAATTTGCCTCATAATTTTATGAGGGGCTCGTCAATAGAGCTCCATACAAATTTTGACAGTTCTTTTACGAAGCTCGTAAATTTACGAGGTTTGCGAGGCTTTTTCGAGTTTAAGGGAAGACGCCTACTGAATGTTGCGCATAATTATTATTATGTTTATTTCAGTCTATGATGTACATATATCTTACAGACTAGATAACAACGAGATTTGGGTACAGATACACAAATACCAAATAGAATTTATACATTATTACACAACAAATTGACAATAAAAAGAATCAAGAACGGACTTAAATATACATCTAGGCAGGGAAAAATCAAAATCCAATGTTTTAGAGATATTATTATATTCCTTAAGTGCTCTGAAAAATAATTCGCTTTGGCAACATCAACGTAAAATGGTAAATGGAACCGCAGGGCCCTGTGAGGAATATAGAAATCGATCTGTTCAAGAAGAGCAGGACAGTCAATTCTCCTAGAGATAATATCAGAGACAGACATTAGTGAATGTACTGTTCTTCTACTTTCTAAAGAATTCTGTCTGATAAGCATGCAGCGAGCACTATAAGATGGAATGGGATCGGAGAAGTTAAGCGGTTGAAGAGCAAACCGAATAAATTTCCTTTGAACTTTTTCAATTCTACTAGCATGACAACTATAAATAGGGTTCCAAATAATCGAGGCATATTCTAATTTTGAGCGAACCAGTGAATTGAAAAGGATCTTTCTGGTATAGGGGTCCCTGAAATCTTTAGCATATCTGCTAATAAAAGCTAGGTTACTATAAGCCTTCGAAAGCAAATGGCAAACGTGATTTACAAACGTAAAGCGATGATCAAAAACAACCCCCAGGTCATTAAAGTTCCTAACTATGTCAAGCTGATTATTAAGGATGCTATAAGATGAAGAAAAGGTATTAGCAGACTAGGATAGGGTCATATAGAAGCATTTTTTTAAGTTTAATTCTAATTTATTACTATGACTCCATCTAACAAGATTGTCTAAATCGATCTGTAACTTGAGGACGTCGGATGCACAAGTTATCTTGCGGAAGAGCTTAAGATCGTCGGTATATAATAAAAAATTTGAATATTTAAAGCACGACCCAATATAGTTGATGAACAGGACAAACAATAGAGGGCCCAAGACGCTACCCTGCGGAACACCCGAAGTGGCAAAAAATTGCTTAGACTTACATTACTCAATTTCAACAAACAAGATTCTATTGGAAAGATAAGATTTGATCCAGGAAAGAAAAAACCGAGTGAAAGCCAATATTCTCCAATTTGCGAACTAAAATTGATTGCGAGACTCTGTCGAAAGCTTTCGAGAAATCAGTGTAGATGGTGTCTACCTGAGAAAGTCACTAAATTAGTAACCGTGGAGCGGCCACTCACGAAACCATGTTGATTGGGTACTACTAGGCTCTTAATGGAAAAAGAAAGTTTTTCTTTTACCACTTTTTCAAATATTTTCGAACAAATCGTTATTTTAGAAATGGGTCTGTAGTTTTTAACATCATTCCTACTACCCGATTTATACACTGGAGTAATAGAGGCGATCTTCAACAGTTTAATAAATAAACCGGTGGAAAGAGAAAGATTGAAAATTATACATAGAGGTACACAAATCGAAGAGCTACACTGTTTTAAAAATTGGGCGCAGAGGCCGTCAATATCACATTTCAAAGAGGAATCTAGATTGGAAATAGCAATCATAATGTCAGATTCCGTTACGCAAAGTGAGCCAAAATCTAAGCAATGTGATACCCCGTGAGAAACGGACTCTTCAGCTGTTTTTTCATCTACAGTAAAATTTGATTTAAAAGATTCTGCAAAAAAATTGCACTGTATCAGCCAACGATTGTGAGCTTGTGCCGTTGAAATTCATACAGGTAGGTATATTGGAGCATCCCCTTTTAGACCGAATGAAATTCCAAAAGGCCTTGGGATTTTCTTTCAATTCACATTCAAACCTGCTTATATATTTATTGTATAGGAATTTGTCAAGGACATTAAATTTCTTCATGAAATGGAGATATTTGTCTTTTAGTCTAATATCGTTATTACTAGATTTGTACAATTTGTGATACTTGTTTCTTTTGTTTTTTAAGTTTCTTAAGATTGCTTGTATACCAAGGCAGTCGGTGAATCTTAGGCGGGATTAAAGAAAGCTTAAGAGTGAAAATGTCAGTTAGCTTGCGCAGGAAGATGTCAAAACATTCACTCCCCCATGCGAATTGAGGATAGTACACCAATTTATTTCTAAAATAGAATAATTTAGGTCATCGAAATTCGCTGGACAATTATTACTCACTAATGTTATGTCGTCGAAAAAATTTAAGGAAAGATGGATGGGGACATGATGTTTGTCGGTGGCAAGGAAAATGAATTAGCAACAAAAGTTTACGGGATGTACATAGCTCAGTGGTTAACGCTTCTGACTTTGAATATCGAATTCGCAGGTTCGATCCCTGCTGAAGTCTAGAAAAAAGAAGTCTGATGAAGAGGTATGGTGATCTCCGAAATAGCTGCTATAACTTCTACCGCTT
>NW_023458557.1:20951909-20952149 GCF_013731165.1 Rhagoletis pomonella | reverse complement strand
TTCCAATCTAGATTCCTCTTTGAAATGTGATATTGACGGCCTCTGCGACCAATTTGTAAAACAGTGTAGCTCTTCGATTTGTGTACCTCTATGTATAATTTTCAATCTTTCTCTTTCCACCGGTTTATTTATTAAACTGTGGAAGATCGCCTCTATTACTCCAGTGTATAAATCGGGTAGTAGGAATGATGTTAAAAACTACAGGCCCATTTCTAAAATAACGATTTGTTCGAAAATATT
>NW_023458557.1:20950543-20951809 GCF_013731165.1 Rhagoletis pomonella | reverse complement strand
ACATTGCTTAGATTTTGGCTCACTTTGCGTAACGGAATCTGACATTACGATTGCTATTTCCAATCTAGATTCCTCTTTGAAATGTGATATTGACGGCCTCTGCGCCCAATTTGTAAAACAGTGTAGCTCTTCGATTTGTGTACCTCTATGTATAATTTTCAATCTTTCTCTTTCCACCGGTTTATTTATTAAACTGTTGAAGATCGCCTCTATTACTCCAGTGTATAAATCGGGTAGTAGGAATGATGTTAAAAACTACAGACCCATTTCTAAAATAACGATTTGTTCGAAAATATTTGAAAAAGTGGTAAAAGAAAAACTTTCTTTTTCCATTAAGAGCCTAGTAGTACCCAATCAACATGGTTTCGTGAGTGGCCGCTCCACGGTTACTAATTTAGTGACTTTCTCAGGTAGACACCATCTACACTGATTTCTCGAAAGCTTTCGACAGAGTCTCGCACTCAATTTTAGTTCGCAAATTGGAGAATATTGGCTTTCACTCGGTTTTTCTTTCCTGGATCAAATCTTATCTTTCCAATAGAATCTTGTTTGTTGAAATTGAGCAATGTAAGTCTAAGCAATTTTTTGCCACTTCGGGTGTTCCGCAGGGTAGCGTCTTGGGCCCTCTATTGTTTGTCCTGTTCATCAACTATATTGGGTCGTGCTTTAAATATTCAAATTTTTTATTATATGCCGACGATCTTAAGCTCTTCCGCAAGATAACTTGTGCATCCGACGTCGTCAAGTTACAGATCGATTTAGACAATCTTGTTAGATGGAGTCATAGTAATAAATTAGAATTAAACTTAAAAAAATGCTTCTATATGACCCTATCCTAGTCTGCTAATACCTTTTCTTCATCTTATAGCATCCTAAATAATCAGCTTGACATAGTTAGGAACTTTAATGACCGGGGGGTTGTTTTTGATCATCGCTTTACGTTTGTAAATCACGTTTGCCATTTGCTTCCGAAGGCTTATAGTAACCTAGCTTTTATTCGGAGATATGCTAAAGATTTCAGGGACCCCTATACCAGAAAGATCCTTTTCAATTCGCTGGTTCGCTCAAAATTAGAATATGCCTCGATTATTTGGAACCCTATTTATAGTTGTCATGCTAGTAGAATTGAAAAAGTTCAAAGGAAATTTATTCGGTTTGCTCTTCAACCGCTTAACTTCTCCGATCCCATTCCATCTTATAGTGCTCGCTGCATGCTTATCAGACAGAATTCTTTAGAAAGTAGAAGAACAGTACATTCACTAATGT
>NW_023458557.1:20935769-20950443 GCF_013731165.1 Rhagoletis pomonella | reverse complement strand
CTTTTTTCGTGAGAGCTCTTTAAAGTTTAACTGCGAATGAAAACATTGTCCTAAAAATATGCAATGTATGCTCACTTAGTGTTGCTTTTTACACTTTACAGCGTAAAAAAGTTTACCACTGATATGTACTCAAAAAGCATTCGAAGATTTAATTTGCTAACATTATAAAAATACAATTTCAGCTAAATTTTCGTTATTCGAAGTATTAAAAAATGAGAAACCAGAAATCGACGAAAATGAATAAAAAAGTGTAAACATTTCGTGAAATTATTTAATTTATTTATATTAAAATTCTTTTGTAAAATTTTGTATTACTTTTGAAAGTTGAGTGCACCTTTAACCGTTATTTTTTCATAATTTAATGATCGGATCTAAACCAAATTACGGGACGACCTTTAAGGTACTATCTTTCCGGTAAAAAAATCGGTATAAATAAAGAAGTAAAAATACTCCAAAGAATTGATAACCTCCCCTTTTTTGAAACCGGTTGAAAATGTCTGAGTTCTTTGTAAATTTTATGTACATAAAATGCCATTTATGAAACATTAAAAAGTTTATTTTTTTTTATTTCATTCTGTACATAAAACTTGCATAAATGTATTTAAAAGAGCGAATTTTCAGTATTTTCTGATGATATATATCTAGAAGTATAAATCCTTCTCCCCCAAAAATATATTCCTCCGTGCGCCCCTGGCACTTCGTATTTATTATTTGTAAAAAATATATTTTTACTTCCTTTATGTGTGTAATTTTAAACATTTCATGTGTATATTTTAAGCAACTCATGTTCAAAATCAAATCTTGAACATCTTGTGCGTATATTTGAACAGATTCTGGTTGAAAAATAAACACTTTGCAGTAGTAGTTTTACATGCCCTTTTTAGAGTGTACAGCGCTCAATATCTTAACTTCTCTTCGTTCCATGCCCTCTTTGTTAGAGTATGAGTAGTTTACATATTTGAAAAAAAATTCACAGTGAAGCAAACTGAATTTCGATGCAGACCTTTAGTATGTATGTATAATTTTTTTAATTCTCAATAATTTCTTACAAAATTTCAACTTATTATACATGAAAGAAAGACCATACCAGTTAACACAACAAAGTTATGCAAATTTTAAACTTTTCAATCAGATTTATAGAGCAATTCTTGGTGTCAGGTGTGTTAAAGAATGCAATAATTTTTAACTAAATTATTCATTTGATTGAAGTCCCGAGTGATTTCAAACATTTTTTGTTAGTCCTAAGACTAAAAAAAAATAGTCTTTATTCTTTTTTTGATTTATGATCAATAAATCACTTTTGTATTCATTTCTTGTTAGTCACTCGATTTCAGCCATTGGATTGCATTCTTTTAGTCACTTTTTGTTAGTCATTTGATTTCAGCCATTGGAATGGATTCTTTTGCAGTACTTTTAATTTTTTTCAGGGACCGAGAACGCGTTCCGGGTTTTGAGAGGGACGTCCGCGTGTTGAGATGAGAAATCGTTTCAGAGAAAACCCTGACTTTTAATTTTAAGCCAGAAAAAATATTGCTCACTTCAACTTCAAGATCGTTTATTGTTAACGTGAACTGTTCATTTCTGGAACAATTTTTCACGTTATGTGCAAGAAAAGTTCGTGTATGTTCATATGTTGGTAATTAAGAAGTGCTCTGATTTGTGGTGCAAGGTTAATAGACCGAAATCATATGAAAAGATTATAGATAAATTGGGTTCACAGCTTAAATATCCGGTTGTGACAAGGTGGAACTCATTGTACGACTCCATTCAATGTTTGATGTCACATAAAGGAAATATAAACGAGCTTTGTGACGAACTTGAAGTGGGACAGTTTCAGGAAAATGATTTTAAATATTTGGACGAGTACTTGAAATTGTTGGAACCGATATCAAAAGCGATTGATTTTTTGCAGCAAGATAATAGAATGGTCTATGGCTATCCTCTACCTACATTGGCGAAGCTTAGAACAAAAAATTCGTAAATTCGAGCAAATAGCATATTAAAATATTTTGGTAACATAGTTGCTCCATTGGAAGAATCATTGCAAAAGAGATTTCGTAAATATTATGATTTAGAAAAAGCAAACGACGCTGTTATAGCAGCGGTACTTTGTCCAGACATTAAGACAAAGTGGGTCAAATGTTTCGTTTGATTCTGAGAAAGTCAAGGCAATCAATGATTTAGTAAAAAATGCCTTATCTGAGGAATTCAACTCTAATATCTGCCTTATTCCATGCAAAACACCATGCGAACCTAACAATAGTGAATTTTTCGATTTTTCTTTGACCGGTAATGACTAGTTAAAACCTTAAAAATAAGTAAGTAAATAAATTTCAAATTTCCTTTTCAGACGATTCCATGCCTCAGAGTATCACCAATTCTTCATCTGTCGAGGAGGAGTTTTTGTCGTATATGGTAGACAAATCTACAGAAATTACTATGCTTAACCGGTACCCGATTATTAAAAAAGCGTACCTTAAATACAACACACCCTTGCCATCTTCGGCCGCAGTAGAAAGACTTGTAACGCTTTTTGACATTAATTTCGAAAAATTGCTGTTGCTGAAAGTTAACGGAGACGTATATAAATAAGTTTCAAGGATCATTGTTAATTTTTTTGGAAACATGTTCTCATGCTTTTTGTTATTTTTTCATTCACATAATATAAATATATATATATATACAAATTTATTTCATTGGAAGTTACTGAAATTCATTGACATTTTCTAAATATTTTATATACTACTGGAGTTTTAATTAAGCTTTTTGTGTACTCATTTATTTTCTAAACAAATTAGTATTATACTACACACAGCTGTCATCAAACAAGTATACAAATAAGAGCAATGAAGAATTTTTTGTATACATACATAAATATACTTTCTAGAATGTACATTCCCAGCCAGCAAAATCATCGTAAACAAGCTCGTAATTGGATATTTTCTCGAAGAAAAACCTGATTAAAAATCGTTTATGATAGCCGTTTACGACTCTTTTTCGAGCACTTTTTCGCTTTAAATTGTGCATCGCCTACGAACAGTCGTAAACGGATCGAAAAAGCATTCGTATGCGAATATTTTTACGTCCGTTTTTTAATTGTAAACGAGTCTCGTAAACGATTAATTTACGTTAAAAAAGCGTTTTTCTACACTGCTTTATCTACTGTTTTTGAATGCTAAAAATAAAGGCAATTAATTAATTCAAATTATTGTAGTTCTTTTATTGAATGGAATTATAATTAATAAATATTTATAGTGCCGGATCAAAGTATTGGCACAGAGAATTTTTCGCAATGTATGCAAAGTTTTTTACTTGAATTTCTTTTCGCACATTATTTTTTTTAAATACAGTTAGTATGAAGATCTACTTTCAAATCAGATTTTTGAGAAAAATTCTAAGTATGCAGTTTTAAATCCCATTATATTTTAGTATAACATAGTGCAAGCTTGAAGTTGCCAGAAAACCGCGTTGATTTTTGGCAATTTTTTCACGCAGTTTCTTCCATGCAAATTATGTGCGAAATTTTTTTTTTTGTATGGAAGAAACTGCGTATAAGAAATTGTCAAAAAAAACAAAGAGGTTCTCTAGCTATTCAAGCGTGCACTTTATTATACTAAAATTAAATTAGCTATAAAACTGCATACTTAAAATTTTTCTAAAAAATCTGATTTGAAAGTAGAACTTCATACTAACTACATTTTTATAAAAAACAATTAGAGAAGATATCAGAATAAAAAACTTTGCATTCATGGCGAAAAATTCTCTGTGCCAATATTTTTTCCCGGCACTGTATATGTGAAGATATTTTCAGATAAATAAATATTAACAAACTATCTATTAACCAATTAACAATTAAATAAGAGGGGTTTAATATATATTATAAAGTTGCTGAATTTATTTTTTATCTTTTTTGCCGATAGGCTGCCAATTTTTTTTGCCGGTCGTGTGCATATTGGAAGTGCTTCTTTGATACGGAAATAAAAACTTCTTCGTGGGAGTTAAATTTTTGACGAAAAGCACCCAAGAAAATAAAGTGAAAGATTAAACTCCATTGGAAACCGGAAAATTTAATTAAGTAAAAAGTGGTAATAAATAATATTATGATCCGTACTTCTTATTGCCGCAGTCGTTGCCAAACCAATAGCGCTGCTTTTGGTACCAGTTCCCTTCCACGAGAAAAGTTTTGCTACCTCATCTGTAATAATTTTTTTTTAATGAATCATTTATTGACGCTAGTACGGATAAGGCTTCGGATTTCGCACGCCTTTTTAATTGAGAAGCCATATTATCAATAAAACATTAAGTTCAATAACTGCAAAGACCTAATAAACTAGCAAATTAAAAAAATAAATAACTATAAACTTACGAGATAGGGGAATTAAACGTTTAAATATTTTAGTGTTACTCCGCGCAGCCTGTGAAAGAATTGCAAAACTCGTTAAATTAATTTGTATTTTTGAATTACATATGTAGTAGCTACTTACAAGAAGTTTAATTATAAAAGAAAGTGGTAGATCGTCCTTGGCGTTTGCACCAGCCTGCCAATAAATCACATACTTAATAATTTTCTTAAATTGAATATTTAACAGACTACTTATAAAATATTGTGATTGAAGAAAAATTGTCAACAAAACTAAAATTTTTTCTTGTGCTGACAAATTACTACAAGCCTCTTTCTATTATATTTTTTTTGTTTTATCGTTTACGAGCTTTTCTCTAACTATTTGGCGATACGTGAATCCCTCGTAAAACATAATGTTCGTAAAATGTACGTTTTCTTGCTGGCTGGGTTCGTCTGTGATATTTATTTGTGTAATTATTAGATTAAATGTGAGTTGAAAAAATGTCCAAAACTGTATTAGTTCTGATTATATTGTAATTCATGTTGTTTATTGTTTAATAAAACCAGACTCCCTGAGGAAGACGCGAAATGCGTTGAAACGCGTAGGAGGGAAAAAAGAAAACGATCTTTAGTTTTTCTTCTCATCGGTCGAAGCAGCTCCAACCCAGCAAACAATCAATAAGGAATTTGGCCCAAATAAAAGCAAAATTAAACATCGGTGAGCAAAATCCGACGCAATACAGCAAACATTAAACAATAACAAACAAGAAACAATTTTACCAACACATAAAATTTTAATATGATGAACAAACTTGCTATATAATAAAACAATATAGCAAAAGTATGAAAAAACTGGCGAAACAAAAGGAGAGATTAAAGTTTCTACTTCGATGCAAGGACTACGGTATCACCCCTCTACATCTACAGGGTAAGATGAAGAAACTCATTCACTGTTTCAATCTAGATACAACCAAGCGAGAACTAAGGAAATTGGAACAATGTTTCCTGCTCAAAATTCTTAATTTCGAAATTAAAGAAATAAATATAAACATTAAAATTATAACAACTACTACAAAACACACTGAGAATACATTAAGTAAAATGCTTAAAGAGGTAGACTACGAGAGAATAGTAGAAGGCCAAAAACATTTCTCTAGACAAATCTCCGGAAATATTCAAAGGACTCATGAAAAGAAGCTCCAGCAGCAGATACAGAAAAACGTCGCAAAGTTTTGCATACGGGCCAACGAGGAGTAGTTCATCAACAAAACGGACGTTTCAGTTCCGCAAGAATCCCGTTGGTTACTTTCGCTAGGTGGAAAATTTGCACTACCTGTGGCACGGAAGACATTCTCCCCAATACAAGTTCTGGCCAACTCGGAGCAAGGGATTCAAGAAATCACGGATAAAAGGGAAAAATATGTAACCAGGAGCAATATCGCAGCAAAAATAAATAAATACAACGACACATTAAGAAATAGCACGAAAGAAAAATTAATATTGAAAGCATATGATAACACAAAGAAATTCATAAACCAACACAGGGACCAAATAATAATTGCCCAAGCAGACAAAGGTAACAAGACTGTTATGTTGTATAGAAATGATTATGAGCGAAAAATGACATTATATTTGCTTAATGACAAATTAACGTATAAAACTATAAGAAACGATCCTACACAACAACTATTAAGGAAAAACAATGTCATTATAAATGACTCATATAAACAGAAAATACTTAATTTAAAACAAAATTTCCAACTGAGGTGCTCGGCAGCAAATGCACCAAGATTATATGGCCTTCCTAAAATTCATAAGCCGGATACACCACTCAGGCCAATTTCCTCATCGACAAGTGTACCCTGTTATTAACCGACTTCCAAAAAAGGAGGAGGTTATCAGTTCGTCGGAATCTTTTTTATTTTTTTTTTATGTATGTTACCGCATAACTTTGGACCACGTCAACCGATTTCGATAATTTTGCATCGGAAAGGTAGTGTCTCAGAGGTGGTCCCATACTAATCTGGTTGAGATCCGATCAGTGGATTATGAGATATATATATATATATATTTTTTTTTTTATATGGGAGTTGAAGTCGGTTTTTTTTTGCTAAAAATTACTTGTAAATTATCAAAATATATTGGAAACATCCTAAAGAATATAATATCGGTCAAATACAACATAAAGAACTCATACGAACTGAAGGAAAGTCTCCGAAGCCTAAAAGTAAAAGAAGATGAAATTTTAATATCCTTCGACGTAATTTCCCTTTTTACAAACATCCCTATACATTTAGCAATACAGACTATCATGAAAAAATGGGAGAATTTGAAGAATCACACTAACATTACTAAAAGACAATTCCAGACGATGCTCGAATTTTGTTTACGCGATAATAATTATTTCAAATACAACAACACATTTTACCAAAAAATTTATGGTATGCCTATGGGGAACCCACTATCTCCAATAATATCAGAGATCGTGTTGGACGAAATAATTGACGACAGCCTAGCTGAATTAAAGCAAAATGATATACATGTCAAATATATAACCAAATATGTAGATGAGGTATTTGCAATAACAAAATCGAAAGACGCTGAGTATATATTAACCACATTAAACGCACAACACACGAAGTTAAAATTTACTGCAGAGAAGGAAGCAAACAACAAAATAGCATTTCTGGACGTTGAAATACACAAGCGACAAGATGACATCAAATTCAATTGGTACACTAAATCGATCGCATCGGGTAGAATAATAAACTTCCACTCAAACCATCCGTGGAAGCAAAAAATCAACACAGCCACCAGCCTGATCAGAAAAATACACATACCTAGTGACGAAGAATTTATAGAAGAAAATAACAAGAAAATAAAAACTATACTCGAGAAAAATAGCTACCCTAAAGAAACAATACAAAGGCTAATAGAAACAACGGCAAACAAAATTCGCATCTCGAATAACAACAGAAAAGAAACCGTAGAAAATACAAACAAAAAACATGTTGGGTTAACATACATACCGGGATTATAAAATAATCAAGTTCTTAGGAAAATTATTAAAAACGATAACATTATATATGCTCACAAACCACACAAAACGTTGAACAGAATATTTACGAAAACTAAAGATAAAATTGAGAAAGAGCAACAACACCATGTTGTGTACGAAATAATGTGCAAAGGCAAAGAAAATGAAAGTTGTAACAAGTGCTACGTGGGCACGACAAAACGAGCGTTGGGTATAAGGATCAACGAACATAAGGCGGACGAGAGAAATAAGAAAATGACAACAGCCCTGGCTCAACACCTCACGACATTCAAACACACGGCTGACTTCGCAAACACGAGGATTCTAGACGTGGAAAGAGGAGAAAGGAGGAGAATAACATTCGAAAGCCTACGTATACAACAAAAACTGGACAGCGCGATGAACTTCAAAGAAGATGTGGACAAAACAAATAACGCCTACACAGCTGTCATCAAATAAGTATACAAATAAGAGCAATGAAGAATTTTATGTATCTTATAAATATTATAAATGTGAAAGTTTGTATGTTTGGATGTTTGGGAAATCATCCCGCGGAAACGACTACACGGATTTGCATGAAATTTTGTACGCAGATAGCTTATGGGCCAGATTGATTAATAGGCTAATTTTTAAGAGTTGCCACCTGTTAAAAAAGTCTCATTTATTTAATATGCGGGAACGACTGAATGGATTTGCATAAAAATTTGCACACAGATAGCTTATAACCTAGATTGGAAAATAGGCTACTTTTCTTAAGAGTTGCCACGTGTTAAAAAAGTTTCATTAAGTTAATGCGCGGAAACGACTATATGGATTTGCATGAAATTTTGCAAGCAGATAGCTTATGACCTACAGTGGAAAATAGGCTAATTTTTTGGAAGAGTTGCCACCTGTTAAAAAAGTTTAGTTACATTAATACGCGGAAACGACTAAACGGATTTGCATGAAATTTTGCATACAGATAGCTTATGACCTAGGTTAGAAAGTAGGCTACATTTTTTAAGAGTTGCCACCTGTTAGAAATGTTTAATTTAATTAATACGCGGAAATGAGTGAATTGATTTGCATGGAAGTTTTTACACAGATAGCTTATGAGCTAGGTTGAAAAATAGGCTACTTTTTTAAGAGTTACCAGCTGCTAAAAAAGTTTAATTAAATTAATACGCGGAAAAGCCTGAACTGATTTGCATGAAATTTTGCAAGCAGATAGATTATGACCTACAGTGGAAAATAGGCTAATTTTTTGGAAGAGTTGCCACCTGTTAAAAAGGTTTTAATTAAATTAATACGCGGAAACGACTGAACAGATTTGCATGACATTTCGCACAGAGATAGCTTATGACCTATGTTGGAAAATAGGCTACTATTTTAAGAGTTATCACGTATTAGGAAAGTTTAATTAAATTAATACGTGGAAATGACTGAACTGATTTGCATGAAAGTGTGCACACAGATAGCTTATGACCTAGACTTGAAAATAGGCTACTTTTTTAAGAATTGCCACCTGCTTGAAAATGAAATTTTGCTCAAGGATGGTTTATGACCTGGATTAAAAAATAGGCTACTTCCTTAACCGGTTTTCCGATCAGAGCGAAATTTAGTACACTTACTACGGATTTCGGAAGGATGGTCTTAGACTGAAAGCAAGTCCGATAACTCAAGGCCCCTCCCATACAAATTGGAATTTTCATATTACATACATATCTCTCGAAGTATTTGTGGGAGAGAACTGAAACTTGGTATAGTGATATGTATGTGAAATCAATGTTGGCATTAATCGATTGATGTTTTAATTAGTTAGTTAATTCGATTAAATTCAATCTGTTTACAGTTAATGATGATTAATTTTAATCCGACTAAACAGTTATGGTAACCGCGATTAAAAAATTATTTTTTAATCATTAACTCTTAATTTGATCAAGTAAGTTTGGTGATTAATTAAGTTATGCTGGAATTTCCCTGTGCACACAAAGCAAGTTAATCCGGTATGGCTAAGTCGGGTTTCCTCATCAATCTAAGCAATCTGGTGTGCATTTTCATTAAGATATATACCAACAAACGTTTTGCAAACTAGGTTTGTAAAAGTTCCCAGTTTATGTATTACTAATAACAATAATTATTATTTTCTTATATTACGTGCTTTTTATAAGCGTAAAACACAAAATAATTACTATAACTGGTGTTTGGTTTCAAACTCGGACAAACTAGACAAATTAATCAGATTTTATTTTTAATTGGATTAAGGATTAATGTTTTAAATTAATTAAACGTAATCGCAGCCAGCGATTAACGACTAAAAAAATGTTATCATTAATCGTGCAGTTGATTACAACTAATTAATTTTAATCGACAAACGCGATTAACATTTTAATCGTTAATTTTTAATCGGATTAATTTTAATCAGATTAACAGTTTGCCAACACTGTGTGAAATCATGTTCATATGCACGGAGAAAAATGGACGTTTTTGGAAAAGAGGCGTAGCACCTCCCATACTGAATAAAAATTTCATATTGCATATCTCATCAAATGTTTGGGGTAAAGCACTCAAGGTTGGTATGGAAATACATATGTATGCATGTATGTATGTGAAACTAATACCATACTCATGGAGAAAAATGAGAGTTATTGGAAAAGGTGGTGTGGCAACTCCCATGCAAATTGATTTTTCTATGCTGCATATCTCTGGAGGTGTTTATTGCAGAGGACTGGAACTTGGCACCGAGATGTGTATACAAAATTAATTCCATACTCAAAGAGAAGAATTTGCGTTATTCGAAAAGGGGACATGGTTCCTGCCCCTACAAATCTTACTTACTCTTACTGTTTATCTCTAGAGGTGTTCATGGTAGAGTACTGGGACTTGGTACTGGGGTATGTAAAATCAATTCTAAATTCATGGAAGAAGATTAGTTTTATAAGAAAAAGGGGCGTGGCACTTCCAGTACAAATTTACTTTTTCTTGCCACATATCCCTGTTTGTGGAAGACAGAATAAATTTCATTAAATGGAAAAGGGAGAGCCGGGTTCGGCCTTATAATCTAAAGCTCTCTTGAGGCATTTGCTACAGTAATGAGAAGTGGTATTTTATGAAGGCCAGGTTATTAAATTTGAGTTGGAAATATTAGAACTCGCCGTGGCACCTCCAAGAAGGTTACACGTTCACGCGTCGTATACCTGGAAACATTTTAAGATAAACTTAGAGGGATTGATATATTTCGTATGCCTAGCGCGCAGACGAGATTTTATAATTTAATAGTTTTAAACGGCCTATATACCTTAACTCGCTTAAAAAATAACGAGCTATAACGAAATGGGCACAGAAATAAAATCTAACATCATTAAATTATTTTTCCTATCTGTATAAAAGCGCGGGGTGAAACCCGCGGGTATAAGCTAGTTTTTTTATAATTTAAGTGTGGATTTCTGAGCAAAAAAGATAACGTGCTTCGAGCACTCTGAATATTAAATGAAAATTTCGTTGGTTTCAAGTAGAAATAAAATGAAAATATATATATCTAATATAAATTTATTTTAAAATTAGGTAAAACTTGACATTTAAGAACAGTTTAAAATAACGACTAAACCAAAAGATAAATAACAAAACATATTGTATGGTATTAAAAAAAAATACATAATTCACAAAGTTCTTTTAATATAAAGAAAAAGCACGACTTGGTACCATATACATACCTATTTCTAGGGGTGTATGTACGAAAAATTGTGTTATAAAATTTTTGAATGAATATTCATTTATTCTGCTCAGTGTACCTACTAGAGAGGCAGAAATACGTGAGTACGAAGAGCTTGAAATGCTGGCCGACAGGAGGAATGCCCGAAAATTTTACCAAGAGTTAGGCGACTTACGGAAGGTTTAAAGACCGGGGTGCACTCCTGTAAGAACAATAATGGCGACCTAGCAACTGATGTCCAGAGCGTACTTAAATTATGGAGGGAACACTTTTCCGCCCTACTTAATGGTAGCAGCACGGAAGGTTGTGGAGAAGAAGAACCCGAGCCCGCAGTCGATGATGACGGAGTCGACGTTCCACCGCCTGACTATGACGAGGTACGTATAGCAATAACGCGGCTGAAAAACAACAAAGCCGCTGGAGCTGACAGCCTGCCAGCTGAGCTATTCAAATACGGCGGCGAGGAGTTGATAAGGTGCATGCATCAACTCTTGTGCAGAATATGGTCAGATGAACGCATGCCCGACGACTGGAATTTAAGTGTGCTCTGCCCAATCCACAAGAAAGGTGACCCCGCCATTCGCGCCAACTACCGCGGGATCAGCCTTCTAAGCATAGGTTACAAGGTCTTATCGAGCGTATTGTGTGAAAGACTGAAGCCCACCGTCAATGAACTGATTGGGCCTTATCAGTGTGGCTTTAGACCTGGCAAATCCACCATAGACCGGGTATTCACAATACGCCAAATCTTGGAAAAGACCCGCGAGAAAAGGATCGACACTCACCACCTATTTGTCGACTTTAAAGCCGCTTTTGACAGCACTAAAAGGAGTTGCCTATACGCCGCTATGTCTGAATTTGGCATCCCCTCAAAACTCATACGGCTGTGTAAAATGACGTTGAGCAATACCACCAGCTCCGTCAGAATTGGAAAAGACCTCTCCGAGCCGTTCGCCACAAAACGGGGTTACAGACAGGGCGACTCCGTTTCATGTGACTTCTTTAATCTGATGTTGGAGAAGATAATAAGAGCTGCAAAACTGAACCGCTCAGGAACAATTTACTACAAGAGCGTGCAATTGCTGGCTTATGCCGATGACATAGACATCATCGGTAACAAAAACCGCGAAGTCTGTTCTGCCTTTTCCAAGTTGGATAGGGAAGCAAAGCGAATGGGTCTGGTGGTAAACGAGGACAAGACGAAGTATCTCCTGTCATCAAACAAACAGTCAGCACATTCGCGCCTTGGCTCCCACGTCACTGTTGACAGTTACAATTTCGAGAAAGTAGAGAATTTCGTTTACTTGGGATCCAGCATTAACACCGATAATAATGTCAGCATTGAAATCCAACGTAGAATCACTCTTGCCAACAAGTGCTACTTTGGACTGAGTAGGCAATTCAGGAGTAAAGTCCTCTCTCGACGTACGAAAACCACGCTCTATAAGTCACTCATCATGCCCGTGCTGGTATATGGCACAGAAGCATGGACAATGACAACATCCGATGAGGCGGCTCTTGGGGTGTTTGAGAGAAAGATTTTGTGGAAGATTTACGGTCCTTTACGCGTTGGCGACGGCGAGTACCGCAGACGATGGAACGATGAGCTGTATGAGCTTTACAACGATATGGACATAGTGCAGCGAATTAAAATACAGCGGCTCCGCTGGCTTGGTCATGTCGTTCGAATGGACACCGACGCTACAGCTCTGAAAGTATTCAACTCGGAACCCGCTGGTGGTAGCAGAGGAAGAGGGAGGCCCCCACTGCGATGGAAAGATCAGGTGGAGAAGGACTTGGCTTTACTTGGCGTTTCCAATTGGCGTCAGTTGGCACAGAGGAGAAACGACTGGCGTGCTTTGCTGAACTCGGCCAAAATCGCTTAGGCGGTTACAGTGCCAAAAAAGAAGAAGAAGAGAGTGTACCTACTTTATTCGACAATAATGTGCCATCAACCTGCTTCGCCTATTGTTTGCATGCAACTAAATAAAGTTTGTTGCGCTGCTACTCTTTCTGTTGACGTTCGGATTGTGTACGTGTAAGAAGCCGATTGTGTACATTTGAAAGGCCGAATATAATTCGTTTCCCAGGAAAGTGTTTGGCGGGCAGCGTTGCCGTTTTGGTCCAATTGGACCAAAATTGGTAGGCTCATTATCCCTTGGTAGTTTGGTTGGTAGGATGAAGCTTTTGGTAGGCAAAAGTGAAATCGAAACCAAATTGAGCAATAAAATCTGTTTGCTTAAGATTGCATACTGCCAGTGCTATCTACTATTTATAGTAACTCTAAAAATATCTATGAATGGTAACTGTATTAATAGCAAGCAAAGGAAATAATAGCCGTCATCGATTCGCCAACAGTTAGCGAGTGGCGAAACGAACGAACTCAATGAGGTATAACCAAACTCGCTATCGTCTATCCGTGCTAGCTAACTTCGTTGTTGCTTTAACATGCAAAAGTCTTCTTTAAGCGACCGGAACTCAAACATAGCGAGCGAGAAGTGGCGAATCGATGACGGCTAATGACAAGAGAAAGAGTGAAAGAAAGATGTTAAATGTCAAAAACTTGACATTTGCGCGCCTTTCTTCAATTGAATTTAACAAACAAGCGAAAAGATTAGTGATGGACAAGTAAGTTATTTTGCTTTAAATTAGTTACTTTTTAATCGTTGTTTATTTGCAGGTATATCTATAAAGCCTCTAAACCGTCCGAAGTAAGTGTGGACAATAATAGCGACGACTTGTTCAGGTAAAAAATTGCGACTAAGTAGGCATGTACATATGTGTCAATTAACAAATACTGAAAATTATCGTAGTGATGAAAACTCGCCTGCGCCCAAAAACCAAACTCTGAAATAAACTAAACATCAGTACAATAAACCGACAGTTGTCTCTCTCGCACCGCTCCCTTAGCAGTGGCACCGTGTTGCTTCTTTGCAGATTTACATGGAAACAGTGTAGCTTTGGTGTGAAATAAAAGTAAAGCTTTTGTGCAATATGTTTATTTGTATATGCATATGAAGCATATTTAACTGATGAAAACATAAGCATTGGATGTTTACATCAATCTCATAGTAGCCTTATTTTAATTCTGGGTCATTTTGCAGTTTTTATACAGCTAAATAGCACATAAATTACGTAATTCACGTAGATATATCAATATTACGTTCAACATTTCGTTTAAAATGCCAGATTTCCTGCAAATACATTCGAATTTACAAAAGAAATTTCACTACTAATTGCCTACTTTGCGTACTTTTCTACTACCATTTTCGCAACAAGGGATTGCATTCTTGCCCTTTCTCCGTTCTTCGTAAATGCAACCTTTTGTAAGGGATTGTCAAACCGCAGCTGTCAATAATTATCTAACCTTGTATTATTGAATCATGGTATTATGCACTGTAAAGAACTAGTACAAAAGTCTGATACACATTACGTGTGGTCAGCAAAAAGCAGAGACCGTTCCGGTTATGCATTTTATAATAAAAGTCAAAAAATTCAAGTTATTTTTTGACTTTTATTATTTTGAGCATATAATACCGGTTATTTCTGCTTTTTATTTTTTTTAGGCAAAAAATAAAAGTTAAAATTTGCATTTTATTTTTTT
>NW_023458557.1:20932497-20935669 GCF_013731165.1 Rhagoletis pomonella | reverse complement strand
CTACCACATAGTTCATGAAACTTCACTTCTGGTTTTTTCTTTTTTTCATTTTTTGTATAAATTTTTAAATTTCCAAAATCCTACTTTGTGGATTTTCAAAGGCTTCTACAAACGAATTAAAAACTTCTACAAACAAATGTATGCATAGGGAAAGCTTCCCCGCAAACATATTCTGAGCGCTCAGAATATATGAGTCGGAAAAGAGTCCTAGGTAAGGAAGAAATATGAGTTTCAAAAACAAACATTTTTTTACTCTTATATGAATCTTTTAGGAGTCATATATGATCCAAGTTATGAGCCAGCACTTTGCGCCAGTATAAAAACAATAACGACTAGAAATTTATATCTAAACTTGTTTATACAGATATGAAAAATAATTAGGAAGGAAAAATAAACAAAATTTAGCTGCAGCAACTGCTATTACATGAATGCTGCAATATATGTACATATATATGTATGCGCAGAGGTTTGTATATAAATAGCCAACAGTATTTGAAATGAATTCCTTGCTAACATGGCTCTAAAGTAAGTTTATTAAGAGAGTTGAAGAATAAAGCCAATAAGAGTCACAGAACAGCATACAAGGAGCTCCGAAAGTAGGCATTTATGAGGCCAATAAGAGTCACTTAAGAGCTTCAAAAAGAGTCCAAAATGAGCCGTATATGAGGCCAATAAGAGTCCAATATGACTCATATTGAGGCTCATTTGATGTATGAATTTAAGCTCATATAGGTCGACCTTCGCAGGAAGGGAAACACCCTCATTTCGGACTCTTAAATGAGCTCATTATGAGCACAAAGGCTCCGAAATGGGACTCCTTAAAGCCTCATTTATGACTCCAAATGTTTGCTGGGTTGCTACTTCATATGTATGTGCGCCTGGTATTGGGAAATGAAAGTATCGTATTGTACAAATGAAAATTGGTTATCTATATATAAAATGAGTCCAGCGCTCAATATCTTCACTTCTCTTCCTTCCATGCCCTCTTTGTTAGAGTATGAGTAGTTTACATATTTGAAAAAAACTTCACAGTGAAGCAAACTGAATTCCGATGCAGACCTTTAATACATAAAAAAAGTACTCAAATAAATTATGTTCCGAAAAAAAGAGGAACATAAATCAGCAGTACCATGCTGTTAAACTTCCACAAAAAAGATGTTCCTTCACAAGTATTTTTTGAGTATTTTTGGAAATTTTCGTTTAATGCTACATAATGTTAACGTTAGAGCTGACTCTTATGTGAAATAGCAAACAATGTAGGGCGCTCCGAATATTTAGCCAACAGCATATTTTTATAAAGAAAGTGGACTCATTTTATATATAGATAACCAATTTTCATTTGTACAATACGATACTTTCATTTCCCAATACCAGGCGCACATACATATGAAGTAGCAAGCTTTCCCTATGCATACATTTGTTTGTAGAAGTTTTTAATTCGTTTGTAGAAGCCTTTGAAAATCCACAAAGTAGAATTTTGGAAATTTAAAAATTTATACAAAACATTTTCTGCTTAGAAATAGAAAACTTGTTACTTCACATTTATGAGCGCCTGGTATTGGGAAATGAAAATATCAATTTGACAATAAAAACTGGTCATAAAGACAGGTCGCGGGAAAATGGACACACATTTGTTGTTATTTAAAAAATTTACATAATATGAATGTACATAAACCATGTATGTATATGTATGAAAGATTCGAACTTCTTTGCAAACATTGAAGCGTCCGGCGAGAAATGTAAAACAATATTTTAAGTATATATTGGAATAAAAAGAAAATGTATGTATTTTCTTAACATTATGTTAAATACTAACATTTAAAAGAAAAAACTTCATAAATATTCCTATACTTCCTATGAAGCTTTCAAATAATACTGAATGCAATCAACATACTCAAGTACTCTGGAAAAGCGGAACAGTGTTTTATGTAGCAGAGCTCTGTTGAGTAACATTGATCAGTTCCTCAAATTTATGATGTTCTCTTTTTTTGTTCCTATCTTTTTAAGTACTCTTAAATATAGGTTCCATTTACTCATGTACACATGTGAAGAGTATTTCTGCTGGTATATTTGCAGTGCTTTATTATGTATACACTCTAAAAAAATTTTGTTTAAATTTGCGCATATTAAGACAGGTAACCAGTTTCCTCTCTTAATAAATGCAAATTTACACACTGCTTGCTTACTTTTACTTATCATATGTGTGGCGTAGAACAAATTTCAAATTTGTTTTTTGAGTTTTAAACATTTATTGTTCACATTTTCTTAGTTTACACATAAAATGTTTAAAATTTCCTCTAAAAAATTGTCGTTAAAATTTACGCATATAAAGAGAGGTAACCAGTTTCCTCTCCTAGTGTGTGCAAAATTAAACACTCTGTTTACTTTTACATATCAAATTTGTCACGTAGCGCACACAAGGGTGGGTTTTGGGGTTAAATTTATTATGATTTAAGAAATTTTGATAGAAAAAAATTTCTTTTCCATTTCTTGTGCGTCATTTTGTAAGAATTTTTCTTTTTTTCGTGAGAGCTCTTTAAAGTTTAACTGCGAATGAAAACATTATCCTAAAAATATGCAATGTATGCTCACTTACTGTTGCTTTTTACACTTTACAGCCTAAAAAAGTTTACCACTGATATGTACTTAACAAGCATTCGAAGATTTAATTTGCTAACATTATAAAAATACAATTTCCGCTAAATTTTCGTTATTCGAAGTATTAAAAAATAAGAAACCAGAAATCGACGAAAATGAATAAAAAAGTGTAAACATTTTGTGAAGTTATTTAATTTATTTATATTAAAATTCTTTTGTAAAATTTTGTATTACTTTTGAAAGTTGAGTGCACCTTTAACCGTTAATTTTTTCATAATTTAATGATCGGATCTAAACCAAATTACGGGACGACCTTTAAGGTACTATCTTTCCGGTAAAAAAATCGGTATAAATAAAGAAGTAAAAATACTCCAAAGAATTGATAACCTACCCTTTTTTGAAGCCGGTTGAAAATGTGTGAGTTCTTTGTAAATTTTATGTAAATAAAATGCCATTTATGAAACTTTAAAAAGTTCATTTTTTTTGTTCCATTCTGTACATAAAACTTGCATAAATGTATTTTAAAGAGCGAATTTTCAGTATTTTCTTATGATATATATCTAGAAGTATAAAT
>NW_023458557.1:20930606-20932397 GCF_013731165.1 Rhagoletis pomonella | reverse complement strand
CAGAAATAACCGGTATTGTTTGCTCAAAATGATAAAAGTCCTATTTTAAAAGTCATGGAGGAATCAGAATCTACAATGAGTGACGAGTCTAATGGTACCTTTGAAAAAGCTTTAGCATAATTTTTTCACTATGCCCTTTTGATATCAAAAATTTTAAAATAACTTTTATTTTCAGTCTCTGCTCTTTTAAGGTACTGCAGTGTCAAAAAATGTAAACAAACGATTCAAAATTCATAAATTTTTTTTCAATATGACTTTATAGGATGGTTCTTATGGGAGCAATGTCAAATTCAATAACACTTTGTTAAATACATTTTGACCATAACCATATAAAACAGCGGTTCCAACCAACCTTAGTGGTGCCATAGCATAACGCCATAGCCATAGACACCAATTGCATTTCGCTCTTCCGCTATAACCATAACTGATATCTGAAGTGCGAGTAAGAACGTGTTGCCAGACGTTCAGATAAAAGAAATATTGTTCACAGCCAACGTTTTGGCATGAGTCTAGAATATGAACCATTTAGCGATGTAATAACCAAAAATGTGGTTCCATAAAACTTCTCACGCTGATTTCAACTGTACCAAAATTATTTGGCGCAAAATATAAAGAAGATAGAAAAGGCCAAATTAAAATTTTTTGATTTTTTTTTTTATATTAATATCTTATGAAATTCTTAACCGATTCAAAAACTAATTATGACAAAATAAAGACAATTCATTTATCTTTCAGTTGATGTACATAATTTATATGCTTTTTATATTTTTAATCATAAAAAACATTTTTTTAACAAAATTTCATAATTAATGCAAAAGAAATTTATATTACCAAGAAAGTACAAGTTATTAGCTTTAACTTGATGTACATATTTTATTATGATCCGCTTTTGAGTTTTAAGGATTTAGTGTTAATTTAATGATAGTGAAAAAGTTTCACGTCTGACAACACCGACATTGTTGACTACGAAAAATTCGCTGTGTATGGTTATGATACCTATAACCGATGATAGTTAATGTGGTTACGATTATGACAATGATTATGGCTATTGCATTATGGTATGTCACCACTAATTTAACCTTTATGTGAATGAGGATTTTGCAATAGCAACTAAAAGGATGCGCAAATTGTGCTACTTTTACTGTACACTATTGCACACTTTAGTAAATGCAGTAATGAAGCAAATGCACTTGACAATAAATGAAGTGAAAGTCACTGCTTGTGCGCAATCAAAACAAATACTGCAGTGTCGTTGCCGGCTAACATTACATTGGATTAACAGTATTTGTTTGCTTACTGCAAATAGTGATTTACACTAAATACCAGGGACGTGAACCGGTTTTGGATCGGAAAACGCTTTTTTATATAAACTAACTGAGCCATTAACCGAACCGAAAATTTCCTCAAATGTTGGATCCGAACCGAAAACCGAACCACTTTTCATAAAGGTTTAAAGGTTCGTTTCAACCAATTTGCAATACTTTACCCCTTTTTTCGGTTTGTTAAATATGGTAATATATACCATGTTTGTTTACCTTGTGCCAATATCAAATGTAATGGCAACCTATCTCATTTGAAAGACACTTGCCACTTATCCTTGCGCGTTGTTGCACCTAACACTTGACGCTTAAACTTTTTAATGAATTAATTAATCCCAACGGTTTTTACCCTCCCTGACCCGCATGACGTACGGAACCTTTATTTTTTTTTTTTTGGTGGCGAGTCGTGGAAACAGGAGTTTTTTAAGTGTCGAGATCTAAAACTATTCAGCTACAGAATCAAATTCATCAG
>NW_023458557.1:20924842-20930506 GCF_013731165.1 Rhagoletis pomonella | reverse complement strand
ACAAAAACCGCAGCCTAGAAATCACTCATCATGCCCGAGCTGTTATACGGCGCAGAAGCTTAGACAATCACAACATTCGATGAGACGTCTCTTGGAGTATTCGAGAGAAAGATCTTACGGAAGATATACAGGCTTCTGCGCGTGGGCGACGGGGATTACCGTAGACGATGGAACGATGAGTTGTATGAGATTTTCAACGAAATGTACATAGTGCAGGGAATGAAAATGCAGCTGCTCCGCTGGCTTATACATGTTTTTCCAATAGGAACCGAAGTTCCAGGTGTGAAAGAATTCCACTCGACTGGCGTTCTTTGTCGAGCTCGGCCAAAATGGCTTAGGTGGTTACAAAGCCAAAGTAGAAGAAGAATATGCAAATGATAGATGACAGAGTTGGGGGACCTTCTTCTTGGATTCGCCAGGAGGTACTAGGAAATTATTCCTTATCAGATGGATTCTGGCAACGGTTCGATCAAAAAATTGCATTACCTTAGCTATCGCTTCGTCTGGAATTGCTGCTACATTGTTACCAGGTGAGCTGGCATTGAACATATAAATCATCGAAACTCCCACGTAAAATATTTCCAGAGCAACCGGTATAGAAAAAGTATTACAAAAATTTAATTTCATTGTTTGGGATGAGTGCACCATGGCACATAAAAAATCGCTGGAGGTCCTTGATCAATTGTTGCGAGATTTGCGTGGAAACGTTCAACCATTCGAAAATGCATTGATATTGGTCGCAGGAGACTTTATGCAAACATTGTCTGTAGTTTCTCGATTAAGGAGAACTGATCGAAAGAATGTTTATTTATTAGAAAATTAATTACAGTAATCACGATTGGCTCAGTTAACGGGCTATTCTTGCTGCGAAGAATAAGGATGTCTATCAACTAAATAATAGTGGTATTGGAAACAGTCGTTGCTTGAGCTGATCAGCTCTTTTACCAGACCGCCAGGCCACTTGCTCACTTTGGTGAATACCACTAATGTTATTCAATCCAGCATTCAACGTGAGGAAATAGCATATACGTCGATAAACACCGTTATGGAAAAAGACCATCCAACGAAATTTTTGAACTCGATTGATCTTCCAGGGAGACCCCACATACTGAAAATGAAAATAGGTGTGCCAACTATCATGTTGCGGAATATTAATCAGCCAAATCTTTGCAACGGCACGCGACTCGCACTTAAGAAATTGATGAAGAAAGTAGTGTAAAGATTTTAACGTGGCCTTTCAAAGGTGAAGAATTCCCATGATTCCGACCGATACACCATTTCAATTTAAAAGATTGCAACTCCCAATTCGATTGACATTCGGAAACACAATCAATAATGCTCTAGGTCGAACTTTGGATGTTGCGTGTTCCTGTGTCAGCAAACCAGATATCCTTGATATCTATGCAGCCAATGGAAAAACAACAAATATAATAATTTATCATCTATATAACAGGAATATGCCACAGCAAAGCGTGGCAGGGTACAGCTATATTAATAATATATTTCTGTTGTTAAAATCTTGTCAGGTTATTAAATGTATTTTTATATTTTTTGAATACAAACAGTTTGAAGAAATATACATATTGTTTATATTATATGTACTAGTTAGTATGTATCTTTGTATTTAAAAATATGGGAATTCGACAACATTGATTTGCTTACACATTGCTATTTTTACCTCCCTTTTATTAGCTCGGGATGTAACTATGTAATATTGATGCGACTAAAAGATGCAGCGATTTCTATTCTCAAGTTACATACCTGATGACAGAGGTTTTAGTTTTTTAAACTATAATTTTATTTACCTGTTGGAGCATTGTGATTGTGTGTATTTTTGTGTGATTAGTAATTAAACTTACAAATCTAGTTTGAATATCTTTTTGGAGCCATGCTATGGTGTTAGTGATTCTGCGACGATGGAAGAAACTGTTGATATAAGCGGTTAGTAAAATTTTGGAGATACTTATATTTCCTTTTGATATTTTGAATGGATTAATAATCATTTAGAAGTAGGGGTATGGTTCGGTGATTTGTACATACATTCATTTTGGGTTCTTGTAGCTACACACGTGAAATATGGACTTTTTTGTAAATTTCGAAGTGAGTTCTGCGCAAAAATACTAAGGATAGCGTAGCCGTGGACTGATCAGCGTTATTTTTCTGAAGCAAGTCCACCAATGCATAAAGGATTCTGGACAAAAATACTGTGGATGGCGTAACCCGAGTTTACATTTTCTGTGTGAGAGGGGAGGGGGGAATTTTCTTAAAGCTTGGACTGTACTCTTTCTATTCGGTGGGCTTTTAGGAACTAAACAAACCTAAAACGTTTATATAAATAGCTTCTAGCTAATTTGAAATTATCTGATACTAGATATCTATAGTATCGATATTTTCAATGCAAACTATTGAAAACATCGAATGGGCTGACTATCGATATGTTTACAGCTCTAGTTTCTTTCGTCTTCCAAATACAAATAAAATTAAAACAAAAACAGTTTCTTGGCCGCATAAAAATTTCACTCAATTTCAGTGAACGCGCAAAGAAACACACAAATTTCCACGTTGAAAGCTGTTTCAGAAGTGGCAAACAGTGTTGCCATTTTAGCCGTTTTCCGGCTAGATTTAGCCGGTTGCGATAGCAAACAACCGGAGATATTTCGGTTTAGCCGGCAGCCGATTTGTTAGCCGTTTTTAGCCGATTTTGCTACCTGCCTTATTTGCTTATTTTTTAAACAAACTTTTGTTTTTTGCTGAGAAGTTATTTAAATACCAAAAACCGAAGCCAACTTGAATTAAAAGAACCAAAACTGAAATGCGTTAAAACGAAAATAAAAGAGTACACATTTCTTTGTAAAGGAAAACTCTGGGAAGACAATAATTTGTTCGTCGAAAATCCAGCGAGAATTATCACTCGAAATATCATATGGTAAGAAAAAATGCTCCCAAATCCTCTCTCAAGTAGAGAAACTTGCAAATTTCTACACGAACGCAAATTTGCAGGAATTTGGAAGTTTCTCGGCCAGCTAGTGTTCACGGTTGCATTTCAAACATAAGAAGTTTTTATTGAATTTTTAAAATTCTTTCTTTGTTAGTCCGACTTTCTTCGTTTCCTATATCGACTCTGGTTAAGATTGTATTGCGTTTATGAATACAGTTTTTTCAGCCGAGTACCTTTCAAATCATTGGACTTAACTAAATTAATTAAGTAAACAAGTATTTACTTACATTTTTCATTTTAAAATCGCTCAAGCTTGTAAACTTTTAAATTTAACGAACTTGTTTATTCAAATTATCGTCGAAAAAACATCCAGCCATGTGCCACAGTTTTTCCTAATTACAAATTCTTGCTGGCAAAATTTTTTCTATCTTGAATTTGCAACGTCTCTCCAAGAACTAGTCTTTATACTTGTGATTTATTTAAATAAAACATGTGAAATTTTGCTGAAACAGTTTAGGCGTTTTTAGCCGTTTTTTTCGCCAATTTAGCCGCTTGGTCCATAAAGTCTGGTAACACTGGTGGCAAAGCGCCAACGCATTTGAGCATTGAAGTCTTTCTCGAAATGAGTGAATTACATATGTAAATCAGCGTTGCCGTTTTGCTTAAATTTAAGCAAAATTTATTAATTTTTTCCCGCCTGTTAAAATGTTAAATTTTTATTCGTTTTGCTGAATTTGTTGATTATTTAAAATAGTTAAAAAGGATAATTTTGCCCAAAAATTCATAGCCTGAAGATTTGCTATTTCAATCAATATATAGTATGAAGTAGTATAAAGTTCCAGGAAATGTTGCTCTACGCAACTACCGATCCGAGGTCGTCGCATTTTCAAACCTCCGCGTGTACTTCTGCCATAAAATCGCTTCTCATAAAAAGCATTTGCCATTCGGAGGCGACCTAGAACTTTAGGTCCCTTCCTTTCCGTGACAAGATCAACACGCACATTATGGATAGCATGATTCCAAACTCGTCTCATGCATGCATTTAAAAAACTAGCGAAAGAGCAGCGAACTATTATACCTACATACTATGTTGATAGCCTGAAGAATGTTACAAGTTTTCAAATTAAGCAACTATAAAATCCTTTCTTTTGACGACAAAACTGCGCCTTAGATTGCCTTTACTTACCTATTTGCTTACTTTTTATTTCTATAACTAATTTACCAACTCCAAGCATTTTCGTTTTATTAAGACCCGCTAAATAAAATGCTTAATTTTAACGGGATTTGTTATTTTTTTTACGATTTTGGTAAATTTTATTTTCGGGCGCGGCAACACTGATGTACATACATATATATCTATTGAGTGTGGAAATGAGTATTTTCATTCGACCAGCTGCTTTGTGCGAGTCCGTGGCATTCGAGCACTACTTAGCGTGTTTAGTTGACTTCGAGATTTTGCAAGCGAGTTTTGTCAGCGAAAGATACAAATATTTTTGTAATTTTATTAATTTTTTCGAATAATAATAATTAAGTATAATATAGAGAATCAATTTTTTACTTGTAGAGGTAATTGTTTTATTTCGTTTAAATCGAACCCGAATGCAAAAAAGGCGTAAAAGCATAATAAGCAGAAACAAGAAGCTTATAGCCGATTTCTCAGTGGATGTTTAATTATAATCAAAAGATTATGTCTTGCCACTTTTTCAGTGTACTTAATAGATGATTAACTCATAGTTAATTCGCCAACATTGGGAAGTTAACTATTGATTTACTAATAATAAAAATAATAAAAAACAAAATGTACAAAGCTAAAATCGGCGGAGATCAATAAAATTGAGTTCCATTGTCTTGTGCTCAATTTCGGATACATAGATATCAGCATACATACATACATACATATGCATGTACATACGTAAATATGTACACATGTAGGTATTAAAGTATTATCGTTTTGACAGCTTGTACATTCAGTGAAGCATCAGCTGTCCACAGCTCATCTGTTCGTTAAATTGCGTGTGTGTGTTTGTTTTGCGAATATATAATAGGTTTGTTCCACTCGAGCCCGCGGGATCCCAAAACAGCCCAGAAATCGTTAGAGAGCGCATACGTTCCACTTTTGGATCGTAAATGTCTTCTTCTTCGTGACCGAAACAGCCCGTAGTTTTTTTCCGGGCATAAATGTGCAAAAAGTCAGATTGCGATAACAACTGTTTGTTTACATCCGAAAGCAAATTTATAAAACACAAAAATTTAAAATGGCACTAAAGTTTCAGAAAATGTAGGTATTTGTTAATTTTATTAGCCATATAAGATAAAAAAACATAAAGTCATTGGTTTTATTTCCAATTCTCCGAAAATAAAAGCTCAGCAAGTGTTGCAGCTGCTCGCATTTGAATGACAAAAACAAAAACAAGTGAAACAGCTGATTTCTTGATTCCGGGCACGAAATGTTGTTTTTTGCATCCCTCACGCTCCGAGAACTTTTGGCACGATTTGACACTTGTGAGAGAGTAACTTATCCTTACCCTCTAATTACCGAAACAGCCCGGAAAGCATTTGGAACAAAGCTTAGTGGTGAGATAACCATAACCAAGGCGTATTAAACAAGGGGTGATTGACAACTCGGTGCGGCTCTCTTTTACAGAGACCGTTCCGGTTATGCATTTTATAATAAAAGTAAAAAAATTCAAGTTATTTTTTGACTTTTATTATTTTGAGCATATAAT
>NW_023458557.1:20911170-20921842 GCF_013731165.1 Rhagoletis pomonella | reverse complement strand
CGTTTCCAAATGAGGCGTCAGATGAAAAATATTGACTTACAGACCTGCTTTGGTTTTTTAAAGGGTTGCCGCCTTATTAAAAATGCATTGTTTAAATATGATAGTCAGTAAAATGTCACAATATGGGCATCAAGCGAAAGGAGTTTGAGACTAAATATTTTGGTGTTTTTAATAGAGTTACCACTTATTAAAAAAATGTATAACTATGAATGGTAAGTAATGTACTAGGGACATTCAACATTGCTATCAAACGAAAGCTGGTTAAGAGGGCTTTTGTGTAATTGTATGCGAATTTTTGATGGTTGTCATATAGTTTGTAATTTATTGATTGAAGTATTCTAGTTAATTAAAATGTTACAAAGTGGGCTTCAAACGAAAAGATTTTAAACTAAATTAATATGATCGGGTTTTTAATATACATATGTAGTTGCCACCTACTTAAAAAATGGTGCACGTATTGAAATAATATTTAAAAGTATCTAATATTGGTATCAAACGAAAGGAAGTTAGGTGAGCTTCTGCGATATTTATTTAAAAAGTTTATAGTTATGAACGGTAAGTAATTTATTAATGATATCCATTTATATATCAAACGAAAGGGAAAAGAAGTGATGTTTTACAAAGATATATTTGTTCGAGGGTTGCCACTTTGTTAAAAATTGCCTGAAAGTAAACGATAATTGATAATTAAATACTTATTTATTTTAACATACATACAAGTTTTTGGAAAAAATAAAAAAATAAATGTACACTTGCAATCAGCTAATTAAGTCATCAACATTTTTTACAATTTTGATTATTTTTCTTTTGCTTATTTAATGTTTATTATTTTTCCATAAAAGTCTAGCTCATTATATACCAAACACCATATAAATCCACATTTCAAACTATGTCCAAAAATTGCAAAAAATTTGCAAAGTTTCAGCTAAATTTTTTTTGATTATACAGTTTAATAGCTCATAAAATTCAAGGGAATAATAATATGCAAGTTTTAAGTTGCTAAGGAATCGCGTTGATTTTTAATATTTTTTTTCTGACTGCATTTTTTGCATACAAAAAAATTGTCGAGTATATTTTATATGAAAAAAAAATTGTAATGTAGTCAGAAAAAAATTATTTAAAATCAACGCAATTCTTTAGCTATTTCAAACTTGAACATTATTGCCCTGGAATTTAACAGGCTATTCAAGTACATACTCAAAAAAAAAATCTGAATAAATGGCTGAAAATTTAGCCGAAAATTTGCAAATTTTTTATAATTTTTCCATATAGGTTAAAATGTGGATTTATATGGTGTTTGTTATATAATGAGCTAGACTTTTATGGAAAAATAATAAACATTAAATAAACAAAAGAAAAATAGCTAAAATTTATCAAAACGTTGATGACTTAATCAGCTGATCATAAATGTATATAGGTTACAGCGTTATAAATGTAAGAATTTATTAGATAAATACAACTGTGTTCAGGAGAAAGCTACATCTGCATAAGAATACATGAAAGGAGATATGAGATATTACAAGTTTTAAGTAATTCGTGAACAAAAGCTAATGCGAAAAGTTTTGGAAATAGCTGCGTTTTTCAGTGAAGTTATATTTTACATATTTACATAACTCAACTAAGATGTGGTTAAAACGAGTTTAACTTTACCAATAAAATTTAATATAAATTTTCCTCACTAAGATTGTATCTTTTATATCCTAATACTAATTTTTGGGCAGAAAATGTACGCTCTACACTTACTTGAGTAGCAGGAACAGCATGGGTTATCAAAACTAGCCGTCTAAGCCAAGAATTTTTATACTTTCTACCGTTCCAGTACTCTAGCAAATCAACGTCTACATCTACAATAACCCTTTTGTAATTACTTATCTCTGATAAGGCCTTTTGAATACTACTGTCGACTGAATATTCTTCGTCTGATGATGAATTCTCAGCCAGCATTTCTTGTATGGCATTCCTAAGTAGAGATGGCAGAATCCTCGTTGATATTTAAAACGTTTTCGTCTCGAGCGGTAGCAGGTGCTTGGTCTCCAATCTACAATAGCAAAGCATTGAATTAAAATTTATGTACCTTGCCTTTAAAAACATTTTTTGAGACCAAAATTTGTGTTTAAGGGTCAGATAATCTTAAAAGCTACTTGAAAAAACTGCCTTAAAACATTAAGATATTCCAAATACAGTATATTTTGCTTAGCTGCACATCCTTCTTTGCACGAAAAACTTGTGCACGTAACCGAAAAAGGCACTTAAGCGAATTTTATTTACTACTTCAATGAGGAAGGTATCCGAATCCCTATGAAACCAAATATTGGCGGAGCACTTACCATGTAGAAATTACTGCAAGCGAAATTTTTGCCGAATGTTATTTAATTATCTATATAACTACATAAATTGATAGCCATTTTCGTTGTTCTGCGAGATGAGCAAAATAAATAAAAGGTTGTAAAATTAGGTAATTGTAGGGCCAGTGCAGGTAAACGTAATACTTTGATTGATAATTGATACTAGTCGCACAATTTTTAAGGCAGGTATCGCCAATGTGCAGGTATGTTGAATGCATCTATCGGAGCAGTTTCCTTATAAATGTAAAAAATAATGCTTTTGATGCGCATTTTGGGGTAGGTATCTTAAATGTGCACTTAAGCATAGAGGCAGCAAAGCAAAATATACTGTAAATGAAAAATTCTTATATTTTCAATTTGGTGAATCCATTGAACTAATTTTTTTAGGTGATTTATGGCAAAATCGGGGATCAAGATATAAAGTAGCATAGATAGTTTCGTTTTCTAGCAACTGTGGTTGCCTTGCTACTATGTGGCTCACAATTTGGCTACTTAAGTTGCAGTCCTTAGCTCTTAATTCAGTTGTCATCTGAAGCCAATATATATAAAAGTCACCGAATAGTAGCTGGCTTTTCTGAAGCCTTAAATGTAAGCAATGCACGGAAGTTAGAACAGATAAAATGCTTTCAACTAGCTACCATTCATGAACTACTAAAGATTCAGCTTCCTTCACATGCTCTAGACAGAACTCTTTCAACTTTAGGAGCTCGCTTAGCATAAGGAAAGTTGAGCTCCACCGCGTTGGGACGTTTTGTGGCGGTTTAGTTGGAATTCTATATCTGTAATATTTAAAAAGTTTCAAAAATTCGAATTATAATACTATTTTTTACCAACCGAAATGCCGAAGTTCTTAATAGTTTTACTAAGTTGTGTGCTTTGATTAGGACAGGGGAGCTCAACTCTGTTAAAAAATCCTTTACCGCCAATTGAAGTGTATGAGCTGCACATTTAATAGACACTCCTTGCTCAAAGTTGATGCCGTTTAATATGTCATCATTAGGGCAACCCAAAACATGTTCGGGCATGTTTTTTATCAGGCATGTTAGCAACACGCAGATGAAATGCTTAAACGTTTTTCCAAAAAATATAGAGTTTGAGATATATTTCTTAGAGCATATTTTAGCATATTTTGCAATAAATGCATATTTCAGCATATTTTGCAGTAAATGCATATTTTCGGATACTTTGTGCTGCGTTGTTATGTTTAGAACTAATAATAAAAATTTCTGAAATAATAAGAATATACAGTATATTTTGCTTTGCTGCCTTTATGCTTAAGTGCACATTTAAGATACCTACCCCAAAATGTGCATCAGAGGCATTATTTTAAACATTTATAAGGAAACTGCTCCGATAGGTGCATTCAACATACCTGCACATTGGCGATACCTGCATTAAAAATTGTGCAACTAGTATCAATTATCAAAGAAAGTATTACATTTACCTGCACTGACCCTACAGTTACCTAATTTTACAATCTTTTATTTATTTTGCTCATCTCGCGGAACAACAAAACGGCTATCAATTTATGTAGTTATATAGATAATTAGATACTATTCGGTAAAATTTTCGCTAGCAGTAATTTCTACGTGGTAAGTACTTCTCCATTATTTGGTTTCATAGGGATTTGGATACCTTCCTCATTGAAGTAGTAAAGAAAATTCGCTTAAGTGCCTTTTTCGGTTAAGTGCACAAGTTTTTCGTGCAAAGAAGGGTGTGCAGCTAAGCAAAATATACTGTAGTAACATTGTGTCGAAAATGAACTATGTAAATATCAACGTGCACGTTCACATCGTGTTTATATTAAGTTTTTTAAATGTGAGAAAGATAATACTAGATATTTATATGTTTCGCTCTTGACAGATGAGTTGTCCCGACGCTGACCCGCCATGGCTCGCCGTTATAATTTCGATTGGCAAGCAATTAACAAAGATTTCATCAAACACAAGTAACTGTGTTTTGTTATGGAAAGCTTTATTATTACTAGTACCAGGTTACGCAGTGAGATACAAAACCTGGTACGACTCCAAAACTCCCGACTAGTACTTTCCGCTGCAGGGTACATATGTATCTACAAACATGCACAGTATGAATTCCTATGTGAAACAATTTGTGAATTAGATTCCATGCTGAAGTCTAGAAAAAGAAGTCTGATGAGGAGATGTGGTGATCTCCGAAATAGTGCTATAACTTCTACCGCTTAGATTTTGTTGCTTTTTCAATTTTTCCTAATAAACAATCGTGGTACAAAGCTCAATAAAAATATTAAAAATAGATTCCATGTACTTTCATACATAGTATGTTTTACAAACACATTGAATAAATATGAATTATTAAATATAAATATTTATGTATGTATATACACTTTTATGAAATTTATAACATTTTAGGTGCTGAAAATAAAGTAAAAAGGTATTTTTGGGCATGCACATACTACATAAACGAAATTTGAAAGCATATCTTATGGCTTATAATGATTTTAAAAGGATTTTGTGTAGCATATATTTAGAATTTATTGGCATATTTTAGGCGCTTAAAATTTGTTTTTAGGCGCATATTTTGGGTTAACCTAGTCATCATATATTTCCTCGCATTCGGTTTCGACTGCTTCTTCCGCATTATTTATGTATTCAGATATTAAACTTATAATTTTTATTCAATTTCGTCCATTGTCGGTGGTTATTGTGTAAATTTGTTTTAAATCAATAGTGAATTTGTCCAAAACTTTTTCTATTTCGCATTTGATATTATCAGCCGTATGTTTTCTTTTTATTTCTACAATGCCCAAAGTGTAATTTTTAGTTCATTATTTTTAATTAATTATACATTTATACCTAACAAAGCCCGATCAAGGCAGCACGCTATATCAACCTTCAATGATATGAGTTTTTTTTTCAACTATTCGAGATATTTTTGTTATTTTTTCTTCACTTAATTTATTCACATATTCCATAATATTTCTAGAGTTAATAATGGGGATATTTAAACCATTAAAAATCTGCCTTGTTAACACCATAAAAGAACTCTTTGGTCACAAGATCAATACACGCACTTACAACTTCACACTTACAGGTCTATTCTGCGCTGGTAATAAAAAGTTTGTAACCGGTAAATAAAGTTCCTGTAAATTTTTAAACCCTTTTCGTATTCTGTGTACTCTTGTAACCGGTAAATTTTGTTACCATCTCATAAGCTGGTAACGAAGTATTGCCCCGTGAAATATGCAGTGCCAGAATTTGCACAATTCTTCATAGCTGATTCGCTGAATATTTTAACTGCATTACCAACGTTCATAGAATCGCGGTGACAAGAACTGGTAACATTTTTTGGTAATAAAATTTCCCGGTTACAAAATCTTCGGTAACGCGCAGAATAGACCTGTTAGACATTGTCACACTGAACTTATATTTCTTCTCCTCGGAATCTGACTCATAACTATTAAGCCTGTGTCTTTTTTCATATTCTGTATTTATATCAGGATGATATTTCTGCAAGTGTCTTTTCAAATTGGTTATATAAGCAGAACTTAACCTCATTTTGCAACAATTACATACTGCCTCAGAGCCTTCTTTAATAAAATATTCTCTCAGGTAAATATTTTTTCAATCAAGCTATTATTATCAAACACTGTCAACTTAAAATGAGAAATAATCAGAAGTCGCTACTGGTTATATTTAAATGTAACGGAACTTGTTCTTAATGGATATTATTACTTATTACCTACTCTTTTTACATGCGTTACTAGGTTTAAGCAATACTGACACTCTTTGGTAATTCTTAGGAAGTGAGCTTGGTTGTGAGTACTGAGCAATGATAATAACGGGAAATGTTGCTGCTCACAACGAGAGGGTGTGTTTCACAAAGTTAGTAATACTCCATTTTACTCGCTCATAATGTTGTACGAAATTTATTGTCGCAAATTTTTCCCGTATTTTATCGTTTTTCACCTGAATACGTATTCATCTCTGCTTCAGTGGGTGGTGATCAGCGAGTGAAACGTTATGCGCCTTCTGTAAAATTTGTGTGCACAAAACATGTTGTCTGAAATGAAAAAAAAAAACCAATAATACGATGGGAAAATTGGCATATAACGCTCAAATGTTGAGTTGATCAGAACAATAAAGCGTTCGGAATGGGCAATCGCAAGAGTGAATAATCTGTAGCACCTTCTAAACATGCTCAAGTCAATGTCTCGCTTAGGTTATATGCTGTCATACTTTTTCTCGACGTGCATTAAAATACATAACAGTGCGATCAATTGCATTCGTAGTAGAGATGCCGGATTGAAAATAAAGAAGGGATCGCTAAAAAATTATTTGATACATCGACACCCTAGTTCTAATATAGTAACTTGCCGTTAACGCCCGCCTGAATATCTCGCTTGCGTTCTACTTCTTTTTATCACAGCCGAGATCGATTAACCGATCGATTTAGTCGATTTGAAAACGTTATCTCTAAATCGTATTGCTCAATGCAAATTTTTAACTAAGTGGCAACCTTCGAACAATTCTTACTTCTATATGTATGTAACCTATGTACATATATTTTTTCTTTTTCCAAAAACTTGTATGTATGTTAAAATAAATAAGTATTTAATTATCAATTATTGTTTACTTTCAGTAAATTTTTAACTAAGTGGCAACCCTCGAACAAATATATCTTTGTAAAACATCACTTCTTTTCCTTTTCGTTTGTTATATAAATGGATATCATTAATAAATTACTTACCGTTCATAATTATAAACTTTTTAAATAAATATCGCAGAACTTCCTTTCGTTTGATACCAATATTACCTTTAAATATTATTTCAATACGTGCACCATTTTTTAAGTAGGGGGCAACTACATATGTATATTAAAAACCCGATCATATTAATTTAGTTTAAAATCTTTTCGTTTGAAGCCCACTTTGTAACATTTTAATTAACTAGAATACTGAAACTATATGACGGCAACCCTCTAAAAACCAAAACAGGTCTGTAAGTCAATATTTTTCATCTGACGCCTCATTTGGAAACGCGACAGAACAGTGTAAACTGATGGTCTTCCCAAAAATAAAAATTTATTAGGCGGCAACACTTTTCAAAAAAATAAGACGTTCTTTTTCGCAAATCTTTAGATCAAGTCCGTTTACACGGCACCTTATTTTTTAATTTGCGCGAACGGTGTAAGTCTTATGATTTTACAAGCAGGTGGTAACCCTGTTCAAAAAACAGAGACCTTCTTGCACATCTACAGGCCTAGCCCTTTCATTTGGCACCTCTTCTGTTTTAATACAACGAACGGTGTAAGTCTTCTATTTTAGAATCAGGTGGCAACCCTATTCAAAAAACTGAGACCTTCTTGCACATCTACGGGCCTAGCCCTTTCATTTGGCACCTCTTTTGTTTTAATACAACGAACGGTGCAGATTTTATAATTTTAAAAAAGGTGGCAACCCTATGCCTTGTGGTACATACATCTAGAGGCTAAGCCCTTTAATTTGGCACCTCAGTTTTGAAAATCGAACAATCGGTGCAGATCTGATGCCGTTAACAAAAACTCCCTTCATGTATTGTATGTATACATATGTGTATAGATTTGAACTAACCCTGGTATAGGGGTTATTAAAATTCATGTAAGAGCTTCAAAACTATCACATTCCTATATACACAGCTCTTAAATACTTGATTTTTAACTTTGACTTTTATTTTTGCCTGAAAAAATAAAAGTCAACAATTACCGGTTATTTTCTGCTCAAAAAAATAAAAGGCAAATTTTAACTTTTATTTTTTGCCTTAAAAAAATAAAAAGCAGAAATAACCGGTATTGTTTGCTCAAAATGATAAAAGTCCTATTTTTAAAAGTCATGGAGGAATCAGAATCTACAATGAGTGACGAGTCTAATGGTACCTTTGAAAAAGCTTTAGCATAATTTTTTCACTATGCCCTTTTGATATCAAAAATTTTAAAATAACTTTTATTTTCAGTCTCTGGCAAAAAGAGATCTCAAAGATGTATGATTTTTTTACAAACGTTTTGTATACAATTAGGGGATACAAAAACTTTTTGTTTTTGATATAATATAGGATATAAAAACTTTTTGTTTTTAAACGAATAAAATTCTTGAAATTGTATTGTCGAAGAAAAAAAAAACGTTTGAAATTAATTGAATTGATCTCAAAGATATATATACTCGGTACGTTTTTTTTACAAACGTTTTGTGTACAATATTTTTGATACTTAGGATTTTCACACTTGCTTGGTCATCAGGTTATCTGGTTAAATATTATTATTCTGTAGAGTATTTTATTGTGTGAACAACCTAACTTTTATTTAAACGCATAAAATGTTTGAATTTGTTGTTTTATACATCAAAATGTTTGATATAAATTGATTTAATATCAAAACTTTATACGATGCTTATAACTGTTTTTTATACGATACGTTAATTAATTTATTTAAACGCCCGAATTTATTTTGTGTAAACTTCAAGTATTGCATGAATGGATAACCAACTGTAGCACAGTAAACCATATTATTTGGTATTTTAATTTATACCTACTGTTAATCTGCAAAACCTGTAAATTTAATAAAATCTCGTTTTATTGATAAACAATTTTTTGGTAGTTTGCAAACTGATTTGGTAGGCTTTTTGGTACCTTAAAATATGCTCAAGTGGCAACGCTGTTGGCGGGCACTGTTCTAAACAAAAAGCTTGTTTACGTATTGCCATAAACGTCAAAGTCGACAAAACCAAAGTAGCGGTTTCGGGAATGCGCCTCCTTCAGTTCATTACACCATGGGCCGAAGCAGCTCCAACCCAGCTAACAGAATCTATCAACAACTCGCACAAAGGTTACAGTCAGTGGTGCTTAGAGGGAGTTAAGGTAAGAAGTGAAGGGGGAGGGAAGCACTTGTTGTTTTAGTGGATGGTGCGGGTGTTTATATAGGTTCAGAATATGTATTGGAAATGAATATGACCATAAATTAAATGTATAAGATTACCCTGAAGCTATTTCAATTTATTTCCATGTGTGTAGTTATAACGAGGTACAAATGTTAATATAATTTTTCTCTTTTCCAATAACTAATCTTATCAGAGAAGTAATCTTTTAGCTTTTTTATTCGATAAGATTTCTATGACGTAGTCAGGATCGACAGCAATATCCCAGTGAATGGAGAGCATAGCGAGAGAACTTAATCTCTCATGACCCATTACACTTCGAGGTAAAGTTTTGATCCTTTTCATGGTGGAGAATGATCGTTCTACGCTAGCCGTTGTCACTGGCAGAGTGGCTAAACTGGTTAGAAGAAGTTTCATACCGCGGAAATAATTTCCTTCGCAATACTACAACAGTTTCAAAACCTCGGATGATTTGTCAATTGACGATATATTTGCGCACCACAATCTATATTCTGCTTTCACTGCCGTTGACGACATCTGATTTTCAAAGTATGATGCTAAGTTGTCTAGCTCATCTGCTTTACTTACATCAGCAATTCCTGGGAGGAGAAGTTGGAAGGTCGGTAAAACATCTTCGAAAGGAATACTGTAACTCTGAAGTAAGCTTCGCTCGATGCAGTTTGCGGATTGGCACGGTTTGTTTGACGTGATACAACTCATGGGGCACGGATTTCGCTGTCAAAAAAAAAAAATCATTATCATTCCTAGGTGATCGCTGTGGCATTCACTATGAAATACATGAAAATTCGAACTTTGAGCAATAATATTGCATGTGCTTTGATTGCAAAATATCCCTGACAGAACTCTTGTCATGTAAATTGCTTCTAAGGCCTGCACATGGCAGGCTATGCATTGAATTAGCACGTAGCTGTATCCGCAGTTAAGTGAAAAATAAGCATTAATTATTTTATACAAAATTGATGCAAATTTGTGTAGTAATTGATATACATTGACACGTAATTAACACGTAATACACACGTAAATAACACGTACTACATTAACACGTAAGTATGCACATCACGCTACTTACCGTCGAGATTTTCTTCTATGGCGTCGCTTTGTGCCTTCGGTTTTTTGAAGAACGAGATTATTCATTGTTGAACTTTGTGACGTTTCATTGTTGATTAAAAACTGTCAAGAGGTGACTTAAAACTTCAAGTGTTTAGCATTCAAATATCGCACAGCTGTCAAAACGTAAACAATGCACATGACTGTGCTTCCTTGTATATACAGCAGTACTGACGATACGTTCAGTGAAATTTTACTCGAAAGCATAGTATAAATTTGCCAGTAAATAGGTAATATTAATCAGCGGACAGCTAATGTTCTACAATAGTGCTTATAGAAACACATTTATTCACTATTAATTCAAAATAAATGC
>NW_023458557.1:20908030-20911160 GCF_013731165.1 Rhagoletis pomonella | reverse complement strand
AATTTGTATGCTCAGAATTTTAAATTCAGTACAAATCAGTACAATCTTTGAAAAATCACGACATTAGCGTACTGATTGAAGAAATGAATAAAATCAGTAAGAGAGTTGAAAAATCAGTACTGTACTGATAAAATCAGTACGTCTGGCAACCGTATTTGTGTTGGCCTTAGCGTTGCCAAATTTTGGCTATGTGGACGGCCGCATTGAAATTCAACGCCAACGCAACGCCAAAGTTGTATGTGAACCGGCCTCTATTCTTTGTTTACGCAATTTCCCCATGTCTACATATACATACTCGTGCATACATATGTCCTTGAACAACAGTCAACAAATAAATTTGATCACAAAGGATATGTACATAGCATAACTGCTACAAGTAAATAGCAAACTATTTTGGGGTGTTAAAAAGTGCTTAGTTGTTTTTGGTTTCTGCGGCACAAACGATTTACTATCCTCTTTACTTATTTTCTCTGAGACAAAATGCATGCATATGTACATACATATATACATATATACGTACATATATAAATATGCATGTTATGTATGTACATATTTATGTACATATATAACTCTAAAAAATATTGTATTTAATAATCCATGCTTATGTATGTAAATAAATTTTAATTGTTGATTTAAATGCTGCCCTAATATAATATTCACACATTATATGAATATGTATGCACATTAGACTGCATCAGTCCCCATACAAAAAAATCGTTACTGTTTTTCCACTGGAATTATAAAATCTATTATATTTTAAGACGTCGAGCTGGACCGATACGAAAATACCTCCAAAAATGGAGTTTTTTATGAATAAAAATAGTTTCTTACAGATGTTTTTTGAAAAAAACCTCTCAAATGACAAAACGGTTTAAGCTTAATAAGTCTAAATAAAAATATTAAATAAAAATGTTTTGAACGTAATCGTAATAATGACCTTTGGATGCTGTTTTTAACTTTTTTCAAAGATTGGTATAATAGGGCTTTCGCACGAGGCGATTTTTCAGGCAACTTTTAGTTGAAAGCAAAAATCGCCTCGTCCGAACGGCCTTTCAACTAATCGCTTTCAAAAAAGTTGGTCGCCAGCCAACTTTGAGCTCGTTCAACTTTTTTTCCTTGCAACCCTGTATTTGTTTACATTCTGTATCAGTGTTGGGAAATGAAATTGTTCCTTCAGTACGAAATCTATAAAAAAAATACACTTTTCGTCTATAAATTGTATACACTTTTTAATTCGCTCATATATTTTCTTAGTACATTCCCTTCAAGACCAATGATTTTATGGTATTTATGAGAAAGTTTTATTGTTTATGTACATACGTTTACGTATTTTACACTTTTACAAATTGATTCCACGTGCACATGTACTGCATTTAACGCAAATATGTATGCACACATTTTCAGGTATACATCTTAACAAAAAGCATATTTAAGTTGATATTAATGGATAAAAGAGACATTTTCTTTGGATTCAGTACTAAAATGTGACATTATCAAAACTTTGCGACAAGATTTGACCATTTATCTTAATTTTATCCAATTTTAATTATTGTTTGTAAAAATACGGTTTACATTTTAAGAAAAGCCGTACAAATCCAAGGTTCAAACTTTGTGCAACAT
This sequence comes from Rhagoletis pomonella, assembly GCF_013731165.1. Lineage (NCBI taxonomy): Eukaryota > Metazoa > Arthropoda > Insecta > Diptera > Tephritidae > Rhagoletis > Rhagoletis pomonella. The sequence continues at coordinate 20,909,540 of NW_023458557.1, read as the reverse complement.
TAAAAAAAAACCAACTCACTTTCGTAAAAATTTCGAGCTTTTTAATTCGATTTCCTAGATTTATTTTAAGCGTGCGGTTTTTTACCCCATTAAATTTTAATATAACTAAGTTTTTTAAGATTTCTTTGATGAAGGTGTTGCTAATTTTCTCCATATAAAAAAATCGTCGAACACACTTCGTATGGAAGAAAATGGCTGACATCGTCGACAAAAAAATTACCAAATTCAACGGTAAATCCCAGCTACTTTAAACTTGCACTTTATTATACTAAAACTGAATGGGCTAAAAACTAAAGAATATTAATAAAGCTCGAAATTTTTACGAAAGTATGTTGGTTTTTGGATGTTTCGCAAAGTTTTTCTTAAAGAATACATTATATTTTATAAACAGATAATTCAAATTAAAGAATAATGAAATAAATAGTAAAATCTTGTCAATATGTGAGTGCCGTAATGGTATTATATTTAAGAAAATCTCTTCTTGTAACTAACGAGGACTTTGTTTCTTCGACATTTTATTTTAATAAAACTTAGTATCGAAAAGTTTCTTTAAAAATTTGCCTAGGCTATATATTATACTGGTTGTTTCAAGCAATTTTTCAAAACTTACAAAGGTAAATACGAACAGGCGAACAAAAGACAATACAAAAAATTTCTTGCTGTGTATTTTCAGAGCTATATATTTTTAGTATTCATTAAAAAATTGTACTAAAAAGTACTGCGTAGTAGGAAAGTATATTGTAAATGAAATTGCATCAAACAAGTGCAATTATACCAAAAATACCAACACTGTTCTGTATACATACTTTTTTCCGTTTTTACTTTTTTACTCTTATTTTATCTCTCAGCTTCGCTCTACCGACGCTTGGCTTACCAAATTTACGCCAACTCATAAAATTTTGCGATTTAAATTCATTTTCAATAATGTAAATAACAATTCGTGTTGAATCAAAAATCGCCTCGTCTGAATAGGGTGAACAACTTTTTCACTTTCAACTTCTCATTCAACTTCGTATTCAACTTTTGTTGCCTGTAAAATCGCCTCGTGCGAATGCCCTATAAGAAAAACTTGAATAACTGAACCTAAACTCTTCCGATTGAGACTTGTGAGGTATCATTGGAAAGGTATTTTCTTACATTTTTTATTTCTTTGCTAATAAGCTCATTCAAAGGATGAAAGAGAAAGGTAGGATGAACGAAATTCATTCAAAATTTAATTAAGATGTGTTGGTATTTGAAAAAAAATTGAACACGAATTACTTTTTTTTGTACATAAATAAAAATAGCGGGAAAATACCTTTCTACCGAGATACCATAAGTCTAAATCAGAATAGTTTTGGCCCAGTTATTTAAGTTTTTCGTAAATCAATCTTTGAAAAAAGTAAAAAAACAGCATCAAAAATCTCATTATTACGATTCCGTTGAAAAGATTTTTAAATATTTTTCTACAGATTTTTTAAGCCTAATCTGTTTTGTCATCTGAGGGGGCTTTTTTCAAGAAGTTCTTTAA
>NW_023458557.1:20905864-20907930 GCF_013731165.1 Rhagoletis pomonella | reverse complement strand
GAACTATTTTTATTCATAAAAGCTCCATTTTTGGAGGTAATTTCAAATCGGTCCAGCTCGCTTAAATCTTAATATTTTTCAGACATACTTTTTTGGTGTTGGTATATGGCATCAAACTCGGTATCGAATTAACTCGTGTCAGTGTAGCTCGCTTGAAATGCAAGTGTTTATATGAAACTAAAGAAATGAGTCGATCGAACACGCTTGCAAACAGAGTTCATCCCGATGCAACCCTGTTAATACATGTGTCATTTCTTGAAAATAATAAACATGGAAAAATAGTAATTAAAGACCCATACAGCCATGAAAAAGGATATTAGCTATTAATTTTGTAAGAAAGCTTAGTCTAAATGTAATTTCAAGAACTATTTAAATGTTTTACTTCATTCAGAGTTGCATGAAACAACGTGTGGTCAAATCCCGTGTTTATATGCACTCTTAACACGATTCAACAACTCTTAACTCGCATTCAAAATGTGATTTATGGTGGCACGGTTAAAAGTTTCAATTCGATTTAAGAATGTGTTTACATGTGCGTGTCCAAATAACATGGTTTAACTTAGAACGAATTGAAGCATCATATAAACATGGTAATACATTCACACATTTTTATGCCCAAAAAGGCATGGGTTGTATAGTACACTCGGAGCGCTCGCTCGTCGCTCACTAGAGCTGTAGCAAACCGTATGTATTCGTTACTGAGTAACGAATACAACCCCTGACTCGAAGTACCGAAGCGTTACTCACATAATAATAATCTCGTTACTCGCATGTTCCGTATATGCACCATCAACGTGAATCAATACAACACAACATGTGCGGGAACGAAACTGTTTTTCGTATCGATACTAAAGTGTGTTGCGTGTGTATGTACGTACATGCATGCACGATTCGTGTGTGGTACAAGTGCTTGATTGTATCAAATTGTTCGAATCGATACAAAAATATGTTGCTTGTATACATATGTATATACCCTGCAAAAAATTGTGCGACTAATCTCTAAAGAGAGTATTCCGAGATTACTCTCAATCGGGTACGATTGGGCATTAATTAGTCCCAACTAGTCTCGTACGGGTACTAATGGAGGTCAATTAGTCTCGACTCATCACTTATGGGTATAATTGGAGACCAATTAGTCCCCAACTCATCTCTAACGGGTACTATTAACGATTTGATAATATGTACGCACTTAGTCAATGAAATTTCATGTGCGGCGTTGGCACACAGAGAGAGTATTCGCCTAACAAAACTGAGCACCCCGGTTCGAATCTCACCTCGCGCAAATTTTTATTTTTATTTTTTAAAAGCGACTAGACGCTTTTTATACCCGTTCGGGTATAAAGGTGAACAATTAGTCTCTTCATAGGACATGCTCGAACAAAAGTGATCAGTTCATTCCATATAAAGAGATCAAAAGTGTTATTAGTCGCATGCTCCTTTGCGATTGCTCCCGGAGTCATCCCGGATTAGTCCCATTTTTTGCAGGGTATGTACATGTATGCATATGTACGAACGAAGATTTCCTTACGCTGCAAGATTTGTTGCGATGATTCTTGTGAGGTACAAGTGCTTGTATCAAAAGTAATGAGTAAAGTAACGATACGAAAGATACGGGTATTGATTGGATTAATAACGAAGACATACTGGTATCCAAATTTTCGTTACTTTTACAGTTTTATCGCTCATTCGTCTTAAGCTTGATATACAGTTCAATGCGAGCGTGAGCGTGAACGTTCGCAAAGGCCAAGAATTCCATTTGTATTCTTATGGACGCTCACACACATCTGTTAAAACTTGCCGTTCACATGCGAATGCTTTGCGTACGGACACAGTTGAGTGTGAGTTCGAAAAAAGGCATATTATGCATTTTAAATTAGTTTTTATTCTATAATTCTAAAGATATTTTAATTCTCTATCTTTTCATGTCTCAACTATAGCAAAAAGTTGAGTAATAACTAAGATATTGGTCAAAATAAAAAGCTCACGCTCGCATTGAACTGTATATCAGGCTTTACGTAGCCGAGCGAGTATGCAGAAAGCTACTCGCCTCGGCACTGCGAGCGAGG
>NW_023458557.1:20904739-20905764 GCF_013731165.1 Rhagoletis pomonella | reverse complement strand
TTTAAGTGCAGATTAAATGAATGATCTGAAAATGAATAGTGGAAGTTAATCAACAATCTATACTTAAGTAGGCCATCTAAAATTGGGCCTAAAAGCATTTTTAAATATGACTCATTCCATGGTGACGGGTGTGACATTTCAGGTTAGGTTAGGTTAAGTGCCATTTTGATACCATATACCTCGAATGAGTGTGTTAGAACCAGCCGGCGTAGTTGATGAAGTTGAGTATGTTGTGGAGACTTACATCAGATAGCTCTCGTAGCGATGTGAACTCATATGCTCCTAGCATGGTATTTCTGCTCCTCATTAGAGCTGGACATTTGCAAAGCAGGTGTTCTACTGTTTCCTGCTCGTTCTCATCTCTGCAGCTTCTACAGAAGTCGTTGTAGGGATTCCCAGCCTTCTCGCGTGGGTACCAATCGGCCAATGCCCAGTAAGAGTCGCAACAAGCCTAGCAACGTCAGATCTGGGTTTCCTTAGTAGGTTGTGTGTTATCTCAGGGCTGTACGCAGGCCACAATAGTTTGGATAAACGGCAGCCTGCCACGGTGCGCCATCTTTGATCCGATTTCCGGAGATTGTGGAGAAATATGTCTTTATATAAGGTTCCAATTGGAGGTGAGATCCGGTCCTCGATCGACACCAATGTGGAACCCTCTCTGGCTAACTCGTCTGCAGCCTCGTTTCCGGGAATGTTGCTATGGCCAGGGACCCAAACTAAATCTAAATCGAGTTGACGACTTACTGTATTTAGCAGTGTCCTACGCTCCTTGATTAGTTTCGACCTTGTTGTAAAAGACGCTAAGGCCTTAATGGCCGCCTGGCTATCTGATAAAATGGCTACTCGCTCGCCGTAACGCAATCCACTACGTTCTAAGAGACGGCAGCCTTCGGATATAGCGAATACTTCTGCTTGGAAGACACTCGCGAAATCGGGCAGATTAATTGATCTTTTTACTCCCAGTGACTCAGAGTAAATACCTGCTCCAACTCCGCGTTCCATTTTGGAGCCATCGGTGTACATAT
>NW_023458557.1:20901115-20904639 GCF_013731165.1 Rhagoletis pomonella | reverse complement strand
AACACACAGCCAGTGTTTCCAGGTCTTCGGCATGAGAAAACGTCCCTCTTGGTCTGAAAAAACGTCATTTCCTACCCAAAAACGACTTTTCCAAATGTATGCGCACAGAATTCTTCTTATCATAGGGAAATAATATAAAGTGTACCAGGTAAACTGACGTCTTCATATTTCAAACCAAAATTTGATATTGTTATTATTGGTTTTGTTGCATAACTCAGTCCAATTTCGGATTTGATCCTCATTCTTAGGGTTCGAAATTTGAGACTTTGGTATCGATACTGAGTACTCATTCTGGCATCGAGCTCATGGTATCGATACTCTAAAGTATCAGGGAAAAAGTATCGATACTACTCAGTATCGGACTCATTAAAATACGTTTTTTGGTATACTAAAATAATTTTATTCTTCAGTCGCATATCTAGTTATTTCCTGAAATTAAAACAATAAAAATTTAAAATATTTGATTTTTATTTCATTGCGGAACTTACTTTTTGTAAACTTTTTCGTTATGCATTTTTGTAGCCTATTCAATTTTAGTATAATAATGAGCAAGTTTGAATTAAAAGTTAACGGTAGTACACGTAAAGTTGAATAGGTTACAAAACTGCATACCCAAAAAGTTTCTAAAAATTCTTCATTTTCGTGAACTTTGCGTAAAGTTTTATGGCCTTATTCATAAAAAATGAGAAAGGGTTTAAACTGAAAAATGTATGAAAATGTCATTTTATTAAGCTCTTTAAACCTACTTTATTTTTTATGAATAAGGCCATTAAACTTTAACTTATTTGGTTTATGTTATGCAACAGACTACACGAAATTACAGTTTATCTTAAGTTATGGACAAAATTTAATGATAGTAATTCATACAAGTAAAGAAAATTGGGTTGGAAATGGAAGAAAAAATTTAAAAAGTTTGTTTTTAAAAAAGTATTCGATACTACAGGTACTTTGCAAAGTATCGTGTAAAATCACCAAATAAGGTATCGAGTATTAAAGTACTCATTTTTATACCCTCAGTATCGATGCTTACTCAATATCGATAGTATCATTCGAACCCTACTCATTCTTCCGGACTGTAAACATAAGTCCTGCAACGATATGTGTGCTTTTGTACAGGCGGCAAGAATTTCTTGGCATAATAAAAACTTGTGATAATAAATTGTCAAATAATATTACGTTTCCACCAAGAGGCAAACCCTGGGTTTTCTGCCGCTAGCGTGTTTAATCGCAAACATCAGTCAAAACACTTGTCAAATCCCATACAAATATCATAACCCAAACTCACTTCAAACCCATCTTTCACAGCGTGTTTATGTTGGGTTCGTTTGTATTTTAATATTAAATGATGGCAATTGTGTTCATTTACGTCATTTTTTCTCTTTTGTTCTTTCATTCTTATCAAAACATGGCAACAATGTTTTGCAGCTGTCAATAACATGTCAATTTAATTTTCTCAATTGACTGCCGGCGTCGTGAATTTATAAATTTTTAAAAGTTAAATAAAGATGGAAAATACTAAAAAAAACTAAAGCTACTTGGGTACCAGCAGCGGATGACGCCTTTGTTGATTTGTGGGAGGAAAAAGCAAGCGAACTGCGCGGTCTGCGAAAGAATTCGCACATATATGCGGAAATGGCGCAGTCGCTGGCAGCTTTCGCGGCCGGAGTCCGCCCAATTGATGTTAAATATAAAATTCATAACTTTACTATGAAATATAGGTAAGAAATATGATATTATGTGGTATTATTTGTAAAATGATATTGATGTGAGGACTTCCGCCCACGGGGGAACGTTTAGTTATTTTCCCTCTTTTTCTGGATTTGTTGGCGGCGGGGGAGCGGGCGTCGCTCTTGATATCCAACCCAATAGAAAGAGCACAGCTCAAGCTTTGCCAAAAGTCACACTTGACACCTCGAAACGTCTCACAGACCCCTGGGGAACCATTGAAAGATGGTATAAAATTAGCATTTTCACGCCGGAAATATAAACTCGGTAAACAATATTTTTGTGCAGAACACCTTTCCGTTTTGGAAGCGCCTCTTGTATTGTCGCAGGTATACAACATTTCTTGTGCACATAACTCTGGCTGCGACCTCGGGTCACCCATTCGGTCGCGGCCTAAGGACGCCAATGTGCAAAGTGTTCTGCGCAAAAATACTGTGGACAACATTACACTTTCTATAATGAAATGCTAATTTTACCCCAGTTTGAAATCGGCCCGGGGGTCCGTAGAGGGGTCTAAGAGGGGAAGGTTACATTTTCTGAAAGCCTGGACTGTACTCTTTCTAATGGGTGCGGTTTTAGACCCTACACCCCCTCCCTCTTTGCTCCACACCACAAAATTGTTGTAAAAATAACTCAACATTTCCCATACATACTTATAAATATGTATTCATTTTAGTAATGCTGTTAATTGTCTTTTGCAGAAAATGCAAAGCAGGCCAAGGAACCGGGTGCTCTCCTGCTACATGGAAGCATTATGAAAGGGTACACCGCATAATTGGTAACGACCGAATAAATAATGTTGATGCTGTCGTGGTGGATAGTATAACAGGTAATTTTATTTATGTATATTAATTATTTCTAACTAAAAGGGGTTTTAAAATTGTATTATTGTATAGCTATGCCGCCTACGTCGCCAATTTCGCCGTCCCCTACATTTTCGGCACCATCGTCTCCAGCCCTCAGCGAAGTCTCCACACCTGCAACAAAAACAAAAAATCAGAAAATAAGCGAGTTGAACGAAACCATTAAAACAGCCATGGCAAAAAACAATAAATTAACTGCAGAGCTGATTGAAATTGAAAAGAAGAAGGTGGCTGCAATCGAGATATTGTCCCAAAGCGTCGTTAGCTTCTTGGAGCGAAACTAATTCCAAATCGCTGTGCACTCAGTGTCTTCATATGTATCAAGGTGTATTTAACAAGGTGGTGTTGGGGCGACAGCTGAATTTTTCGCTTTGAAAAGCAATACATACGTCATAATGATGGGTTTTTTGTAATTCATACCAATGGCAGTATGAATATCTGCGTATAATTTGTTAGTGTAATTTTTTAATTATATACGGCTAACACCAGCTTGTTAAATACGCCTTGATATGTATATTATTTTAGTTAATTAAAAAACCGATCTCTCTGGCTTTCATGAATGAAAACAAATTTTATATACAGTTGCGGATAGTAGCAAAATTCAAAAGTATATTGTATTGAATCCCGTTCAATTTTAGTACAAAAAGGTGCTATTTTCAGCATTTCGTTCATGCGTTATATGGAAGAATATATGTACACTGGCAACCAAAAGTGAATGCTAGTGTTTAATATTTACAATGTTTTGTAAGTTAAATTTTTTTTGTTATTTGTTTTATAAAAAATAATATTCATGCTTTAATCAAAACCACATAAGTCAAACTTTCAAACTTTATACAGAGCTCAGAAAAATTTAATGAATTTTCGTCAAAATTTTGATCTTTTTAATTTGAGTATGCAGATGGATCGGTTTTTTTAATTCTAGTAAAACAATAGCAA
>NW_023458557.1:20860234-20898115 GCF_013731165.1 Rhagoletis pomonella | reverse complement strand
CCTAGTTCTCTAAGTCTTATAGCCGATAGTGATGCGGTGTGCCGTATCTAGAGTAGAGGTCTAGAGTAAATAGGTTTGTAATAACATTTAGGGCATCGGTAGGGCAAGTTCTCATTGCCCCTGTGGTCCCGATGCATGCAGCTCTCTGAACTCTGCCTAGTTTCACTTGATTATATTGGTTCTTTAAGGCTGTCCACCATACCAAAGAACCGTAGCATAAGATCCGACGTACAACCGCTCTTCAATATTTATTTTCCAACTTAGCTTAGGATCCAGTATGACTCCCAGATACTTCGCTTGTTTAGATAATCGCAGCCTTTGTCCATTTAGCTTTGGTAATTCAAAGCTTGGGACCTTATTTCTTGTCGTAAAGAGCATTAATTCTGTTTTCTCTGGGTTCACTCTAAGGCCACATTGCTCGGCCCATCGGCTAAGCTTTGCTATGCCATGATGTTACTCACCACAGATGGAAATAACCCGGTTATTAAAATCACTACATCGTCAGCGTAGGCTACTACCTTTACTCCTCCCTGGTTGAGCTTGAGTAGTACTGAGTTGATAGTGCTGAGCCATAAAATAGGAGAGATCACTCCCCCTTGAGGAGTGCCCCTACTAACGTTTCTTGTTAATGTATAGCTACCAAGTTCAGCTGAAATCGTTCTGCTGCGAAGCATCGCCATTAGCCACGCGCTAATAGACTCCTCGGCGCCTAGCTCGTTAAGGGATTTTTGGATAGCTTCTACCCTAACATTGTTAAAGGCTCTTTCTATGTCGAGGAAGGCTGCCAGAGTGAATTGCTTAAATTCGAGTGACCTCCCGACAGTTCTAACGACCTCATGGAGCGCCGTCTCCGTGGATCGTGCCCGCAAATATGCATGCTGCGCTTCAGACATGCGTTTACCGTGGAAAAACCCCCGGACGTGCGTGTCCAGAACCCTCTCGAACGTTTTGAGAACAAAGGAAGTTAAGCTAATAGGTCGAAAATCTTTGGCGTAGACGTGCCCTCGCCTTCCAGGTTTTGGGATGAAAACCACTTTTACTCGCCTCCACGATAGAGGGACGTAGTTGAGGGTTATGCATCCTTTCAAAATGGACAAAAGCCATGGCATAATAGCATCCTCCACAGTTTGCAACGTGATAGGAATGATGCCATCTGGCCCCGGGCCTTTGTAAGGCGAGAAGGACTTCAACGCCCATGATATTTTGGGATTTGTGAAAATTGAGTCTGCTATGTGCTGAGCTCCAGCATATCTTCATGGAATCGGATTGAACGCTTCGTCAGAATTACCCGGAAAATGAGTGTTGACAAGCAACCTGAGTGAGTCTTCCACAGACTCTGTGGGTACATCACCCGCACTGCGAAGGAGTGACGGACAGGAGTAGTCCTTCGTCAATAGCCTGCTCAGCCTGACCGTGTCCTTCATACTCTCCAATGTCTCGCAGTGGCTCTCCCATGCAGCTTTTTTGAGCGCCGAATCTCACTTTTATACTTTTTCATCATGTCTTGGTATGGCTTCAAGATTTAGATTTGTAACAGGAGTTGAAAATTCTCCTAGTTTCTTTCCTCAGTCTAGATAAGTCACTATTCCACCAAGCTATGGCTTCCTTGAATATCGTAGCGGGCAGGCCCTGTTCATTGAATTCCGAAGTGTGGTCTCGACGACTCTCAGATTGGCCTCAATGTCGCTGATGGAGCTCACCAGTGGGCTAGGAGCCAAACTAAGCTTCTCCCGAGCCAGACGATCGAATTCAATCCAGTTAGTTTTCCTAGGGTTGCGATATGATTTGATTATTTTTTTAATAATATTGACACTGAAAGTGATATACTTATGGTCAGAGAAAGAGCTCTCATCAGACACTTCCCAGTTGTCAACACAAAAATTATTGTTTTCTAGTAACAATGTTATATCGAGGACTTCCTCCCACCCTTCGTAGTTTTCCGTACTCGGAAAAGTGAAAGTGGGAGTCGTCCCTTTATTGCATATAGATAGCTTAGTGCTAATGATAAAATCAAAGAGTGAGTCACCCCTTTCGTTCGTTTCACCGCTTCCCCATAGGCAATGTCTTGCGTTGGCGTCGCATCCAATCACAAGCGAAGCTTGTTGCTGTGTCGCTGCTGCTACCAGTTCCTCTACCTCCGCTGGAGGGGTCTCTCTGCCGTGTGCGAAGTAGGCGGACGCAACATACGTAGGCCTTCCGGTCTGCGACAGTCTTACAACTGCCAAGTCATCGGTGCTGTAAGAGGGACAAAGAAACGCGTTATATTCTATTTTTGCCAGGACGCAGGCTCTGGGCTTACCATTAGTGCGGGCATAAAAAACTTCGTACCCGGGGATGTTTAGGCTCATGACGGTCGAGTCTCGAATCCAGGGCTCTTGGATGATAGCAAGGCCGTAGTCGTTCTCCCCTAGGAAGACTCTCAGGTTATCTGAAGCGCACCTAGAATGCTTCATGTTAATCTGTACGACCTTGCTCATTTTTATTAAATGCTGGTAGTGTTCGGGCCGACCAGACTACTGGCTTCCTCGGCCACCTCCATCTGCACCGTAACCTCGCTGCGAATAGGGTCTGGTGACGGTTCCCCGTCCTTTATTGACTCCGGGGGCGGTTCTTCGCCTTCGTTGTAGCCTAGCTCCTCTAGGACCTTTGCTGATTCGTCAGTGATGAGGAACAGCACGGGTTGGCTAACTGCTTTTACGTCCTCGAATTTCAGGACACTCCAGTTAGTCATAGGGACACGGGTGTTCATAATGGCGATGTATTGCAAAAGTTTAGCCCTATCCATCCTCATGTTGGGCAAACAGATTCGGGCACGGGGTCTCGTCGGAATGTCCTTCGCCGGGATAAGTTTGAGCTTTAAGCCCAACCAAGCATCGCTGATCTCAGTGATGCTCCTGCGCAGGAATTTCTTGGAGAACTCGTCCTCGCATCGGATCACCCTAAGACCTCTGATGACCTCCTCAGAATCGAACCGCGGTATCGGGCCCTCGGGGTTGGCTAGGGTACTCTCCATCGCCAAACCCGAAAGCCGGACCTCGATCTCTGGCCATTTTTCGAGGACTGGTTTGCCGCAGTTGGACGACTCGTCTATAAGTGCGACACTCAGGTGGTCCTTCACTATATCGCTGTACTTCAGCGGGCCTTGCGCTACGGGTTGGGATACGCCACTCGCATCTTTGCTTCTCTTCGGAGCATTAGAGGTGTCGTCTCGTGATCGGTTACGTTTGTTCGTCTTGCCCGCCTCCACGCGGGACTACTATCAAAGGCGGCAACGATCGCCTCGTATTTTTTCCGGTCGTCAGTGTCGCGCACGTTCAGGATGCCCTCCTCCTGGTTCTGCGCAATCTTTTTCAGGATGAATTTAGCCTTACTATAGGTCTTGGCATTTACCGCTGTCGGTAGTGCAGACTTGGCCCCCGATGCCTGCGGTCTCGAGGTACTGGAGGCGGAAGGTGTCGATTTGGTAGATATAGGAGTCGCCTTTCCTGATGGGCGCATGTTCATCTCACGACTCGCCAGAGAGGAGCATGAGGCCTCAGGTACGCGACCTGCATTCTTGCGTTGACTCGCAGTTGCCGATGATGATGGTGCATCAAAGTTCCCCGCTGTCGATCCCCCAGTGCGTTGGCTCGCACTGGTTTTGTGGGTTCGTGAGGGGCTGTGGTTGGGAGTACTATGGCTGGTACTGCCTGGCCTGGTACTGAGCGAAGCAGAGCGTCCTCGTCGATTTCGGATTTGGATGAGTAAACCTCCTCCCCCGGAAGGTCCGAGACTTCGGCGATTTTAGACATAACTTTTTTCATAATCGTCCACTTTACTCTACAGGGAGAGTGCGGTGGACTCGAGGTGTGGTGGGGCGAAAACGACCAGTCGGCCAGGGTAGCGCCCCTTTTCCCTGGCAAGGCCACCGTTACTCCCCGAGGCGGCCCGGTGTCGAGTAGGCTCCGTAAAAATACAGCCTAGAAAATTTAACCCCCCCGGCTGCAAACTAACCCAATAGGCACGGACCGCATAACACCCTGGATTAGTTGGGATGAAAAGGATAGGGACGGAAGGGGAAAGCGATAGGAAAAGGGAAAGGGTTTGTCGGTGCGGTGATCTCCGCATGGGAATCCGGGAGGATTCAGCTAGAATCGACCACAGGTTCTCATACGGAGCTTCCCTCTTAGTTCATGATGATAAGGAAGTCCCGGTTAAGGACAACAATATCAACACTTAAGCCCCATCCCCACGCCAAGGAGACCAACACTGATGAGGGTGACATTTCAACTCACATTTAAAGGCTTAATTCTTAAACTGTAATATAAAATTCTTTAAAACGAGTATTTTCTAATAGGTTTCCGAGATATACACAATGGGCCGTATGAATAAAAATAAGCATTTGCTTTTTCTTAAAATTTCAGATCTTTTACTCAATTTATTCAAACAAAATTGATGTAAAAGGTATGAAATTTTAAGAAGAAGCAATTGCTTAGTTTTTATTCATACGGCCCAATGCCTAGAAAAAAAATGTAAAAAAGAATTTAATCGGAACGAGTTATCTGAATTTTAGTCACTGTGACGGGTGTGACGAGTACGCAAACCAAATTAGCTACTATTTACTTGCATCAGAGTTTTTTTTTGCTAATTATGTATTATGCTTATGGTTTTAAATAGTTCGTTGTATAGTTTAATAAACATTCTCAATATTTACGCCAAAGTTGCTTACCTCTATTGAAAATTATAGATTATATGTTCCAAATTCAACTGTGACGGGTGTGACTTGACTTTGTGACGGGTGTGACAAGTTGAGCATGAATACATAAATACACATTATTAGAAAACTAATAGCGTTTTCGTTTCTCCATAAAATTCTGCCCTGATGCTGCCACTTTAAAATGCTGTGTTCTTTTGTAAAATTAATGCAATCTTTAATGCAATGCAACATATTTCGCCCTCTCTGCTAACGACGGGGGAGATAATTGCCCTTTCAATCAGCTGATTAATAATAATATCACATCAAAATAGTACCTTATTTGTCTCTTTTTAGCACGCATATATCGGCAGTGTCAAAGCAGCACAGATAAAGTGTGCACATTTTTGACATTTCATTTTGGCGCTCGTGAATTGAAAACTTTGTGCTTAAGCATAAAATTATTAAAATATTCTATCTGCCCGGGATCTGTGTAAATTTTAATAACCTAAATCAGGAAAATAGATTGTATTTGGTCAGGTAAATATGTTTCCCAAAAAGTGGAGTTTACATATTTGTAGTAACTTACACAGAAATTCTTGGTGTCACAGGTGGAAGAGAATTGTTGGCGAAAATGGAAAAACGCTGCTTGTTTTTAGGAACAAAAGTAATAAATGACCTCTTGGAGTCGTCGTCCTCTTCTTCAAATGATGAGGAACTCGGCGTGCTTTTACATCCAAAAGTGTAAAGGACTTTGTAGATGAAGTAGTCAACTTGTACGCAGGCCGCGAGGTATTTTTTTCATACGGGCACGGACAGCGGCGGATCCAGAATTTTCTGATGGGGGGGGATTTTGCGGGAAATGTTGCCCCTTATTCTAATTATCTTAAACGAGCAATTTTTGTGTATATGTATATGTATCCATAAGTTTCTCGGCAACGGCTCTAACGTAGCAAAATGAAAAATCGTTTAAAAAAGACTTTCGAAGTTGTGTTTCTTCCAATTGTCAAAAACATTTTATTTGTCACGGGGAAAATACCGTAAAAATTATTTGTATCGTGCGAATATCTATAGAAATTATCAGGGTTTGAAAAACTGTTAGCACAGCGACAACAGCCAAGCATTTGCTTTTTTACAAATTGTTGTTGCTTTGCTAGCCGGCAATTACAAGTACCTGATGAAGATCTTACAGAAGCAGTGAGCTTAGCCGACGACGTTTTAAAGGAGTTTGAAGAAATGCGACAAGTTGCAGAAAAAACACTTTCATTTGCTTTTCGAACACGTAGGAGTATGCACCAACCTAGGTACAGAAATCAAAGTACCGCGATACAGCAGTCGCCAAAAGAATCGCTTTAATGTGACAACCGGAGACGCCGAGGCATACTATCGCATTTCTTTTTACATTCACTTCCTTGATACATATATTGCTCATTTGAAAAGCCGGTTCCTAAACCATATATCAGTTTTAAATAATTTTAGTGTTTTGGTTCCAAAGTATGATTTTAACGAAAAAAAAAAACTGAAGAATTGTTTGCTTTCTATGAAAAAGTAATCGACTGCTCGAAACAAAACTTTCTTTTGGAGGTAAAAATGTGGAAAAAGCGAGTTTCACACGAACATTTTCGAAATGCTCTCCAAGCATTACAAGTAGCTAATACAACGTCTTTTGGGAATGTTTTTAAGATCTTACGTATATTGGCACTTTTGCCCGTTTCAATAGCCACACCTGAACGAAGCTTTTCATGCCTGAAAAGAATTAAAAGATACTTGAGAAATACAACATGTCAAGAAAGGCCTAGCATCTATGAATATTCACAAAGATATAAATTTTTCAGTTGACGAAGTTCTAGAAGATTTTTTCAAAAAACCACGAAAAATTTGAAAATTCTCGTTTCATTGATTTATAAGTAAAAAGAAAAATTTAATGTGTTTAAAATTATTATATTTACCCCAAACTAGTGGACAAAATACTAAACACTCCTTTCATAATTTTGCTCAATGCTTGTTTAGGGTACTGTTTTGTTATTTGTACGATTTTGAGTTGCTGTGCCCAAACGCGAACCATCCTAATTCGTTTAGGGTGGGTTTGGAGGACCACGCCCCTTTTCCTCCGCCTCACACCCCAAAATCGTTGTACAAATAACTAAACATTTCCCCTTGTTTATATACTGTATATTTTTATATTTATGCATTTGTAGTTTAAACGAAATTTTCGCGTTGAACGTGAAAGTGCAGAATATTTAATTGCAAAATATACCAGCAGTTCCTACTACGTATGGAGAAATTATAAAGGGGGGAGACCACAAGCACCGCCAAACACGCATGTGTTATTGTTTTTATGGTAAAAATGGAATAATTGCCATATGTATGTATGCACTAATTGTTAATAATTTTCTTATTTAGGTTTTGCAGCAATAAAACAACGATACGCGAAGTTAGCAATCTATTTAATGTCATATTCTTGTGCCCATAACGTGCTAATCAATGTTATGTCGTTTCTGCTTGAGCCTTCACCGAACATCATAAAATTCCCTCAAAGTGCTGCTGAAAAAGAGATTATTGCAAACGATTTTGCGGCAATCTGTGGCTTTCCTAACGTATTCGGCTGCATTGATGGAACCTACATCTCGACAAGGGCGCCGAAGCATAGAATTCGCTCAACATATATAAATAGGCACGATACCATTTCCGTGACTATGCAGGGTATATGTGATGCAAATTTAATATTTATAGTAAAGTGCATGACTCGCGTGTATTGAAGCTATCCTTCATTGGCAAGGAACTTCAAAAGCTTTGTCTACCAAAATATCATCCGTTAGGTGATTCTGCTTATCCGATCCGAAATTACTTGTTAACGCCATATAGGATTACGGGAATTTAACTGAGCAAGAGAAGACGTACAATTACAAATTTATTCAAACTCGGGTACGAATAGAAAATGTCGCTTCCGGCAAATTATGCGATTAGATTTTCATGAAGTTGAAACTACAGCGAACTTTATAATTGCATGCTGTGTACTTCATAATATTTGCATAGACAAACAAGATGTTATTGATAGGGAAGAATACTGCGTTGAACCTTGTACCGTTCTTACCGAGCTTGGCGAAATAAAAAGAAGCCAAATAAAGTCTCTTTTTTGACGCGTTTGTTTAAGCCATGCCTGCTTTGGGTCACAACTTTTATAATTATTAATTTTTATTAAAATTTATCAAAATCGAAGACAAACTGAATAAATAAATATTTAAAAACAGCTTTTTCTTTTATTTAATACAAACTTTCATATTTATTGCAAATAAGGGAGAAGATCATGTTTGTTTGAATCAAAAAGGAACAAAGTAATTTAGTACTCTAGTAGTAATTCAGTGGTAATTCAGTACCCAAGAAATTCAGTCTTACTCAAAGTAGTTCAATTGGAACGTACATAGATATGTACAGTATCGGTCATATCTATAGCACGCCATTTCAAAATAATATTGTTTGTCACTTATGTTTATTTATTTATTTTTAAGAATTTTCAATTAAAATACAGTTATTTCTCTAACAAAACCCATATGGTTTATAAATTGTATAAAACTACAAAATTAAAAATTTGTATAAAACTACAAAAAAGTGCAATAAATTTTCAGCTCCAGAATTTTTTTGAGTACACAGTTTTATAGCGCATTTAATTTTAGACTAATAATGTGTACGTTTCTAGTGGCTAAAATTACCGTTGATTTTTTAGAATTTTTTTCGCGGAAGGTGTTGCGGAAGCAAATGAGACAAAAAAGTTTTTAGTCACTTGAAATTGGGCTATAAAACTGTGTATTCCGAGAAAAGGTTTGAAATTTAGTTGAACATTTTTTGCACATTTTTGCAGTTTTCTACAAATTGTCAAACTTACGTTTATATGGGTTTTGTTAGAGAAAGAACTGTATTTTAATTGAAAATTCTTAAAAATAAATAAATAAACATAAGTGGCACACAATATCACTTTGAAATAGCGTGCTATAGATATGACCGATACTGTAGGTAATTAAAAAAATTATGGGAATCACGAGAAGTAGTAACGTGTTGAATCATACAATATTACAGCTGCTTAAAAGTTTAGTTTTTAATTCATGAAATTACATATCTCGTCGTTTAAAGTGCAAAACCGCGTATAAACAAAATGCAAAACCGCGTATCAGCAAAATGCAAAACCGCGTATGTGAAGTTGTAGAAATTATTTTCTAGAGCGTAAAAACACTCCTATTTCAAAATGGTTCTCTTTTTTTATAAAGCAATCGCATTTCTGGCTAGTATATTTCAGGACGAATGGATGAGGATTGAGCCAAGAGCTTGTGTGAGCAAATCCAATTTTTGGCAGCCAATGTCAGTTACGCGGTTTTGCAGAATGACGATACGCAGTTTTGTACTTTAAACGATGATATGTATGATTTTTAGGCGTTATTAAACGTTATAACATCTTGTGGATCCCTTTACTGTATTTACATATTTTGGTTTGTAGGCTTTAACAGAATATAAAATACGTTCAAGTGATTTTCTCTTTCTGGTCCAACGCAGTGTTGGACAAATTGTAATTGTATTGTAATTTATAGAATTTATACCAAATTCTACAATACAAATACAAATGGTTTATATCATGATAAAATATTACAAGGTAAATTCATTCTCTCAATTCGTCGGCCAAGATTTTTTTCTGACGTTTGCCAACATTTTAAAATCATATAAAATTTAAAATAAATTGTTCACAATCGTTGTTGTTTGAGATTGAAAATGAGAATGTATGTGTGAGTTTGAGTTTTGATTTTAAAATTATATTGTTGGCAAACTTCAGACTGCCTCTCAATGGTTTAACCTTGTTATGTTTTTATCATGGTTTATAATATAAATATATAATATATATATATAATATAATATATAATATATATACAGTTGTGGAAGAAATAATAGAAACTTTTTACTTTGACCAGTTTTGGCTATATTACTTTGTTTATTCGATGTTTAATGTTTTTGTATAAAAGTGTAGCGCAATATATAACACACACTATATAAATCCATATTTCAAAGTTTGTACAAAAATTATAAAAATTCAACAAATTTTAACAAAATCCCCCAAAAATTTCAAGTTTACTAATCAGATTTTTTTGAACAATTTTGGGTATGCAGTTTATAGCCCATTAAATTTTAGTAGCTAAAATTGCAAACCGCAAGTCGCTAGAAAATCGCATTGATTTTAAATATTTTTTTTTTGCTGACGCTGCTAGGCATTTCCTTCCATATAAAAAGAAATTTTGAGCATGGTCGAGCATGCTTTATATGGAAGAAAATGCACAACACCGCCAGGCAAATAAATTATTAAAAATCAACGCGATTTTCTAGCGTCTTGCGGTTTGCAGTTTTAGCTACTAAAATTTAATGGGCTATAAAACTGCATACCCAACTTTTTTCAAAAAAATCTGATTAATAAGTTTGAAATTTTTGGGGGATTTTGTTAAAATTTGTTGAATTTTTATAATTTTTGTACAAACCTTGAAATATGGATTTATATAGTGTGTGTTATATATTGCGCTAGACATTTATACAAAAACATTAAACATCGAATAAAGAAAGTAATATAGCCAAAACTGATCGAAGTAAAAAGTTTCTATTATTTCTTCCACCACTGTATATATAATATTATTATCGAATATATAATATATATATATAATATAATATATAATATATATATATAATATTATTATAAAAATGGATTCAAGTTAAAAAGAAATAAATAAATGGTCAACTGTCGTATAATTGCAAACGCTAGTTATACGCCTAAATCTATAAATGTGTTTTTGCCAATGCCACGATTGGTGCAACGGTCGGCTCATCTGGCAATACAAAATCACTGGCAGCAACGTCAATGTGGGTATATTTGCATGGCTTGGGGAATGTTTGTACAGGTACAGGTTTGTCAAGGCTGAAAAAAGATGTGTATATTTTTCAGCATTTAATCGCTAATTATTCGAATTTTCTTACTTAAACCGAATGTTGGTGCCGTTGTTGCTGTTCAAGTTGCTCCGAAATCCGAACCTCTAGCAAGACCAGTGTTTCCGCACACGCCGTATAAAGGGGATATGGATTTGGCCTTCAATGGCATAGATATGGTGATGGGGAACAGGCAGTTGTTGTAAATGAGCGAAGGGCGCCGGTGAAGATGTTATTTGGCGAAACGTTGGGCCGGAAATGAAAGGCACTTGCAATCATTTTACATCCATTTGCAGAAGCCTGCAAACTAAGAGCTAAAAAATATATATTATAACTTTATGGATAATAAGCAGCATATAAAATTTAAACCCGATTTTATAACTATATCTCGCACACCCACAGCCTTAAGCTGGTTTGCTTTCAGTCAAAAATTTTTCCATAAGGCTTTCGATTCTTGGAGCTTTCTCCATTCTTTCCTTGAGTCGCTTCTCCTGGCTTCCTCTTTCCTAGCAGCAATTTCAATTAGAGTTTCTTGCATCGGTTTTTTCTTTCTTTGCTTTTCTTTTGGTGAGACCTCTTTTTTAACTACACATTGGCTACTCAATTTTATTGCCGGCTCAATGGAATCATCCAGTTTGCAAATTTTTTCTAGCTCTTCTTCAAACTGCAGCTTTTGGCGTTTTGCACCTGAGCTGCTGTTGTTTTCCACTTCCGCTTTTTTTCGTTTCATGATGGTCTTATACCTTTCTTCACACAGCTTCCAACTTTTCCCAGCGAACTCAGCGCCAATCTTCAACCACATTTCCTTCTTTGTCTTTAACTGCTTGAATGGCCCAAGGTCCGGCAAAAAGGAAGCGTACTTATCCAGCAAGAGTCTCGTTTCGCCTTCCGTCCATACTGCAAAAAAGCGTTGTTTAAAGGTTTAGTATTTTCGGCTTTTACTTTTCTATCAAAACATTCTCATATTACCTGTAACTATTTTGCTGCAACTGGGACTTTCTTCTTTAGCTTGCATTATTTTGTATTTATAAATTTTCAATTGGACACCAAAATTTCTTTAAATTGTACTCCGTTTAGCTCGCGAAAAAACAGCTGATTGCATTTCAGGGTTGCAGTTTGTGATCCTTTGTAAGTTTGAAGGGCTACACTGAACCTTAAGCAGGGTGTCAAATTCACAGAGTGAAGTGCAACTTTAAAAGACATCCGCACCTCGGTAAGGCAACATATTCGTGTAGAAAATAAAACGCTATAAACTAACTTTATTTCTCAAAAAATCGGATTTTACGAACACATACAAGATTCTGCCACCTAAAGACGGGATAATCCTTGATCTGGAAACTGTATGTATTATTGATGCGCCTAAAAGATGCAGCGATTTCTATTATCAAGTTACATACTTGATGACAGTACGAATGGCAATTATAATAGGGAGGTTCTAGTTTTTTAAACTATAATTTTATTATCCGTGACAGCATAGCTTAAGTTTTCCCATCGCTCAAGCAACATATCTTTATGATTAGCTTTATCATCGCTGATCACAAACAGATATATGAAACATTTCAGATTAGCAGATAAGTAACGGTAGCAGTGCCTGGCCGAATTTATTGAAGTTTGTCAAACTTTAAATTGTGACACGTTACGGGCGTGACCAACATAATCGGTTCTTTTTTCGAAAATAAAAGCATATGAATACTTAGGAGCAATTCGCACATATTCCCCTGTGTCATAGCGTTACTTTCGTCAGCTTTTTTACACTATCCAAGATGTGTTTTCCTTCAAAAAATAACTATTTTGTGTATTTTGTGACGGGCGTGACATTAAAATATGCTTTGCTTCAATATATAATAAAATATTTTGAACTTGCCCGAAAATTTTGCCGTTACAATGCTAACGAATTGTTCTCCCCACTGACGACTGAAACAATGCAAAAAAGATAACAGACTACGAAAATCAGTCTTGTAAATTTTTAAAAAATTTAACCCTCATATGGGCTTGTAAATGGTACAACCTAAAGTAAAAAAATATCAGATTGTGAGATAAATTTCGGAATTTTGGCTTTCAGTCTTGAAAGTTAGATTTATTTGCTCTTACTTACTAGAAATAATACAGTCAAATTCTTAAGTTTATTTTCGTTCCATTCGGTATCGATTACCGTGGAATGAGCCATATGTAAGAAACGAAATATATTTTATGAAAAAGTTATCGAAATATGGATACAGTGAAAGCTCCCATACTTCATCTACTTTATGCCCGCCTATGGGAGATGTCCGCTGATGGGAGTTTCGTAAAAAATATCATTAAAATTCAAGTTTAAAAAATTGAAATAGCGGGTTTCTAAACTAAAATAATATTTATTCTTCAATAGACAAAAACAGGATGAATTAAAAATAAATTCAAATTTATGCCGTTTTCTTTCCTACCGACAAATCTCATTGCTTAAGCAACAAGAAGAGGGCAACGAAAAAGCAACACATTTTCTAGAAAAGGAAATGTCTTTGAATATGGTCTATGTTCTTGTGTACATATACATATGTATGTATATGTACAAGCGCAAGAGTCAACATCTGACTGAAAAAAAAACTAGATTAACCGCTTGTTAGAGTCTCGCGTCCGCTTATGGGAGATTTTTTTTCATAACTGGATATTTTTGAGTGTCCGCGTCCGTTTATCCGAGTCCTTATATGGGAGAGTGTTTTTTTATGAAAAAAAACTCAAAATGGTTCGCTCCAAAGAATGTGTCCGCTTATAGGAGAT
Source organism: Rhagoletis pomonella (assembly GCF_013731165.1). Taxonomy (NCBI): domain Eukaryota; kingdom Metazoa; phylum Arthropoda; class Insecta; order Diptera; family Tephritidae; genus Rhagoletis; species Rhagoletis pomonella. The sequence goes on along the minus strand of NW_023458557.1, from coordinate 20,884,737 downwards.
GTCCGCTTATTAGAGCGTCCGTCTATGAGAGCTTTCACTGTTAGAATTTTTAATCAAAGAAAAGGGGCAAAACTCGCATGATTTTTAAGAAAAGTTTCAAAATAAGCCAATTTCTAAAAAGTCGGTGTCAGGGGGCATCGATCTCCAAAAAGTGTCAATTGGACACTTTAGTCGCACAACCGTAACACTGATGCTACCGCAACTTTGGTCCTGTCAAATCATACATTTTTACCATTTTACATAACTAAAGCACGTTTTTTATCGAAAAATTGAATATTATTAAAAATTTACTTATTTTACGGTTTCTTTTATCCTCCTTTTCGGATTTGTTTGCTTTTACTTGAGAAATGGCGCAATCTTGAATACTATCATTCTTGACTTTTCAAGAGTAAATGTATGAAGACAGATTAGTTTTAATGGACTGATGGACAAATAAGAAAGCTACATTAATTTGAAGTGCAATAAATTTTTGGTTTGAGAGCACACTTGACGACGCTCAAAATTTATTTTCCTACAAAACTGCATACTTAAAAAAATTCCAAAAAAATTTGATTAAAAAATTGGAAATCTTATAAATATTATAAATGTGAAAGTTTGTATGTTTGGATGTTTGGGAAATCATCCCGCGGAAACGACTACACGGATTTGCATGAAATTTTGTACGCAGATAGCTTATGGGCCAGATTGGTTAATAGGCTAATTTTTAAGAGTTGCCACCTGTTAAAAAAGTTTCATTTATTTAATATGCGGGAACGACTGAATGGATTTGCATGAAAATTTGCACACAGATAGCTTATAACCTAGATTGGAAAATAGGCTACTTTTCTTAAGAGTTGCCACGTGTTAAAAAAGTTTCATTAAGTTAATACGCGGAAACGACTATATGGATTTGCATGAAATTTTGCAAGCAGATAGCTTATGACCTACAGTGGAAAATAGGCTAATTTTTTGGAAGAGTTGCCACCTGTTAAAAAAGTTTAGTTACATTAATACGCGGAAACGACTAAACGGATTTGCATGAAATTTTGCACACAGATAGCTTATGACCTAGGTTAGAAAGTAGGCTACCTTTTTTAAGAGTTGCCACCTGTTAGAAATGTTTAATTTAATTAATACGCGGAAATGAGTGAATTGATTTGCATGGAAGTTTTTACACAGATAGCTTATGAGCTAGGTTGAAAAATAGGCTACTTTTTTAAGAGTTGCCAGCTGCTAAAAAAGTTTAATTAAAGTAATACGCGGAAAAGCCTGAACTGATTTGCATGAAATTTTGCAAGCAGATAGCTTATGACCTACAGTGGAAAATAGGCTAATTTTTTGGAAGAGTTGCCACCTGTTAAAAAAGTTTTAATTAAATCAATACGCGGAAACGACTGAACAGATTTGCATGATATTTCGCACAGAGATAGCTTATGACCTATGTTGGAAAATAGGCTACTATTTTAAGAGTTATCACGTATTAGGAAAGTTTAATTAAATTAATACGTGGAAATGACTGAACTGATTTGCATGAAAGTTTGCACACAGATAGCTTATGACCTAGACCTGAAAATAGGCTACTTTTTTAAGAATTGCCACCTGCTTGAAAATGAAATTTTGCTCAAAGATGGTTTATGACCTGGATTAAAAAATAGGCTACTTCCTTAACCGGTTTTCCGATCAGAGAGAAATTTAGTACACTTACTACGGATTTCGGAAGGATGGTCTTAGACTGAAAGCAAGTCCGATAACTCAAGGCCCCTCCCATACAAATTGGAATTTTCATATTACATACATATCTCTCGAAGTATTTGTGGGAGAGAACTGAAACTTGGTATAGTGATATGTATGTGAAATCAATGTTGGCATTAATCGATTGATGTTTTAATTAGTTAGTTAATTCGATTAAATTCAATCTGATTTCAGTTAATCATGATTAATTTTAATCCGACTAAACAGTTAATTATAACCGCGATTAAAAAATTATTTTTTAATCATTAACTCTTAATTTGATCAAGTAAGTTTGGTGATTAATTAAGTTATGCTGGAATTTCCCTGTGCACACAAAGCAAGTTAATCCGGTATGGCTAAGTCGGGTTTCCTCATCAATCTAAGCAATCTGGTGTGCATTTTCATTAAGATATATACCAACAAACGTTTTGCGAACTAGGTTTGTAAAAGTTCCCAGTTTATGTATTACTAATAACAATAATTATTATTTTCTTATATTACGTGCTTTTCATAAGCGTAAAACACAAAATAATTACTATAACTGGTGTTTGGTTTCAAACTCGGACAAACTAGACAAATTAATCAGATTTTATTTTTAATTGGATTAAGGATTAATGTTTTAAATTAATTAAACGTAATCGCAGCCAGCGATTAACGACTAAAAAAATGTTATCATTAATCGTGCAGTTGATTACGACTAATTAATTTTAATCGACAAACGCGATTAACATTTTAATCGTTAATTTTTAATCGGATTAATTTTAATCAGATTAACAGTTTGCCAACACTATGTGAAATCATGTTCATATGCACGGAGAAAAATGGACGTTTTTGGAAAAGAGGCGTAGCACCTCCCATACTGAATAAAAATTTCATATTGCATATCTCTTCAAATGTTTGGGGTAAAGCACTCAAGGTTGGTATGGAAATACATATGTATGCATGTATGTATGTGAAACTAATACCATACTCATGGAGAAAAATGAGAGTTATTGGAAAAGGTGGTGTGGCAACTCCCATGCAAATTGATATTTCTATGCTGCATATCTCTGGAGGTGTTATTGCAGAGGACTGGAACTTGGCACCGAGATGTGTGTACAAAATTAATTCCATACTCAAAGAGAAGAATTTGCGTTATTCGAAAAGGGGACATGGTTCCTGCCGTACAAATCTTACTTACTCTTACTATTTATCTCTAGAGGTGTTCATGGTAGAGTACTGGGACTTGGTACTGGGGTATGTAAAATCAATTCTAAATTCATGGAAGAAGATTAGTTTTATAAGAAAAAGGGGCGTGGCACTTCCAGTACAAATTTACTTTTTCTTGCCACATATCCCTGTTTGTGGAAGACAGAATAAATTTCATTAAATGGAAAAGGGAGAGCCGGGTTCGGCCTTATAATCTAAAGCTCTCTTGAGGCATTTGCTACAGTAATGAGAAGTGGTATTTTATGAAGGCCAGGTTATTAAATTTGAGTTGGAAATATTAGAACTCGCCGTGGCACCTCCAAGAAGGTTACACGTTCACGCGTCGTATACCTGGAAACATTTTAAGATAAACTTAGAGGGATTGATATATTTTTGTATGCCTAGCGCGCAGACGAGATTTTATAATTTAATAGTTTTAAACGGCCTAAATACCTTAACTCGCTTAAAAAATAACGAGCTATAACGAAATGGGCACAGAAATAAAATCTAACATCATTAAATTATTTTTCCTATTTGTATAAAAGCGCGGGGTGAAACCCGCGGGTATAAGCTAGTTTATAATAATTTTTAATATTTTTATTGAGCTTTGTACCACGATTGTTTATTAGGAAAACATTGACCAATTGGAAATTTGCATGAAAATTTATTGAAATTTCCAGAGTTTTGAACAGTTTAGAAATTATATTTTTATTTTTTTTTTATTGTAGTATGAACTATATTTTTATAAAAAATAGCAAAAAAAATTAAAATAAAAAATATTGTATATCGACATTGTGAAAAACCCTATGTGAAAATATATTTTTTTAATCCAGTGAAATTAATTTATGTTTAAAACTTTTTCTTTCTTTATTGAAAAATAATAAATTATAAAAAACCATTTCTTTTATTACTGCAAAAAAAATATTTTTGGTGCTCTCAAAACCGTTTTGGTACGTTTTTTGGTAGTTTCCCGCCACTATGGATATAAAATATTTAGAACCTTTTTGGGTATGCAGTTTTATAGCCCATAAAATTTTAGTACAACAAAGTGCAAGTCAGCCAAAGAAAAAATATTAAAAATCAAAGCAATTGAAACTTGCACTTTATTATACTAACATTTTATCAGCTATACAACTGCATCTTCCTTTCAATGAACTTCAGAAAAAGCGATGTTTTGCAGTGAGCCAAGCAGAAAAAGTATCAAAAGCAAACACAACTGTTAATTTTTACACTTTTATTTGGAAAACCAATAATAAATAAAATTTTATAATTAAATCGGTAGTTATAAAAAAAATGTTATATTACTTTCTTCAACAAAAACAGAGAATACGCAAGCTTCCTGGCATAACGAAAAACTTATAGGGCCCCTAAAGCACACAAAATTACTACACAACAAAATTGCGCAAACCGTATTTTGGAGAAACGTTTCTCAAGTAAATATATTTCAGCTTTAGAACGCAAAAAAGAATATTAAAAAAAAGAAATTCCTACGCCCATATTTTACAGCACGATCTGGACACCAAAATGTCAACACTAGATTAAAAATTTCGCAGTTGTCGTCATACGCAGCACAAATTATTATACAATAACACAAGCATGAACATAATATCAAAATGATTTTGATTTTAGTGGAATGACTGTGCAATGTAGTACAAACAACCCCATACACCACTCAAACGACCGACGCAAACCCGATATTTTTGTATGGTTTAGGGGCCCTGTTTGGTCAGATGCATAACACTGTGGCTGCTCAAAGTACTTACGCTCGTACATATGGATGTTCATCAGCCGCTTCGAATTCAACCCTAGCACAAGTCACTTACAGACATATGTAAGTATTTTCAAACTTGTGTGCTTAAATAATTTCGCTTTTACTAATTACATACACATGCTTTTGTTAATTATATACTTACGCTTACATTTTACGGTGCATTCTTCTATTGTATATGCACATACTCGGCTACTTATATAATTATGAATTTGTTATTACCTTTTTTCACTAGAAGTCATACCAGGAAAATATTACGGGATCATTCCCATAACTTGTACATGATTTTGCTTAAGAATAAATAGATCTTAAGCGCATAACTGTTGATGAAAAACCTCACTTGAAATAAAGAAAACGGACTGTCAGCGACGAAAGTGTTTTTTTTTCTTAGCTGGAACAAAGTGGCAACCGTGAGAGGACTTGTCACCATATTACTTGTCCTGTCTAAGAAAAGCCAAAGGAAATCTCAATCCATTTCTTTTGACGTTCGTTCGGAGTTTTTTCATCGCACTTGGCATCCTGCACACAAACCTGGGATCATCAGCAGCGTCCGAGGAAGCTGTTGGAGGCAGTGTAGCTGGTGCATCAAATCTTGCAACAATTGCAAATTATCTCTGCTAAGTACAGTATCAATCATCTTTACTTGCCACTCAACATTGTCGTCGCAGCTGAAGAGTCATTACCAGTGAACGGATTTTTAGGACCTAAAAACCTATAAAAAAGGCAAAATAAAGTAACGAAATATGCTGGAAAAGGCAAAATAAAATAGCGAAAAAGGCAGGAAAAGGCACTAGGTATTGCAAAAAGGCAAAACAAAATAGCGAAAAAGGCAGGAAAAGGCAAAAAAAGGTATTGCAAAAAAAGCAAAATAAGGCACTAAAAAAAGACAGAAAATACGAAGAACAATCAAAAAATGTATTTATTTTAGAAATGTTTATAATAAAAGTAAAAAGAGAAAAACTATGTACTAGTTTCATTATATGAAAAATTTGTACTTTTAATCTTTGACTATTTTATCCTTTCGAGTTTCTAACTCATAAAACTTTAATCTGTATAGTTGTAGTAACATTGAACCATAAGATGCATTTTGAAGTTTTCTGGCAGCATTTTCATTCGATTTTCGCGAAGAAAAGCCTTGAATGTACTTGATGTGTGCTCGAAGTAAGTTGGTACAAGTAAAGCCCAATTTAAATATGGAACGTTTGAAACGTTCATATTAGCAGGAACAAGGGCGTTTTCCTCGCCCTTTACAATTTTACCCACGCCCCTTATTGTCTCCAAGCAAACGTTTGCTGAGAAAACGGCTTTGAATTTTTTCAACACCAATTTGGCAAGAGGTCCCTGCGCTTCTATAAGCCGCATGGGCATGAGTATATTTTTTAATCTAAAAAAAAAAAAGATTGTAAATGCTAAAAAAAATATCTTAAAAAAGGTAAAAAAGGCAAATATCTTAAAAAAGGCAAAAAAAGGCAACATCAAATGTGTATATATGGAATCAGGGAAAGCTAAATCGTGGACATTCTTAATCGAATATACTCTATCTCTTTAGCAGAAAAAAAAGGCAATTTCCATAAAATCCGTTCCCTGGTCATGACATTTCGCTATATTTCGTCGTAGAAAAGGTATCACCCTACAACAATAAGCATCCCGCAGCCTTGCAGTTCCTAAGTAATCTGCGGTCAGTCAGTCAGCCAATTGTCGCTATCGTATACATTTGCACAACTCACTACATACTATATTTTTCCTTAAATCTACTATTACTACACCTTTTCAAAACTATCATCTCCATAGCTAAGCAGTATTCATCAAAATGGTTAGCAATAGTCCGAAAAGCATGCGCGAACTCTCTGACGAGGATCAGGTGCATCTATGTTCTCTTAGGAAAATGAGTTCAATTATCATTCGCAACATACTCAGCATGAAACAACGAATAAGCGACGAAGAGGGTGAAATTGATACCTCTGTCCTTGAATGTCGTTTGCAAATTGTTGAATCGTACTTTCAACGGATTTCCGAGGTGCATAACAATGTTGAAATCCTAGTCCTTACTGATGTTTCGAGAACGGAGATTGAAGAAATATACATTGAAGCAAAATCGAAACTCTTGTCGTTAATCAATTCCAGAAGCCGCGCGACCGAATTTAATTCTAGTGTGTTCAATGCTACATCATATATAAGCAATCCTCATCAAAACCGTCTACCAACACTTAAATTGCCGAAGTTCGATGGAAAGTATGCGAACTATAAACGCTTTTTCCGCGCATATTCCAACATGGTGCATGATGACCCACAATTCCTAAGGTTGACAAATTCAATTATCTCTGAAACTGTCTTTCAGGACCAGCCTTAAGCGTCATCGAGCCATTTCAGGTAACAGAAGAGAACTACCCGAAAGCTTTGCAGCGACTTAAGGAACGGCACGACAACAATGTGCTGATCTTCCGAGACTATATCGCATCACTTTTTGGTATTCCAGTTATGAAAACTTCGGACGCTGTTACCTTGCGGAACATCATCGATACCGTTGCAGCACTTCGAGAGTATCTTCATTCACTGGGATCATAAAAAGACTTCGTGAATTCAATGCTCATTTATATTGTTTTATCTACATTAGATTCGGATTCGAAATCGGCCTATAACCAAAAGCAATGATTTGAAGCTCTGCCATCGTGGGACGATTGCTACAAATGGTTGAGTCGTCATTGCCAATACTTAGAGATCTGTTCCAAAAAAGACAATTGAAAGGCATCCCCTCGGGACGGCAAACTCAATGGTAAGCGAACTGCTAATTCTTTCGTCAGTGCTAAGTCTAGTTGTTTGCATTGCAAACACGTAGAACATAGCATCAACAATTGCTCATCGTTTCTATCTTTATCAGCCACGCAACGCTTCGATTTCGTGAAGCAATCCGGAGCTTGTATTAACTGTTTGCGAACGGGGCACATGGTGTCCAAGTGCCCATCGCACTCTCGTTGCCGTGATGTAATACCAACAGCCTTAATCCACATCCAAGATAAATTTGGTCTAATTCAGCCAGCACGCGCCCTGTTGGATTCATGTTCAGAGTTAAATTTCATAACGGAAGTAACTGCTAAACGTTTGCAACTTAAGAGAAACTCATCAACTCTGGAAGTGTCAGGTATTTCAGACATTCAAACTAATATAAAATTTGCTAAACGCGACAATCAAATCTCATATTGGAGATTTTACTTGGTCATCCCATTTCGCCATAACAAAACGTATTTCCGCACAAGAACCATATGAGCTCAGTGACACATCTTATTGGAACATTCCCCCCGTAATCCAGCTTGCTGCTGTTGCCATTGTTTTATAATGTCATTTAAAATGCAACATTTAGCACTTTCGAACATATGTTTTCAAAGAGCGTTCATGCTATCGCATTTAGCAAATGTGCATTTACGCGAGCTCGATATCGTATGCTTTTGACAAACAGCCGTGATCCAGTCGCTTATTCAGATCCGCATCTATCACTATCAATTCTCACGGAGAAGATAATGTGCAAAAAATTCTACTGAAAGGGAAAAATTTAATTTTAAACCAAAAATTCAGTACTAAAACTTGAATTGGTTAAACCATAACCGAAAATTTGTTAGTGTATATATTCATTTGTCGGTGCTGTTAATTAAATATTCCTCACTTAATTAGGAAACAAAACAAACAGAGCTGATCACAAATTGATCCAGATTTCTATCAGCTTCACTACTTAGACTGCTACGCCTGGCTGGTCAGGCATGCGGTCGTACGAACAAGATGAATACAACTAAAAATGAACAACAAAAGCAAAATCAAGGTACAAACAAGCAACAAAAACAAGCTAACAACAACAGCAACTACAAGACTAGGAACACAAATAGCACAAAAGCAGTCAGTCCGGATCGACGACCTCGCGCGACTCCGTGAAGAACGAGAAGGGACGCCACTTGGATAGAAGGGCGAATCCACCAACTCTTCCTCCCGCAGGGAAACCCGGTTCGCTGTCCGACCCCAGGAGGTTGGGGCTTAGTGGCTCCGGGGCGAGGCACTATGTGAGATACATTGAACAAGGCAAGACTCCCGAGGTAGCTAGGGAGCTAGCTCTCGCTAGATCGGCCCCACAAGGGTCGAGTAAGCGGGACTCTGAGCGCTACGACAGTACGACCGCACCCGCGAATGAGCGGAAGAGCGGGCATCAGCAGCAGACCAGGCAGTATGGCTCTCGCGAACAGACCGCACCCGCCGCTGGGCGGAAGAGCGGGCATACCAGCGAGGGTCATAAACCGGCGCCCGCTGAGAAGCGGAGTGACGGACAGCACCTTGCTAAGGGTGGTAGGCACGACAGGCACACTGGCGAGACCGCACCCGCTTACAAGCGGAAGAGCGGGCATAGTCGCTATGATGAGAGGTACAGAAACCAGGACAACAAGGTGGAGGGCTCCGGTGAGACCGCACCCGCGAAGCGGAAGAGCGGGCAGTTAACACCAAACACTCCGGCCCCAAAGAAGCAGCGGGAGTATCCACCCCCTCCAACATCGGGGGTAAGCATCTGGAGCCAGCGGCTTCTCAGGGTGGAGTAGGGCAAACGCCTAGCTACTGTGATGCACAAAGGGGCATAAGGGTTGCGGTGCTGCCTTGTGACTACCCTGCGGAGGCGCTGAGTCCGGATGAGCTAACTGACGCATCCGCTTGCATTCTGCGGGGTGTACTTCCGTCCAGGCATGCTCCTGGTAGACTGCAAAGATGAGGGCACGGCTAAATGGCTAGAGGAGGTCACACCGAAATTAGGTAGCTGGAAGGGGGCCCGGCTGTGCGTGAAACGGGGAGATGATATCCCACCCATGCACAACATGACCATCTTCCTGCCGAGAAGTGCGGACAAACCGTCAGAATATGAGTTAGGGCTGCTAAGGGCGCAAAACGGGGGTCTCAACACCCCAGCGTGGCGCGTAATCTCAAGCAGCATAGATGACAACGGCCTGCGTTTGAACGTCGGCATTGATGAGGACTCTTTTAGCAATGTCCGAAGGGCAGGGTACAAGCTGAACTACAGGTTCAGTTTTGTCACCATGCGGCCTTGGCGACCGAAGGCTGCGAAAGAGAAGGAGGGAGGCGAGGAAGCTATGCAGGTGGATGGAAGTCTGCCGGCTGTAGCAACCTCACAGGCAACCACGTCAGGGGAGGGCGCGCGGTCTTCTGAGCCGACACCTCTGGCCCCATCTTCCGACGAACGAGGTACCAATGTGCGAGACACAGCAGCTATTATACAGGGGAAAGTCCCCTCTACGCAGGACCTGCTCGAGGGTATTGATTTGAGGAGGCTAGAGCTTGACAGGGGAAGCGAGAGCGAACTAAGGCTCTCGGACCTGGATGAGCAATTATGAGGCACCCACCGCCCTTGTCAGTAGCCCAGATCAACCTGCACCACGCGGTTGCGGCCTCGGCTGTAATTGGGAGCAGGTTTTCTACCGACGATCTGGGCATAGTACTGATTCAGGAGCCGTGGACATACAGGGGCCAGGTAAAGGGCCTCAAAGGAACACATAGAAAGGTAATATGGGACCTCTCCGTTGAGAGGCCTAGAGCATATGTAATGGTCAGGAATGATATCGATTTTTTCTGCATTACAGAGTTTTTAAGCCAGGATCTGGTAGCAGTACAAGCGACGCTTTGGGTGGAAGGAAGACCCAGGAACATAGTGTTTGCTGCCGCATACTTTCCGGGGGATAACCACAGCATTCCCCCTGCAGAGGTACAAGACCTGGTGGAGCATTGCAGAAGAGCCCGACTTCCTTTAATCCTCGGTTCCGATGCGAATGCCCACCACGTTGAGTGGGGCAGCACCGACATCAACAAACGGGGTGAGTCCTTACTTGAGTACATTCTAAGTGAAGATCTGTATATAAACAATGTTGGGCAATGTCCAACATTTGTCACTAGAGCCAGGCAGGAAGTCCTTGACCTGACTCTCAGCAACGATCTGGGTAATAATCTGATTGGACAATGGTGGGTGTCTTCGGAACCCTCCTTGTACGACCACAGGATTATCCGCTTCTTGCTGAGAGTGCAGGCCAGAGCAGGGATTCCGAAGAGGAACCCCAGGAACACCGACTGGGAAAAGTATAGGAAATTACTAGATTTTAACCTACCTGGGTTAGAGAGGGACCACAAAAAAAGGCGGCTGTATGGCATTAGAGCATAAAGTTAATAGGCTAACAGATATAATTACTGATGCCTTTAACTATAGCTGCCCCGAGACACAACCAAGGGGGAAAGGGAAAACTGTGTGGTGGTCTCGGGAACTCTCATCCATCCGGAAAGACACGCGCAGGCTGTTCAACAGGGCTAAGCGCACAGGATGCTGGGCAGAGTATGCGGTTAGTCTAACAAAGTACAGCAAAGAGATTAGGAACGCGAAAAGGGAAAGTTTCAGAACCTTCTGTGAAGGTATTTCGAATACCCCGGCCGCTGCGAGGTTACATACGGCTATAGCCAAAGGAACTATTGAATCGGAGCTTGCGCTTAAGCTCTCAGATGGCACCTACACCAACAGTAGAGAGGAGAGGGCCATCGCCCTGATGCTAGCACACTTCCCGGAGGCCTCTAATCTGATGGAGGAGCTGGAGATCCAGCGATCTAGGCCGCGACCATCTGATTGGAGACTGGCGAGAGGTATTTTCACTCAGTCTTCAGTCGGATGGGCGCTAGGCTCGTTTGAGCGGTACAAGGCTCCGGGGGTAGATGGCGTCCGGCCAGTGATGTTACAGCAGGGCGGTGAGAGTGTAATACCGCATCTCGTGGACATAATGAGAAGCAGTCTGGCAGAAGCGTATGTCCCACGGTTGTGGCGAAGGGCGCGAGTAATCTTCATCCCGAAAGTGGGTAAAAGGGACTACTCGCTAGCGAAGTCGTTCAGACCAATAAGCTTAACCTCCTTTGTGTTAAAAGCAATGGAGAAGATTTCAGATAACCACATTAGATCAACCATTCTGAGGGATATACCCCTGCACTCCAGTCAGCATGCATACAGGGCTGGAAGGTCCACGGACACAGCCCTGTACCAACTGACAACCGAGATTCAGGGGGCCCTCGAATGCGGTGAATCAGTGCTCTGCGCCTTTCTCGATATAGAGGGCGCATTTGACAACACGTCACACTCTGGAGTGCGCAGGGCATTGGAGAGGAGAAACGTGCAGTCAGCGATCTGCAATTGGGTGGATGCGCTCCTGCGTACAAGGATAGCTGAAATCGAGGTAGGGGACAGCGTGGTACAATTTCAGACAACAAAGGGTTGCCCGCAGAGAGGAAACTTATCACCCCTTCTGTGGAGCCTAGTGGTGGATGAACTTCTTCAACTTCTCTCTGACAATAGTATCCGCTGCCAAGGCTATGCGGATGATATAGTGATTATTGACAGGGGGAAGTTCGAGAGCACCCTCTGCGACATCATTCAAAGAGGCTTAGGCATCACGAAGGGATGGTGCAACAAGTTAGGACTTATCATAAATCCTGCCAAAACCGCCGTCATTCCTTTTACTAGGAGAAGAGCCCTTCCGGGCATGAGGAACATAACCTTGGAGGGGGGTCGCGGTTTGCGTCGCCAGCGAAGTGAACTATCTGGGAGTAATCCTAGACACCAAACTTCTATGGAAGAAACATGTCGACGCGATCACCTCCAGGACCACGAAAGCGTTAACGGTGTGTAAGCGTCTGGCGGTAAAATCCTGGGGTTGTACGCCCAGGATCCTGAGATGGCTTTACATCATGATAGTACAGCCAATGATCACTTATGGGGCGGTAGCCTGGGTTTCAAGAACTACTCTAGCCACGGTGAGACAATCGCTCACCAAGCTACAACGACTGGCATGTGTCTGTATAACAGGAGCGATTCGCACTTGTCCGACGACAGCGCTGGAAGTAATCCTTGAACTTGAGCCTCTTCATATAACCATAGAGCAGGCAGCCAAAAGAACTCTGCTTAACATTGCGAGAGAGGGATTTGGAAAAGGTAAAGTCGACAGCGCTGGAAGTAATCCTTGAACTTGAGCCTCTTCATATAACGATAGAGCAGGCAGCCAAAAGAACTCTGCTTAACATTGCGAGAGAGGGATTTGGAAAAGGTAACGTCATTTCCACTAGGAGTATGGAGAAGCTAGGGTCCTCGCTCCCACTAGCCCTGCTACCTAGAGATGACATAGGAAAGACCATAGTCTATGAGAAGAGATTCAAAATAGAGCTCTGCAGTAAGGCGACCTGGAGTGTCTCCGCTTTCGAGGCATTACTTCAGGGTTGCACTCTGCACTGGTACACGGACGGCTCGAAGACCCCAGAAGGAATAGGTGCTGGAATTGTGGGACCCAGGGCCAGGTTTTCTGTTCCTATGGGGAAATATCCGAGCATCTTTCAAGCAGAAGTCTATGCTATCTGCCTATGTGCGGATACAATCATGGGTAGAGGGTATAGAAACGAGAGAATTATAATCCTTAGCGATAGCCAGGCAGCACTCAAGGCCCTCATATCCTATGAGATCAAATCGGCGCTGGTCCTGGAGTGCATTGAGAAGCTTAACCCCCTGGGTAGACACAATAACATCAAGTTAGCGTGGGTACCTGGTCACAGGGGAGTAGAGGGTAACGAAGCGGCTGACTGCCTCGCGAGAGTGGCGGCAGCCACCACTCCAGTTGGCCCTGAGCCCTTCATAGGAGTGGGTCCCAACACTCTAAAGGAGGAGCTTAGGAGAGAGAGGATCACTATGAGGGATCTAAACTGGCAAAGATCGTCAGGAATGCGTCAGACAAAGAGTTTACTGGGAGGCTATAACAGAAGGAGATTCCAAAGCTTAATTGACCTCCAAAAAGGGCAGCTTAGAATCATAACAGGTATACTCACAGGTCACTGCAGGCTGAGAGGACATCTATATAAGCTGGGGATATGGTCGAGTGACCTGTGTCGGTTCTGCGACACTACCAGCGAGACACCTCTTCACATCCTCACCGAATGTGATGCAGTCTGCAGAAGACGTGAGAGAAGTTTAGGCTCAGTGTGGCCACAGCTTAGGCACATTATCTCCCTATCTCCTAAGGCACTGTTAAATTTTCTCAGGGAATTAGGTTTAGAGGAGGTATTGTGAAGAGTGGAGGGCACAATAGACCAATAGGTCGCGGTGCAAACCTCGTTTCATTATTTATCTATCTATCTATCTATCAGCATCACATCGATGTTGAATTTGCGCATCTTTTCTTTTCCAAATAATGTAAAATAGTAAATGAAATCTCGATCGGCGATCACTGGAACGCAGCTAGCAAATGTATACGCGAAAAAGGAATGTTGCCACTTTTTCTCATTAAACCGAATCGTGGAAATTTTTGAAGATCAAAGTGTTGCTTTTAGCATTTAGACTCTTAATGCAGAAATGGAGTTGCATTTAGTTGCATTTAGGTGACGACTTTTGTATGGATAAATGTACATTTACAGTAGCATTTAGAGCTAAATGTGCCTTTACGCGTAAGCAAAAACAACCCATAAGCCACAACGCATTGATTTATTACTCGACACATAAATCTTTTTTGAGTGTCTTCAAGATGGTACAATCTCTCTTGGAGAAAGTTTGCCAATTCTGCACAACAGTAAGTCAGGTTTGATAGTTGGAGGCAAATTTGAAAGGGCTTCAAGGCCTCATCCCTTGGTATGCAATATAGCATTAAGCTCAAAACCGCTTGACATCGACTCGTTTCTTCAGCGATTCTTGGTGGTCGAAGATTTTACACAAGCGTCATTTACATTTTCAGATGAACAACGTCGATGCGATCAACAATTGATTGAAACTAAAGTCCAGCGCAAGTGTATTTGCCGCATTTCATTCAATAAGTACTCCTTGCATTGTACTCTACTCCCAACACATTGTTATTCTTTTTCCGCATACATACACTACTTGGCGTTGAGAGAGTAAACACTTGACGTACTTGCTATTACTCCACCAAAATAGGTACTCTACTTTCTCTCATCGCGTACGAGAGATATTTGCTGCTGCCGAAAGGGAGTAGCAAATTTACTCTCTGTATACTTGTAGTACTGTAAGTACTTGCGTATTAAATTTCAATTCTGGTTGTTAGCCTACTAGTTGATATCGTTTGCGGCGCTGGTCAGTGAAATTGAAAGAGTAAAAATAGAATATGGAAATTGACGATGTAAGGAAATGTTTACGGCCTTATTTATAAAAAATAACGTAGATTCAGACAGTTGTTTAATGTGACATTTTCATAAAACTTTTGTATTCAAGCAGCTTTTTAAATCTATGTATGTACTTATATTTTTATGAAAGTATTATTTCTCGTTTCTAATTTTCTATAAAACTATTCGCAGTCATTAACCAACAAATAAGTTGTCAAAAACAACAACTGCTATACGAAATAAAATTATTAATGGCAAATCAAAGTTTTGAAAAGTGCCGATTTTCACATTCGATAGTTGGACATGGTAGCGACGAGATGTACGAGCATTTTTTCTTAAGAGCTGCATACTGATTTATAAATTTTTTTTATAGAAGCAAATTTGTTTCCATTTATTGTACGTAATTTTATATGAATTTTTAGTTTTTCTTGAGAGCCTTTAAAAATAAAAAATAAAATCGAAATATATACATATGTACATACATACACAGCCATATAACTTGATTTCAAGAGAAACGAATTTTCATTGGGCACGTTCAGAAGGCGCAACAGCTCAGTAACTGGTGCGATTGCACCTTCTGAACGCGTTGTTGCGTACTTCTGATCAACTGAATAATTGCGTGTTAGGTGATCGTAATATTTTTCTGATCATTTGAGACAACATGTTGGTGTGTACCTTTGAGAGTTGAATTTGACAGCTAATGTATGAAGTCGTTCAGAAGACGCATAACAATTACTGATTTTTTTTAGGAACGGTTGCGCTCAACTGCTGCGCCTACTGAACTTACCCATTGACAGCTTTTTTTTTTTTGATAACACTCTGCGACAGCTCAAATCGGTATTGAGTAAAACCAAATGCAAGAGATAGTTTTTGAATTTCATTGAAATTTTTTTTTGTAGAGGTGTATTAATGGCGAAATAAAAACTTTATCCGATTTTTTTAAATCGAAACTACATTTTTACATATGTACATATGTACATGCATACATAAATATATTTAATATGAAATTGAAATTTTCACATCAATTTGCGCTATCTTCAAACCCATGGTTTCAATTGTACGCATATCGTCAGGGTTTTCTCCACAACTTGGTTTTGCTGCAGTGAAGCGACAGAGAAAGTGACGAGAAAAAATATATGCGGACACTTATATATGTATCTATGCACATACGTATCTATGCACATATGTATCTATGCACATACATACATACATACATATGTTCTTAGGTATGTATATCATATATACAGTTGTCCACAAAATAATAGGAGTGGGATATTTTAACCTGTTTTGGCTATTTGTCTTTAGTTTATTTAATGTTTCGTATTTTTTTGTAAAAGCCTAGCTGGTAATACAACAAACACCATATAAATTTACATTTTCAAGTTTGTATAAAAATTATAAAAATTCTGCAAATTTTCACCAAAATTTCAAACTATTTAACCAGAATCTTTAGAAAATATGTTGGTATGCAGTTTTGTAGCCCATTCAATTCTAGTCTGAAGAAGTGCAAGTTTCAAGCTGCTAAAAAATTCCGTTGATTTTTGAGAATTTTTTCGGTTGAAGGTGTTTCACGTCTTTTCCATACAAAGTATGTTCGACAATTTTCTTTTATATGGGGACAGTGCCAGCAAAAAAAATTGCCAAAAATCAACGGAATTTTTTAGCAGCTTGAGACTTGCACTTCTTCAGACTAGAATTGAATGGGCTATAAAACTGCATACCAGAATTTTCTCTGAAGATTCTGATTAAAAAGTTTGATATTTTGGTGAAAATTTACAGAATTTTAATAATTTTTGTACAAAGGTTGAAATCTGAATTTATTCGTTGTTTGTTGTATACCCAGCTTGACTTTTGTATAAAAATAATAAACATTAAATAAACAAAAGACAAATAGCAAAAACTGACCAAAATAACGCACTCCTATTATTTTGTGGACCACTGTATATGTATATATTTTAGGTGAAAGTACGGTTTGCTCGTCGCTCTCTTCATCGCTCCACAACATTCCTGTCCTTAGTTTTATTCAGATACCACAAATGTATGTTTTCTTCGAAAATACTCAAGTACTACCAGTAGAGTACTCTACTGTCAAATACCTTTTACTCACAGTAGTTGTGGAAGGCAAAGTAAATACTCTACGCGTCTTGCTATTGATCGGTAGTTTACGTACGCTTGCAGAAACTGGTTTATGCTTACTCACACTTGACCCGAACGACGAGAGTAAAGGAGGGAAAGTATTTCCGCGGCGATCGGATGTCTTGTTAGGCCGTTTAAGTGGAATTGCGCAGGAGTTTAATTGAAACCGTCAAAGTTCAAAGCAATGGCCGCATAAAGGTTAGGTTGCCATTTAAACTTTCGCCAGAAATATTAGAAACCTTTTTCGACAGCGCAAAGAAGAGATTTTTCTCGCTTGCTCACGACAAATCTTTAAAAAGTATGTAATCTGATTTCAAAAAGGAATACTTGGCACTTGGCCACATGTCTTCAATTACTGATTTCGATTTCGGAAATTCGCATTACGCCATTCCACATCACTGTGATCTTAGACCACAAAGTACTACTACCAAGCTTGGTGAAGTTTTCGACGCTTCCTCGGGGGCTACATCGAACTACTCATTGAACAATATACTCATGGTTGGAGCCACCATTCAACCGGAGTTAATAATCACACTCTTATCATTTCGGTTACATCGGTATGTATTAACTGCTGATATTTCGAAAATGTATCGACAGTTTTTAGTTGACGAACAAGATCGGCGATATCAGCTCATCCAGATGAGACTCATGAACCATTACAGCTCTTTCTACTCAATACTGTTACGTATGGCTTGGACGCTCAATGAGGACGCCCATCCAGCCGCTGCATCAGTCATTCGAGAGAACTTTTTCGTTGACGATTTACTGACTGGTGCGGAGAGCATAAAATGCTTAAAATCCCTCAAGGTCGAAATCATAGAAGTTCGTATGTCGGCAGGTTTGTCGCTAACTAAGTGGCACTCAAACTTCTCACAGTTGTCTGACGGTTCGTGTAACGAAATCGCTATTAAAACAAATGAAGAGGTTATTACCAAAGCTTTAGGCATATCATGGAAACCTTCAGCAGATACATTTTGCTTCCGCTATGACTTGCCAGATACGCAGACCATCACAAAGCGAACTGTAGTATCAGTCATAGCAAAAATATTTAATATTATTGAGTTATTAAGCCCCATTATTATTCGCGGCAAAATATTAATGCAGGAGATTTGGCTTCCAAAAATACAGTGGGATGAAACCCTACCTCACGATTTAGAAAACATTTAGTTGCAAATAAAATCTGACTTACAATTCATAAACAACATAGAGTTGCCTCGTCCCGTCTTCACATCAACAAATTCCAGTTGCGAATTTCATGGTTTTGCAGATGCTTCTCAACTCGAACTTATGGGTGTTGCATTTACGCACGGTCAATCGATGGCGACACTCATTTCATTTCATTTCATTTATTCCATTTTCTTAATGCATACCGATTAACACAGTATTCTAAATTCATGTTGCGTTCAATAAGTATATCAATGCTGCATTAGAAAAGTTGATGGCATTATTTATATTACAAAGTAAAATAGTTTTAAATGCCAATTTCAATTAATAGTAGTATACATTTTGTGGGGTGAACATTGGAAAAAAAGTAAACAAATATTGTAATAACGTTAGAAAGAATCAATACAAAGAGTCGATACAAATCCAAGAGACTCCAAAGAGAGAAAAAAACTATATTTACATTACATACATTATTTTATGATATGCTCAGATTATAATATGGACCTCAGCAAGGCTTCAATTTCACAGTGGTTTAAGTTGAACAGGTGAACTTTGACATTTTTTTCTTATTTTTCATTTCTTATGACCTGTACAGAAGCAGGAAGTGAGTTGAGCAATTTACAAGAGGCGTATATATAAAAACATCTAGAGTGAGACGTACGAGCGAGCAAGTATCCAGATTTTATGAAAAAAAGTTTTACAACTTTAAAACAGTATAATTGTCGCACCGGCAATATATTAAGCATTCTAAAAAATTGCATAGAGTGAGTTTTACGATTTGCGTTACAGATACGTCTAATTGTGCACTTTTGAATTGTAATGATGGAGGACAATTTACTAGACGAAGCACCACCCCAACAACTGATACCGTATTGCAGCTTCGATTGAAATATTCTGTAGTAAACCATTTTTAGTGTAGAAGTAGAACAAAACTTTTTAAGGCGGTATAAATGACGACTGGTTTAGAGAAAGTATTGTTTTAGCGTATTTAAATGTTCAGCCCGATTTAAGCGATTGTCAATTACTTCTCCTAGGTATTTAAAGTTTTCAACATTTTCAAGCTGGAAACAAGTATCGTCGCAGTTGGCGGTGCACGCGAAATACTTTTTTGACTCATTCAGAAAGCACTCATGATTATGCAAAATAAAATGCAGACAATCTGAAAACTGAAACAAAATATCACATATATGAATAGAAAACCTGAATATTCTTCAAGAAAATCAGAAGCCGGCATTGAATGTAGTCTGTATACTGCACTCTTGAAGTTAAAATTGAACGACGTACATTCATATACGTCACGCACAAAAACTTCAACACCCCCAGCACTGTAGCTATCGTTTGTGTTAGCAAAAAAGTTATAACTTGGTACTTTATAATCATTTTTCTCATATGAGAAAATCCATATTTCAGACACATAAATTATATCTGGTTGAATATTTAAAGCTTCAAGATTACATACAAATACATCAAAATTTTGCCTTAGACTACGTATGTTTTGGTGAACATCTAAGAAATTGTTTAAACCTTCTCAGTGAGAATTAAGTATTACATTATTGCTTGTGAATGCTCAGACTAGTTTACTACTTGTAACTAGTCTTTTATCAAATTGAAGTCTTCGAATGTTCTGATAATGATAACCCGCGCATTGTCAGCTTTTTTCATGCAAAAACTAGTTTTACCAAGCCATTAATATTTATAACGTTTTTCTTTTTTAATTTTGTACACAGCCGTAAACAAAGCTCGATTATACCTCGTAAGAGAATCGTTTATATGAATTCTCTTATTAGAAGAATCATCAAATAATTGAGTGGTCAACTTGTGTGCTTTGATTTTTCTGGCTGCCATAACTCTTTTCTTAATCTCATTAGACATAAAAGAAGAAGCATCGAACAAAAGGCAGTATTGCCAAGTTTAGAAGTTGAAAAAGCACCCAATTTTTATTGATGTATTTTATGGCCTTTATATGAATACATAATTTTATTGTAAGGATGCCGATTCAAATTAATAAAAATCAATGTTTCTTGCACAACGGTCGATTTCTCCTGGCATGATTGAAGGTGCTGCACATATTTCGTTGTCGCTTATGATTGTCACTGTGCCATGATTTTGTTTAAATTTTTGTAAAATTGCTTAGCACACTTACGATTGCTATAAATTTTGCTTCCATTTTTTTAAGATTTTCTAATTTGAAGTCTTCAAACTAAAAGCAAATGCTGTCAAATCGACGAGGAGAGGGTTAGCGGTCCGCGAATGGCGCGACCTTTATTTTCTGGATGGTGGCATATAATATTACGAGCAGGTAACGAGGCAGTTTTCGGTTTTATGCTTTTTATCCCACATTTGTCAACTTGAGAAGGTGAGATCGAGACTCCCAGAGCGTCAACGATTATTTTCTGCACACAAGCTTCAGCATTGCTACTGTTTTGCTGTGGTACGCCAGTTATTTCGATCACGTTCTCATGTTCTTTTTGCTCTCTCCAATGTATTTTACTCTCCAGCTTTACTACTTTCTCTTCTAAAGTCTTGTTCTCTTCAGATAGCACGCTCACTGATTTAAGCATATCGGTGTTAATCCGTTTCAGACTTAGAATCTCTTCATAAAGGTGCTGAAGAGTTATTGTCTTATTCACATTATTCACATTGTTTGCTCAGAAGGTGGTTGACCCGTAACTTTGTTTTCTTGCTTTGATGCAGTATATCGAAAGCACGGGTCGTTGTTTTGATGATTTTTGTTATTTGCGCTAGCCGTTTTTTGTGTGTTGCTGCCTATGTAGTGCACTCCCTTGTCCATCAGGTATACCTTGCATTGCTTGCTGTTGGTTTTGTAGCGTTGACGGCTTCATACCTGGCGAAATCAAATCACCTTCCCGCGGAGAAATGCTAGTGGGCAGCTGAAAATTCACAGGTGTTGCAGATGAAGAGTGATCGTCTGAAGCCGGCACCGGCTGTATAAGCATAGACTTTCGGCGAACACCATTGCATTTATCGCGTCGATACTTTACATTGCTATATATATACCTTTCATATACTCGACGTCGGATTGCTTTAGTTTGACACACGCAAAATGAAATATGTGCCTGCAGTCAGTACAAGTGACTTTGCCACTGTCAGCACGGTCAACTTTTTGTGCGCAAATTACACAGTTCATAATAAAACTTGTTGAATATGTCTTGGTTAAATTTAAGTTTGATGTAAACGGAATGGTTTCAATGCGCGCACCCCACACACACTCAGAACACGTCTACTCTCCGCGACAGTTGAACAAACAAAACAATGCTCATCATTGCCAAATCAAAGGTAGCACCTATTAAGGCACAATCGCTTCCGCGACTGGAACTGTATGCAGCGTTTTTGCTAAGTCGAACTTGCCGAAAAATTCAACATAACATAATTAAATATTCTTCTCAAGATTGCTTTTGGACAGATTCAGAGATAGTTCTTCAATGGATTCCAACTAACTCGTCAGCACTAAATTGGTTTGTGGCAAATAGAGTATCAGAGCTCCAGGAAAATTCTGCCGGAATAATTTGGAAACACGTTCCGACTAAGAAGAATCCAGCTAACATATTTTGGGTCGAGCGCCATCAATCTTTTGGATACAATTTGGTTTACAGGACCCATATTTTTGTCTAAACAGTCTGCAGAATGGCCTGTGACTTAAAAGGCAGCTAACGTCACCCATCAAGATCTGGAACGTCGCAAAGCTGTGTATTTCAAGTGTAGTAATAGTAGCACCGATGGAGCCATCATCAGATCAATTATCAACCGTAGTTCATCGCATTATCGGCTGCTTCGCACAGCATCGTACGTCCTTCGCGTTTTCAACAAGGTTCCTGTTAATACATACCTCAGTGATTCAATGATACTACATGCGCCACATACACAATTGGAGCGGACCATCTGGAGACTTATTTCACTAATTCAACAAATCGAGTTCGCAGATGAGATTGAGTGCATTCGAAAACAGAAGCAGGTGAAATCGTTCTTACAAAAACTAACCCCTTTCTTGCATGAAATGAAATTTGGCGATCTCGCAACTTCTATTCTCAGAGTTGGCGGTCGTCTATCGAAGGCACCAATACCTTTTGACGCAAAATTCCCCGCTCTACTCCCAAAGGAACATCGATTCACTCAACTTTTCGTGGACTACCTTCACCGAAAAAATTTCCACGCCGGCCCAAAGTTTATTGCGCGAAAAGATGTGGGTAATAAACGCAAGATAAATTGTAAAGAAAACTGTGCGAAACTGTATCCATTGCTTCCATTATAAGTAAAGGCTTATGAACCAAATAATGGCAGATTCCCCTGCCGATCGTGTACAAGTTCGAAAACCTTTTCTTATTAGCGGAGTGGATTTTTGCGGTATTTTCGCTACAACTTATCGCCTTCGAGGAAAATCGCCCTACAAAGCTTATATAGCAATTTTTATCTGCTTAGCATCGAAAGCAATACATGCTGAGGTCGTATCCGATTTATCTACAAATAATTTTTTACTTTGCATGAAACGTTTTATAGATCGGCGTGGCATTCCTCAACTCATTTACTGTGATAACGCTACCAATTTCATTGGAGCTCAGGCCAAACTGAAGGAGCTGCAGCATCAGTTTTTCAACAAAGCAGCAGTCGATGACATGTCCAGCTACAGCAACATCACTGGTTTCGAATTTGGCTTCATTCCACCACGCGCCCCACATTTCGGTGGTATATGGGAGGCAGCCGTGAAGTCGATAAAAACGATTCTCATAAAAAATATTTCCAAGGCTCACCTAACCTACGAAGAGTTGAAGACCGTCATCGTAGAAGTGAAAGCTATCCTGAATTCTCGACCGTTAACTCCACTATCTACCGATCCTAATGATGGAGAAGCATTGACACCAGGACATCTGTTGATTGGCACATCCTTGCTATCGATCCCAGATAAGAACATTGATTTCAACACCACGTCCCCCCTAACATGTACCTTGTGTATACCTACACAAGAACCGCAAACAGCAAAAAACCGATTGGACTCAACATATATTTCTTTACAAAATTTATATCCCTGTCTTTATAGTGCACTCGATAAAATCGTATTCAAAAGAAGACAAAATCTGTTATTTTAATACGACATTTATTTTAATAAATAATCTGCGCGGTTGACCGAAATGGAAACAAACAATAATTGTAATTTATTATAACAATAATTCGAATTTAAAACGGGCTGTATAAAGAAAACCAGCCTATTTTCACTTCACGTCAAATGAGTGATGCGTTTATACTTGTTTTCTAACTGATGTGAGAAACAAAAAACCGATTTGAAAACAAATTGAAGTCAAAACACTTTTCAACTTCAACATGTTTTGAAATTTAGTTAATGTATCCGTTTTGAATCACAGCGAACTGGGTCAACGCGCTTTATGTGTCGGTATAAACAAAGTAATAGTCGCAGCGAGTATCGCACTTAAAATAACGCTTTTGGGAACTCTGGTCGCGTGACTACGCAGTCTACAACAACGTTCAAAGTGGTTAAAACTAGAAGCCAATATAGAAGTAGGACAAATGGTCATCATTCACGAGGAGAACTTGCCCCCGCAGCATTGGATTCTTGGTAGAATTGTGAACACAGTTCCTGGTTCAGATGGCAACTTGCGAGTAGTGGACATCAAAACCACGAAAGGCATCATACGTCGCGCAGTGATTGAAACGCAGATTTTTCAATGGGGGAGCATGTTTGGTCAGATGCATAACACTGTGCCTGCTCAAAGTACTTACGCTCATACATATGGATGTTCATCAGCCGCTTCGAATTCAACCCTAGCACAAGTCACTTACAGACATATGTAAGTATTTTCAAACTTCTGTGCATACATATTTACGCTTTTACTAATTACACAATCATGCTTTTGTTAATTATATACTTACGCTTTGTCACTTACATATTTAAGCATTCAGTATTTATTTGCTTTACTTATGTACGTACGCAAGCATACATATACAAATACATCTTATCTTATCTTATCTTATCTTATCTTATAAATATTATAAATGTGAAAGTTTGTATGTTTGGATGTTTGGGAAATCATCACGCGGAAACGACTACACGGATTTGCATGAAATTTTGTACGCAGATAGCCTATGGGCCAGATTGGTTAATAGGCTAATTTTTTAAGAGTTGCCACCTGTTAAAAAAGTTTCATTTATTTAATATGCGGGAACGACTGAATGGATTTGCATGAAAATTTGCACACAGATAGCTTATGACCTAGATTGGAAAATAGGCTACTTTTCTTAAGAGTTGCCACCTGTTAAAAAAGTTTCATTAAATTAATACGCGGAAACGACTAAATGGATTTGCATGAAATTTTGCAAGCAGATAGCTTATGACCTACAGTGG
>NW_023458557.1:20858553-20860134 GCF_013731165.1 Rhagoletis pomonella | reverse complement strand
AAGAGAATGCAACCCTGCGCCAGCTGAAGTGGGCAATGCTAGACGAGTGCAGCTATATGTTTTCCTTACGAAGTATCTGAATGAGTGCGACAGTGATGCAAGGATCACACGTACAGGGGGAAAGTGGTGACAATCTGCACACCGCCCATACAAATGTCCCAGTTTTGTCACCAGTTTTGAAGTGACTGAAACCCGCGGTTTCACCAGATTTTTCACCACTTTTGGCTGGCAGGGCTGACTGCTATTGGAACAGGCTAAGGCTTTCTGCACATTGGTCGTCCAATCACGGTTGCTTCATCGTTACAATCATGATGCAACGATTACATGACGACTACACTTACGCACACTCGGTCGTGATATTTCAATTCATTTGGCGTCTAAAAATTCACTTGGAGCAGGTATTGTCTGTTTTTCTTGTTGATATTTCCGCGAAATATTTACAAAAACCTGCAATTTTTTAAATATAGACTGTGCTGCAACAATTCTAGGTATCATTTTTCAGAAATATCTCTTCTTTTCTTTTCCTGAAATGTGTTTTGTGCATGCACACAGAGAGTTTTTACAATTTCGTCACATTTTATAGTTAAAACGCACACATTTATGGAGTTTTAATACAATTATCCACTTTTTAATAATTTCCACAGATTTTATTCAAAAAAATACTAATTTTTATGCAATTTTAATGCAAAGATCAACTTTTCCACTAATTTTTCCCCATAAAATGTAAACAAACAATGCGTGTACAACGATTAGTAAACGACAGCGCCGTACTTAACCGTTTCCAGATCTTCTACGATTTGCCGATAACTAGCCGATAACGACAAGTGTGCAGATCTCATTTGAAATGCACGTGCTCGGGTCAAAATTTCAGGGGTAGACGATAACGCACGACAAGTGTGCAGATAGCCTAATTATGTACGCACAAAAGTCGATGCATCGAAAAAAGTCCATCGATATATCGATGTATATCGGAAAGTCGAAAACATCGGTTATATTCGATACATCGAATAGCAAACATCGATGTTTTTTTTTGCATCGCTGGAAAGATGGCAAGCTTGAGCAGGTATGGACGTATATTCAAACAAAGTTAAATAGCGAAATCTATTGAACGCAGTATTTTCATGGTGTTAGGGTCGATGGTAACAACAAATTGTGTTGTTACGCGCATCCAGACGCACCACTAATTGAGGACTATCGGGCTGGAGACATGATATGTTCGGATTGTGGGCTTGTAGTTGGTGACCGCGTCATTGATGTGGGATCTGAATGGCGTACATTTAGTAATGAGAAAAGCGGAGTTGACCCCAGTCGCGTTGGTGGGGCGGAAAATCCATTGCTGGGTGGCAGCGATTTATCTACTATAATTGGACCTGGGACCGGGTCCGCTTCTTACGATTCTTTTGGCGCACCAAAATATCAAAATAGGCGCACAATGAGCAGTTCCGACAGGTCATTGATTTCAGCTTTTAAAGAAATCTCAACGATGGCTGATCGAATAAATCTCCCAAAAACCATAGTGGATCGTGCGAATAACCTTTTCAAACAGGTATGTTATGAATATGTATGTACCAATACACCCCG
>NW_023458557.1:20830073-20858453 GCF_013731165.1 Rhagoletis pomonella | reverse complement strand
CCGCGCTAGAGTGCGGACGTGTTTTGCTTCTGCTCTTGCTATTTGGTTTGTTAGTGGTTTTAACATGGACTCTTGCGGAAAGTGTGGCAAATCATTTACGCGAAATGATACCTTAACTGTGCCGTGCAGTGGTTTTTGTCAAAAACAATTTCACCGTACTTGCTGTGTGGGCCAAATATCAGAATATGATGTCAGACTATTTAACCAGAATAAGCATATCTGCTATCTTTGCCCAGAGTGTTTGTTATTGCCTGCAAAATTAACAAGGTCTTTGGATTCTTTCATGGCTACGCATAAAAATGGCTTAGACTCTATTGTAACCACAATAATGGACCAATTTGGTAACATTCATAAAGAAATTGCTTTAATAAATCAAAAAAACTGTGAACACAACAAAAATGTTTCATCATGTTTAAAAACTTTATGTACAGAATTCGGTGCCCTAAAGG
The DNA here is from genome assembly GCF_013731165.1 of Rhagoletis pomonella. Classification (NCBI taxonomy): domain Eukaryota; kingdom Metazoa; phylum Arthropoda; class Insecta; order Diptera; family Tephritidae; genus Rhagoletis; species Rhagoletis pomonella. The sequence continues at coordinate 20,858,004 of NW_023458557.1, read as the reverse complement.
ATGTTGTTGCTAATTCTAATTCAACTGCTAAGGTGAACAACAACAAGAATAAGTTAAACGGTTTTCCTGACCTACGGAGAGCGAAGTCACCAACCTCGGCTATGGAGAGATCTGAGAGTTCTGCGATTGTTAACAATGCACTTTCACTTACTTCAGCGGAGGTGGATAATAATGTTTCTTCAGATGCTTTGCCGTCGGCTTCTCAACAAATGCGATCTGCATTATCAGCTAATATGATAACTGCACATAATGCTTCTTCATCTTCTCCTGCTGACGTGAATAATGTCATTTCTGTCGCTTCGTCATCAGCTTCTAAACAGATGCCGACTGCGTTATCAACTGCTTTGCCGTCGGCTTCTCAACAAATGCGAACTGCATTATCAGCTAATATGATAACAGCAAACAATGTTTCTTCATCTTCTTCCGCTGACGTGAATAATGTCACTTCTGTCGCTTGGTCATCAGCTTCTAAACAGATGCTGACTGCGTTATCAACTGCATTGGCTACTGTTACTAATACATCTTCACCTTCCACTGCTGTTATCAATGCTACTCCCAATGCTTTGCCCTCTGCATCAAAACAACTGCAAACTGTTTCGTCAGATATATTAAATGCATCTACCCAGCCGCAACTCGGTGCTGATTGGATCACTGTTCCGCGAAAGAAAGTGCCCAAGCGGAAAAATATCGTGGTTGGCCGTAATGAAAATAATGATCTGGGAGTATTTTCGCCTCTTAAGTGGCTCCATTTATCATCGTTCAAGCCAACGGTTTCGGAAGTCGATATTATTAATTACGTGTCGAAGCAAGTCATCGTTGATAAGCAACAAATTGCCTGCTATAAATTGGTAAAGAAGGATACAAATGAGACATCACTAAAATATATCAACTTCAAATTGGGAGTTCCTGAAGATGTATATTTTAATTTGCTGAAGCCAGAAATCTGGCCAACAAATGTTAATATTCGACAGTTCCGTTTTTTTCAAAAACAAGGAGGGCAACCTCCTCTTAGTTAGTTGTTCCTCCTACGCATAATAATCCATTAAAAATCTATTTTCAAAATATCTCTGGCATGAGAACCAAAGTAAATGATGTTTATCTTGCTACAACTCATACGGATTTCGATGTTATTGTCTTAGTCGAGACATGGCTTAACGCGAATTTTTGCAATGAGGAGTTCTTCGACCGAAATTTGTTTTCAGTCTTTCGCAAGGATAGAGACAGTACAGCGACAGATACCACTCGTGGGGGCGGTGTTCTCATTGCTGTAAAAATTGGTATTGGGGCCGCAGTCGTTACCCTAAAAAATGCTGACTCTCAACTCGACCAGCTATGTGTATCTATTGATGGTGATGGTGCGAAACTATACATTTGCGTATCCTATATACCTCCTAACAGCTCAGAGAAATTATATAGTGACCATGTAGATAATATTTTAAATTTATCATCATTTTCAAATAAGGAAGCCCAATTGTGTCTACTTGGTGACTATAATCTCAGCAAAATTATGTGGTCATGCCTTCCGGATGATACTGTGCTCATTCCTAGTAATGTAAATTGCCCTAGTGAAATTTATTTAATAGACGGTTTCTATAGCTTACAATTAAGACAAATCAATCACTTTGAAAATGAGCTTAATAGGATTTTAGATCTTGTATTTATCTCATACGACCTTAGGTTTAAGCTATCCAGGTCAGACTGTCCAATATCTCCAACTGATAAGCATCATATCCCACTCATACTGGAGCTTGAGTTTTATGAGTATTCTGCCTGCCCACAAGAAACTGCCTTGTGGTCGAATTTTAATTATTCACGTTGCGACTTTGAGCATATAAATAACCTAATTTCTGGCGTGGATTGGGAAATCTTATTCTCGGAGTGTAGTCTCCCGGATTGTTTTGTTAAATTCAGATCTCAACTTGAACGAATTACTAGGGAAAACATCCCAACATTCTCCAACCGTGTTCATAAACTACCGTGGTATAATAGGAGGCTAAAAAAATTAAAGAATTTACGAAATAAATTTTATATACTTTTTAAAAATAGTGATAGTATGCAGCATAAAGTGTTGTTTGAGAAATATATGGCTTATTTCAATTGTTTAAACAAGTTTTTATATAACAAATACCTAATGGGTTTCGAAAATAACATCAAAACTAATCCAAAAGCTTTTTGGTCCTTTATCAACTCCAAGCGTACTTCATCGGCATTTCCAATTTCCATGCATTACGAAGGGAAGCAGTCATCCTCAATGAATGACACAGCAAATTTGTTTGCTGATTTTTTCAAATCAAATTTTGTAACTGATTATTCTTCGAGTGGTGAGGCTACCTACAATAATAGTCCTGCATCGGTAGATTTCGGATCTTTGATGTTATCGGAAGATGATATTTTTTACGGTATAAGAAGCTTAAAGACCTCCAAACAAGTGGATGTTCATCAAATCTCGTCTTATTTTCTTAAGCAATGCATCGCATCTATTTCCGAGCCATTGCTTCTCTTATTTAACTTATCACTAGCGTCAGGTCATTTTTTGGATGATTGGAAAATCACCTCTGTGTCTCCTATTTTTAAAACAGGTGACAAAAGTGACATTTCGAATTATCGGCCTATTTCTAAGCTTCCTAATATTGCGAAATTATTTGAAAAAATTGTTAGTAGTAAACTTTCATTTGCCATTAAACAATCAATATCACCCTCTCAACATGGGTTTGTACCAGGGCGCTCTACCGTGACTAACCTAGCCGTTTTTTCAAATTATTGTATATCAGCGTTTGTGGGTGGCTACCAGGTTGATACCATATACACTGATATATCTAAAGCCTTTGATCGCGTGTCACATAATTTACTCCTGCAAAAGTTAAAACATTTGGGTATTCACTCAAGCTTTCTGTCCTGGATAAAGTCTTATCTTTGCAATAGAGTAAATAAAGTTGTTGTCGATGGGATTAGCTCCTCCCCTTTTACTGCGTCCTCGGGAGTTCCGCAAGGAAGTATTTTGGGTCCTTTGTTCTTTGTTCTCTTTATGAATGATTCCAGTGCTTGTTTTAAACATTGTGAATACCTGTTATACGCAGATGACCTGAAGGTTTTTAAAAAAATTGAAAATGCCTCTGATATTGGTGTTCTTCAAGCCGAGCTTAATAATTTTTGTGAGTGGTGTTGTCGTAATAAATTAACACTTAATACAAATAAATGTTTTTCTGTAACTTATTGCAAGTCTCGTTCCCCCTTACTATCGTCTTACTCTATTTCAAATGTTGTCCTGAAGTTGAGTACCAAAATTAAGGATCTAGGTGTCGTGTTTGATTCAGCGTTCACATTTGTCGAACATATCAATTATATTATCGTCATTAGCTTTCATTAAGCGAAATAGTGCCCATTTCAAGGACCCCTATACAAGAAAGCTTTTATATAATGCGTTTGTCAGGTCCAAACTGGAATATGCCTCTATAATCTGGAATCCTTCTTACGAAGTTCACCATAATAGGATTGAGCGCGTACAAAAATGTTTTTTAAAATTTGGTTTGGCTCAAATTAGGTTTGATAATCCTACTCCACTATATATATCTCGCTGCAAGTTGATTAGCTTGCAAACTCTACGTAGTAGGCGGACTATTTCGGGTCTGTTGTTTTTGCATGATATTCTGAGTGGGGAAATTGACTGCCCCTCCCTATTAGATCGCATTAAACTCAATGCTCCAATGAGGATGCTACGCCAACTTGATATGTTTTCGATTGACCTATGTAAGACTAATTATGCTCTAAATGAACCAATTATAGGGATAATGAGTGATTTTAATGCTTTATGCAAAGTGTACAATGTTAACATTTTTGCCAATAGGATAGAATTTAAGACAACCTTGTGTACATGTTATTCTTAATGTTACAGTTTATTAATGTTTTTTTTTTTTTTTTGTTATTATAGTCTGTAAGACTATACTAATCATAGACTCCAATAAATAAATAAATAAAACAATACATACAAAGAAGGCAATGATTAAAAAGGAATACAGGGGAAATCAATACAAAAGAAAATGTTCAGCTCCTTTTCTTCGCAAAACAGAAAGGAGAATTCTATTGCCTGAGGGTTATAATCCCTAAGTGCGGCCGAAGGCCGCCTACGCAGAAAGGTGTTCTCTGCAAAAGGTGTTCAGCTCCTTTTCTTCGCAAAACAGAAAGGAGAATTCTACTGCCTGAGGGTTATAATCCCTAAGTGCGGCCGAAGGCCGCCTACGCAGAAAGGTGTTCTCTGCAAAAGGTGTTCAGCTCCTTTTCTTCGCAAAACAGAAAGGAGAATTCTACTGCCTGAGGATTATAATCCCTAAGTGCGGCCGAAGGCCGCCTACGCAGAAAGCTGTTCTCTGCAAAAGGTGTTCAGCTCCTTTTCTTCGCAAAACAGAAAGGAGAATTCTACTGCCTGAGGGTTATAATCCCTAAGTTCGGCCGAAGGCCGCCTACGCAGAAAGGTGTTCTCTGCAAAATGTGTTCAGCCCCCCCTTCTTCGGCAACACAGAAATAATAATTCTACTAAGTAAAAATTCCGAATTAAAAATCCGCTTTTATTATTCAAAATTCCAGTCTGGTGGCACTAAGTTGTATGTTATTTTGCTATCTTATTCATCGTTTATATGAAAACTTTAACAATAAATTATATAAGAACTATAGGGTTGCTAGAAAAAAGGGAAGGGAAAAGGGAAATCAGGGGGTCCTATTCTACCCCCACTCATCCCCCCTTTTTCTAGAATTTGCCGTCCGTCTACTAAAATTTTCCCCTTTTTATTATAAAATCGATACTGCGATAAATTATGAAAATTTTTAATTAAAAATTTTCGCCTGCGGCGTATGTGCATTTTTTCATTGTTTCCGTTTTGTTTTTTTTTTTTGCATTTTTTAGTATGTATGGCAGCACCGGCATTTCAGTTCAGTTGGTGTACAAGGGAAAAAGTGAGGTTGAATTCGGTATTTTTTGCAACTTTAAATGCGAATTACTTAAAAACTATAAGCCTCCGGAGGGTGGGGTCTTCAGATTTAGAATCTGAAAAAGCTCCTCTATACTCCCTAATATTTTGTTTTTTCCAAAGCCTGGATCCATTTTGGAAAATTTTCCCAAATTGCATATGCAACCAAAGTCAGACGCATGATTTTAAAGGTGTTTTTATTTAATGTATTGTGATTAATTGGTTATATTAAAGTCACAAAGAAAGTTATAACAAATAGAGTAAAGTGTAAAGTGAAGGGGAATATAAAAAGATGTTGGTGAAGTGGCTGCTTTAAGGCGAATAGGAGTGATAAATGTACGCTAATTCCCAAATTTTACAAAAAAAATAAATTAGTGACCAAAAATTACAAAAGTAGGTGTTACTCCCCTCTTTATAAAGAGCCTTTTTATGGGGCGCTAAACGTGGAGTTTTCAATATTTTCAAAAGCTTATATGTATTTCGAAAACTGTTTAACCAATTTCTAAAATATGGACACAGTTTACAAGGTAATTGAAAGGCCTTTCATTCGTTACCTATATCTATACATATTATTATTATTTTTTTCGTAAAGTGGCGACTGTCCCCTTTCGAATGAGGGGGTTTGGGGGGCCACGCCCCCTCCGCCCCCCACCCCAAGAACGATGGGCCAATAACTAAACATTTCCCGCGCCTGTTTCTCAATTTCAAAGTTAGTGCCACTTGTTTGTTTAACGACAGCGTAAGTTGAAACTCCTTCAGAAAAGGATCCGTCCGTATAATAAATTGTGTCAGGGGCAAATTGATGAACTTTTTCCGCAAACAGGGATCTATATATATCAGGATTCACGTCGTTCCTGGTTTTTTCGGTTAAGCTGAGGTCAAGCGTTACATATTAGTCCTGGCAGTAATTCATCGCACAGAGGAGTGATGATTGGTAAGCCACTTGATTTCATAAATTGGACGATGTTGAAAACTGCGGATCTGTTACTACTTTTTGGTGAAATACATTCTACCGAGGCTTCTTGAACGAGGGAGGATAGGGCTGCTTTGTTGGATGAATAAGTATTAGCACCTAGATTTACTGCTCGTTTGTGTAGTATTGATACAAAGTCACTATACTTCGCTTCATTTCTTAGTGCTTCAATCGGAGTGGTTTTAAGAAGACCCGAGGCTATGCGAAAGCAATTATTCATAGCGGCATTTACTTTTTGATATTGGCAGACGATGTCCATCCATATAGGGTAATACAATGTTGCACCGTTCCCATTACTAGGCTTTTACAAATATTTAGTGCCGTGTCCATGTGCGGACCCGTATTTCTTGAGCAGACGACATTCAAAAAATTATTGATGTTTTTTTAATTTTGAAACTACTTGGGTTATATGGTCATTCCACTGCAGTGACTTTGTGAAAATAATACCAAGAATCCTCATCCTATTTTTTATTGGTACATTCGATTGTCGCATTCTAATGTATCGCGCGTCACAGCCGTGCTTACGACAGACGTGCAGAATTTCAGCTTTGTGTGCAGGAATGATAGCTCCTGTTTTGCTTGCCCACCTTGCCATGCGTTGATCTACTGATTTTAATGCTTGTTCAACTTGGATTAGTTTCCCGGACGCTAGTACGAAAACATTGTCGGCATAAAGTGAGATGAAATCAACTCCCTCTAGGCTTCTCAATGCTCGAATTAAGGTGTTGGCGTAGGCAACGTATAGTATGACAGATGATGAACCTTGCGGTATCCCGTTATCCAATTTGCATTTGTCCGAAAAATAGCCATGTTGTTGTTGTTGTAGCGGCTACAACAACCCCGCCCAGGACGGTTGGTATCTCAGTCGTTGTCGTCAAGTTCCACTAACGGCAACCCTAGGAAGCGTGCAGCTTCTGCGGGGTTGGTCCACAGGGACAAGGCCGTTAGGGTTGTCGGGTTTTCCGGGCATGAGCAGAGATGTTTCGAGTCATGTGGGGTCTCTCCGCATGCCGGACACTCATTCGGCACATCCTCATTCCATTTACTCAGGTAGGAGTTTAACCTGCTGCAGTAGCCGGAGCGAAGTTGTGCTAGTGTTGTGCGCGTCTCCCGAGGCAGATGAAGCTCCGTCTCGTCTGTGTCCGGGGGCTGTATGCCTAGAACGGCATTCACAGGTCTGGAGTCTACATAACTCGAGACTGACTTCCTGTGAATGCCGTTCAGGGCCTGTCGGTAAGCAGTCGGATCCAGAGGTTGCTTGATGAACCTCTGGACTTCGTCCGTCAGTTCATATAGATGCCTCCTGACGTGCCTAGGCGAGGGCTCCTCTGCAAGCAGCTGTCTGTTTGGGTCGCCACTTCTTTGGCTCCCGATCAGGAACTGCTTTCAGAGCATTATATTGTGCTCCTTTACGGGGAGCATTTGCGCCTCGCCGTGAAGATGGTGTTCGGGCGACATCAGGAGGCATCCCGTCGCTGTCCTGAGTGCGGTGTTCTGTGCCGTCTGAAGCTTCGTACACTGCGTCCTACTAGTCCCCGGCGACCACACTGGCGCTGCGTAGTTCAAAACCGGCCGGCCTATTGCCTTTTATGTTGCCAGCAACGTTTCTTTGTCTTTGCCCCAAGTACTGCCGGCTAGCGACTTGAGGACCTTGTTGCGGCTCTGTACTTTATTGACAATAGCGGTTGCGTGCGCAGAGAAGGAGAGCAAGCTGTCGAATGTTACTCCGAGTATTTTGGGGTTATTCACCGTCGGAATTGGTGTGTCATCGACGTGAATCCCTAGCGGTAGCCTGACCTCCTTCGGCCAGGTTGTGAACAGGGTCGCGGAGGATTTCGTAGGGGAGAGGGCTAGACACTTTGCAGTGAAGAAGCGAGAAAGTTCGGAGAGATATCCGTTTACTTTCGAACACAGGTCATCAATTCCATTCCCAGTCGCCATGATCGAGTAATCGTCGGCATAAGAGACAATCGAGACTCCCTCTGGTGGTTGAGGGAGCTTTGAAATGTAAAAGTTAAACAGTAGCGGGGAAAGGACACCACGCGGTGGAACCCCCTGTTTTATTTTTCTGTTGTTGTTGTTGTAGCGGCACTACTAAGCCCCGCCTGTTTCGGGTCAACTTTTAATCATTATCGTCAAGCACAACTAACGGTAGGCCCAGGAAACGAGCTGTTTCGATGGGGTCGGACCAAAGGGAGAGAGGTGTTAGTTGAGTCGGATTGAGCTGGCATGTGAAGAGGTGGTTGGTGTCGTGGGGGGAGTCTCCACATGCCGGGCACTCATTTGGGATGTTTGGGTCGAGTCTGGACAGGTAGCTGTTTAGGCGGCTACAATATCCAGACCGTAACTGAGCCAGGGTAACGCGGGTCTCTCTAGGTAACTGAAGCTCCGTCTCTTCCACAGGTGGTGATTGGGCTCCGATAACGACATTCCTAGGCCGGGAGTCGAGGTAGGTGGAGACAGACTCCCTATGAATGTCGTTAATCGCTCGTCTGTACGTCATTGGGTCCAGTGGTTGGTCTGTGTAGGTCTGGACTGCGTCCTTGTACATGAATAGGTGCCCCCTGACGTGCCTGGGCGGAGGCTCCTCCTCCAGCAGTGGTCTGTTGGGGTGTTCACTTCTGTGACACCCCACAAGAAACTGCTTACAGAGCATCTTGTTGTGTTCCCTTACGGGGAGCACTTGGGCCTCACTGTGTAGGTGATGCTCAGGCGTCATCAGAAGGCACCCGGTCGCTGTCCGGAGTGCGGCGTTCTGAAAAGTCTGTAGCTTCGTCCACTGCGTCCAACTAGTCCCCGGTGACCAAACTGGCGCAGCATAATTTAGAACCGGCCGGCCAATTGTCTTGTATGTTGCCAGCAACGTTTCTTTGTCTTTGCCCCAAGTGCTGCCGGCGAGCGACTTGAGGACCTTGTTGCGGCTCTGTACTTTGTTGACAACTGCGGTTGTGTGCGCGGAGAAAGAGAGCAGGCTATCAAAGGTAACCCCTAAAATTTTCGGGTTGTTCACCGTCGGTATAGGTGCGCCGTCGACGTGAATGCCTAATTCTAGCCTGACCTCCTTCGTCCAGGTGGTGAAGAGGGTCGCCGTTGATTTCGTTTGGGAGAGGGTTAGGCTCCTTGCAGTGAAGAAGCGAAAAAGGCTGGAGAGATAGCCGTTTACTTTTGAGCAGAGGTCATCAATTCCATTCCCAGACGCCAAAATCGAACAATCATCAGCGTACGAGATCAGGGAAACTCCTTTCTTAGAAAAAAAAGGAAAGGCTGTCATTCCCACGACAGCCGGTTCTACGTACCGGAATGACTCGGGTTTCACCCGACCAAGGGCTGTTGTTTCGGCGATCTAACCCCGTCTAGATCGGCGATACACATTAATCATTATCCGTCCATGGAGCAATACCTTGCAGCCGGATTGCTCCGCATCCTTCTTCTCCGGGCGGGCGTAGAGCCCAACCCCGGACCTGAAACTTACTTCTGCTGTGTTTGCCAGAATCGACTCCACCCGAACTCCACTTCGGTTAGGTGCAACTCCTGCAACGGGTGGAGTCACCTAAGAACCTGCTCTGGCCTTAGGTCTCACCGGGAGTGGACCACAAACTTTGTGGCTCCCTGTTGCTCAAGCCAAATGGCACAATCAGCCTCCACGGCTACCCACTCGCGTAATGCACGGGTGCGACCTAGCACCCGAAGAGCCTGCACGGCCCCTAGAAGCTCCCCTGAGCAACAGCAAACCTCCCAACACACCCCTCCCACACAACCTACCGGCCGGTCCCACTCGCGAGCGCGAGCCAACCAGCAGCTACTGGTTGCCCACACCATCTGCTCCGTGTGCCAGAACAGAATATACCGGAATGTGACATCAGTCAAATGCAACACATGCCTTGGCTGGTGCCACTTCCGGCTATGTTCTGGTCTACGCACCACTCGCGTATGGACTACAAACTACAGCGCCCCTTGCTGTAGTGCACCGCCGACGCAGACAACAACGCCCATATCGCAGCCACCTACCATCAGGCTGCAACAGCAACTGCGTCAGGCGCAACAGGCACAAGGTAGGCCCCACACTTCTCTGACCCCCCGTATCGCGACCAGCCTCCCAAGGCACATGAACGTACTCCAACTCAACTGCAACGGACTCCAGAGCAAGATTGAGGAGATAGCAGTCTTCATGGGTCGGCACGGCATAATGATAGCTGCGGTCCAAGAAACGAAGTTGCACAGCAACTCAACTCTGTTGGGTTGCGCCGCCTACAATGTGCTCCGTAAAGATCGCGAGCGAGATAATGGTGGTGGACTAGCGTTCATTCTACACCACACAGTGCAGTATCGGCTAATCGAAGAAGACATCGACCCAAGGGACACTACCCTAGAATGTCAGGGCATAGCTGTCCGGTCAGGCGATGTCGAGCTCGAAATATTTAACGTGTACATACCCCCTGTCACCTGCTGCCCGGCTGGATATCTCCCTGACATAGGTGCGCTACTCAGAGGCGAAAACCGATTGGTAGTAGGTGACTTCAATGCGCACCACGATCTTTGGCACTCAAGCCTGGCCAATGATCGGAGGGGAAACAGTTTGGCTGAGCAGATAGACGATTCGACATTCTGCACCATGAACGACGACGCCCCCACCAGGATTGTGGGCAGCTGCAGCAGCTCGCCAGACCTAACAATTGCTAGCGCTGGTCTGATAAATAGCATATCATGGCGACCTATGCTAACGTTAGCATCAGACCATCTGCCCATAATCATCTCGATCAATAAGCCCACCGACTTTGCTCCAGCGGTTCACCGAACCTACACCAACTTCAACAAAGCTGATTGGAACGGCTTCGCGGAAGTTACCGAGAGCAGCTTCGCCGCCCTCCCCACACCCACAGACGTACATGGGTCGTTCTTAAAAAAACATGACCAATTGGTGTCCCCAGACTTTACTATTTTATATTTTGTTTCTTCAAAAAGAAAATAGAAAAATATCTGCATTTTTATAAATTATTATCGATTCTACGTAACTATATTATAAAAAAACAAATAATTAATTATCTGAAAATAACTTAAAAAATATTTTCAATGTCAAAGGTTTAGCAAAAACCTGTGTCCCGAGCCAATTTATAAAAATTTAATAGTTATTTTCAGTTGAAATAAAATTGAAAAAAAATAATATTTACAATTTTTGTTATTCAGTTTGTGTATATTAATACCATATATAGAAAAGAATGATGAAAAATAATTTTTTTGTATAATTTTTATGAAGAAAATTTGTGTCCCCAGGTTTTGGTCCCTCTGTGTTACGTCCACTCATTTTATTGAAAAATGTTTGTTAAACGTTATGACGCGTATATTTCTCTTATGCTTCTCCATCATAACTTAGCTAAAATCAACAAAATGTGTTTTGAACTGTTCAGTCTTGTTTAGTGCGTTGTTGAGTAAGGAACCCAATTGTATGCCGGGTACGTACCCTTATTCAGTGTCAACTCTGTTACTGTTGAAAAACGGTGAGTAAAGTGATTTTTTATTTATTTTATAATTTTTTTATAAATATTTTATGTACATTAATTAAGTGGACAAATAAATTCTCCAAAATTCGAATAAAAAGCTAAAATATGGTATTTTTGAGTTAATTTGTCCCCTCTGTTACCGGTCCACTCTGTGACTTATTAACTCCAAAAACTCCAAAAATTAAAAAAAATACTGCTGGTTATGGATTCCTATTGTTGATACCATCCGTAACCACATGAGGCCAATTATAAACATATTTGGCCAACTTAATTTTTAAAAATTACAAAATTCAGAATGGTCATGTTTTTTAAGAACGACCCACATGCTGGCGAACGCCAGTTCCGCAAGGTAGTCACAGCCGCAGCAGCTCGCTTCATACCGTCCGCACGCATCGCGGAAGTCCGCCCAAATTTCCCGGCTGAAGCAGCTATACTAGCAAATGAGTGTGACCACCTACGCCAGGTCGACCCCGGGGACCCTCGCTTGAGGGAACTTAATTTGGAGATTCGGCAACTGGTAAATCAACACAAGCGGACAAAGTGGGAAGAGCACTTGAAAGCCTGTAACTTCACCTCTGGTGTGAGTAAGCTCTGGTCAACCGTGAGGTCCTTGGCCAACCCGACGAATCGTGATGACAGAGTGGAAATTTCATTCGAAGGTCACTCCTCATCGGACCCGAAGAAATGCGCGAACTATTTCAGTCGGCAATTCACACTGCATCCTTCGGTAGACAAGGCCAAACGTCGAGTGACCAGGAGGCTGCACAAACTGCCCAAAAACGATGCACCATTTGTTTTCACCAGCGGTGAAGTAAAGGGGGCCATCGGGAAGGCGAAAGCCTCCAAAGCCATTGGACCCGACGGAATCTGTATGCTGATGTTGAAACATTTGGGGCCGACAACGGATTGAGGCTGATCGACTTCGCCGGGGCCCGAAACATGGTAGTATGCAGTACTAGGTTCAAGCATAAAAATATCCATCAAGCTACCTGGCTGTCTCCGGATCGAAAAACGAGAAACGAAATCGATCATGTTGTGATAGACGGAAGGCACGCTTCCAGTGTTTTAGACGTACGCACACTCCGAGGCCCAAAACGACGACAGAGTCGAAATTTCCTTCGGCGACCATGCCTCGTCGGACCCGGAGCGATGCGCGAGCTATTTTAGCCGGCAGTTCATACTGCATCCTCCGGTGGACAAAGCCAAGCGTCGAGTGGTCCGAGAGGTCCTGGATTGGATTTTCTGGTTTTACCGCATTGGTTTTATTTAATTTTTTCTTTTAATAATATATTTTAAAAAACGTAAACACGTCACTTACGATTGAAAAAATTTTATATTTACTACTTCATGTCGTTGACATTTACATTTCATTTATAAGTTTAAGTTATTTATAAACATTCGCTCTCAAAACTTATTAAAGGTTTATTTGAAAAAACTTTTAATAAGCTTAATATTAAAAATGCTTATTTAACGCTTATTATAGCAAACTTAATTTAAGTTATTTTTAAAAACGTTTACTGAAATGCTTGTTGGGTATTTACATTTTTTGTTTTGCCTATCTGGATTACTGTATACTGTGGGTTTTACAAACAAATTAAACAATTATTATTTTATTTAAACAAGTATAAATTCAGCAAGTTATAAGCACTACACTATGTTCGTTTACGCTAACTACAAACTGTCCATATCGGAAGCGAGAGTTTTCCAATGTTATTCTCGGCTACGCTTCATATGTATGTTTATGTTGGGGTGAAATAGGTAGGATAGCAACAAAATAATGTAGTATGTATTTATACGTATAAACATGCACAACAAAAATCTACCGTTTGGACATCATCCAATGTTATCCATTCCCCTGGCTGATGTTTGAACCGTAACCAGAGATCGTTTTTTTTTCAAACGTAGTGGACAATAATAATATTTTGTAAATTTCGGTATCAAATGAAACGTAAGAAACACTATGGCTCTTCACACCGAGCTCGGTATTCGGTAACTCGGTGTCCGGGAATTTTTTCTAATGTATTTTGTTTCTGTAAAAGAGCGATTTTTTACTACAAATTTTCATTATTTACCTAAGTATTGATTCTTATAAAAAAAAGGGGCGCAGGCGAAAATTTGTAATAAAAAATAGCGCGATTTTTTATTACAAATTTGCATTATTTATCGAAGCATCGATTTCTATAAAAAAAGCTCTTTAAAAATATAGGAGTTTTATTATATGCATTCAACATACATACAAGTAGTAAAATTGTATACCGTGATTATGTGCCGTTATTAACACCCTTTTATTAGCTTCACCTGTATGTTTGTATGTATGTATGTTTGTAACCGACTCCTTTGGACTCGATTTTGACCCACTTTAAACGGACAGATTTAATTCAAACTTTGTACACTTATCAAGAATCAGCGACAATATAATAATTTCACTCGTTAAAGGGTGAACACACCAAAACTGCGACACTTTGGGAAGCGTATAACTTACCCAAAACGAATTCAATATTTTGAAATTCAAATACCATAAGTTGACCATGACCTTAGTTGAACGTAGAAGAAACTTCATTTGAATTTGATTCCTAGTTGAGTTAAAAATGGCAACCGAGCTAGAAACGAGACAAAACATTTTGCACGAGTTTATATATGATCCGGCCTTAAGTACACGTAAAATTGCTAAAAAATTAAAGAGTGTACTATTCGACAGTTTGCAGGGTTTTAATCGGTACAAATAAGGCCTGACAGTTACGAGAAAACCAGGGAGCGGGGGTTAGCATGGTCAAAGTGATAAAAACAGTGCTCGGAAGGTCCTCAGTGCGTTTTCGCGAGATCCGAAGGTTTTGTCGCGTTATGTTGCAAACTCCGTACGGAGATCGCAGTTTTTCGTACAAAAGGTAAAGCGGAAAGCTTCATTGAGATGTTCTACAGCTCAAACAGCGCCAGACCGAGGCGCAAAGTAGAATGTTACAGCGAAATCCCGCATTCGGAAGTTGTATGAATTCTAAATTAAAAAATACAACAGCATTGTTATGGACTACGAAACCTACTGCCTTAAAAATTCAAAATATATTGCAGGTCAAGATTTTATTACTGCTGCAAGTCGTCAAGATTCTCCTGAAAGTTGTAAGCTGAAAATGAAGTCCAAATTTCCAAAAAACCACATGGTTTGGCAAGCTATTTGATCCTGCGGCCGTAAGAGCAGCCCTTTTTTCCCATCCGGGACAATGAATGATCAAGTTTATCGGGATGAGTGCCTCAAAAGGCGTCTTCTGTCATTTATCAACAGATAAGGAGTAGGCCATCGTTCTGGGCGGACATGGCAACCTGCCACTATGCCAAGGACACATTGCCGTGGTATAATGCAAATAACATCAATTTTGTACCTCACGACTGCAATCCACCCAATAGCCCAGAGCCACGTCCTATTGGGGAATATTGGTCAATTGTCAAAGGAATCTTGAAGAAAACAGGTGAAAGAGTGAAAATTATTGAAGAGTGCAAAACAAAGTAGTTGTGCTCATCGCGTAATGTCGATGATGCAGTCGTGCAGAACATGATGGCGCGTGTGCGATGAAAATACCGATTACTTGCATATGGAGCAAATAATAACTAATATTTTAACATTTTAATAACATCTAAACTTCCAAGTTATATAATACAAAAAAAATATAATTTCAAAGCCTTCTAGTTTGTTTCTGGTAGTAATTTCTAAGTGTCGCAGTTTTGGTGTGTTCACCCTTTAGGCAAGGGGCGTAATGTTCATGCATTGTATACCGACTTTAGTAAGGCTTTCGACATGGTGGACCACGAATTGTTATTAAAAAAACTGAGTCAATATGGAATTAAACACAAAGCACTCCAGTGGCTTCGCTCATATCTCACCGGCAGACACCTGCGCGTGCGCGTAAAGGGTCACTTGTCAAGAGAGTACGACGTTGTATCTGGAGTCCCGTAAGGGTCACACCTTGGCCCAATTTTATTCAACATTTTTATAAACGATATCGGTGATAGCTTCAACTCTGAATACTTACTATATGCGGACGATCTGAAAATATATAGAGAAATAAGTAGCGAAAGGACAAATACGCTCTCCAGAATGATATATACAAATGGAGACCTGGTGCAAGTTGAACAAGCTTTACTTAAATGTCAAAAAATGTGCAGTGATCGCCTTCTCGCGATCTCATAACCAATCACCACCTGTATATCAACTAGGTGGACAGCACATACAAGTAGTTGAAACAACAAAGGACCTTGGAGTAATCGTCGACAACAAACTAACTGTCAGCGAACATATTATTTATATAACCATTCGAGCATATAGAACACTTGGTTTTGTGTGTAGATCCGGCAACGAATTTAGAAATGCCAACACACTTATTCGTCTTTTCTCCGCGTTTGTTAGACAACTACTCGTCGAACATCAACTTCTTCGGAGCCTTGTACTCTTTATTTCTTGCCGACATCAAAAAACTTGTTTTGCAATAATGTATATTTAATTATTTAGTAATTCCGTCACTATTGAAATAATCAGACTTTGGTAATTTGTGTCTTATGTGTTTCCTTAAAAATGGACGAAAAATATGGCAAGGAGCACCCCACGCTTTTTCACAATAATACTAGTATTTTTTGTTCATTATTATTTTCAACTTATATTAAGAATAATTTTTTACTTTTTAGTTTCATATGCTTTAAAAGCGTGTTTTTTAGTTTTTTTAAACTATATTTATTTGTGGTGTATTTTCTTTTAAAACGTACAGTAGCACACATTTGCTCTTACTGTCGGCCATCGTTGTTTCTTTTTGTTTGTGAAATGTGGAAAAATTTGTAAACACATTTATAAACGTGTTTTACTTAATCAATTAATTAATGAGTGTAAATTTAAGTATTACAAACGCATGCGAACATATTAAGGATAGCATATTACTATAATTGTAAGTTGAAAGTGGCGTTTTAAATTAAAATTTGGTGATAGTAGTCGGGATATTTTAAAAACAAATTACTTAAAAATTTCTGACTGTCGTGCAGTGCGGACGTGCTTTTACGTTGCTCTTGTAAATTCGTTCTTTTCGCTTGTCTAATATGGACGATCTTTGCGGTAAATGCGGAAAATTATTCGAGCGTAATAACTCTGCCATTGTACCTTGCAGTGATTTCTGTAATAAATTATTCCACCGCGTTTGTTGTGAAGGCCAAGTAGCCGAATATGATGTCAAACTTTTTAAGAGAAACAGGCATATCTGCTCATTCGACTCACTGCTGGCACTGCATAAAAATGGACTGGATTCCATCACTAGTGTCTTAACTGGCCATATTAGTGAAATCAAAAATGAAGTCGCTGCTATAAATCATGCAAATTGTGAAAACAATAAACATATTCTAGCTGGCATAAATTCTCTATGCTCAGAATTCAGTGCTAGCGCTGAAAAGAGAGTCGGCTCGGTATGAAAACGAGACCGTTGCTACTGACTTGATCATCAACGGCATACCTAACGCTGTGAATTAGAGTTGTGTGGAGATTTTCTCTAACATCTGCAGCGCAATACAACATGAGATGCCAGCAGTAAGAGAAATATTTCGAGCGCCGGCTACGAAACAAAGCAGCGACAATGCATCTTCACCTATTGTTGTTAAGCTGCAGTCCTCTTATGCGCGCATTAGACTCTTCAAATCAGTAGCTGGTTACTGCAAAGCAAACAAAAGAGCTCTTGCATTAAATGACATTGCTGTGGAAGGTACATCGAGCATCCACATACATGAAAGCTTTTCGAGAGCGAACCGTGAGATTATGCACTATGCCGCCCAACTCAGACGTCAAAAACATCTCTCAGCTGCTTTTTCAATACGCGGTCAGGTGCTTGTACGAAAAAGGGATGGCGATTCGAGTGTACGACAAGAAAGGTATTGATGAAATTGTCGGCACAACTTAAAGCAGGCAGTTTCATGTTTTGTTTGTCAAATCAATTATGCCCTGCAATAAATTGTTTGTATGTAATGTTAGTTTTAAGTTTTACCAAGTTTCTCTTTTCTCCCTTCTTGTTCCTTTCACTTTCAATTCTTTCACTTCTATTTGCTTTTCATGCCCTGATGATTTGTAGTTATATGCACACATATGTATATATTTGTTTTTTTGTGTTTACATAGTTGTTTCTTATTCAGTTCAGTGCAAAGTAATTAATTTAACATGACTGTTACACAAGCATCTGGCGCTAATGGAAACCATAAGCTTATGTTAGATATTTTGTGTTAACAGTCGACTGGTCTTAACATAGTTCATTTTAATGCACGGAGCATATTTGATATTTGATATTTGATTTGCATATTTGAGCAGTCTTTAGTAGACATTATCTGTGTTTCTGAGACATGGTTTAGTGATCTTATTTCTGGCCTTCATTGCTGCATCAACAATTATAATGTGATTCGGAACGATCGTAAGCACAAAAAAGGGGGCGGTGTGGCCATATACTGCAAGAAATCTTTTAAAATCAAGCTTCTTGCAAAGTCTGCAGGTTCTGATACAGAATTCATAATTTCAGAGGTTTCTGACGGTATAACCAAAGTTTGGATTTCTTGTGTGTATAATCCACACAAATGTTTCATTATAGATTGTTTCTTCGCTGAATTGTCTGTATTTTTAATAGATTATGAATGTTATGTTATCTGTGGTGATTTTAATGTTAATTTACTTGTCAATGACTCTAGTAGTATCAAACTGCGTGATCAAATCTCAGCATCTGGGCTATTCGTTGTTAATGAATTAGCGCCTACTAGATATGCAAACAACTCTAGGCCTAGCCTTGTAGATTATTTTATTATCTCTGACCTGACCTATATTCTTAAATTTGACCAACTATTTTTTATATCTGACCATGATTTAATTTTCTGTACTGTTGATGTAGTGTTTGAACGTTCTGCAATTTGTGTTGCTTTCTCGTATCGTGATTTTCGTTCGTTAGATAATAGTGCATTGTTCTCTGGTTGTTCTTCTATTCATTGGAATGAATGTTGGTATTATGAAACGGTAGACAAGAAGCTCGAATGCATTAATAATAATTTAACTACCCTTTTTGATCGTCATGTCCCCGTCCGTACTGCAAACGTTATTAATACATCCTGCCCTTGGTTTAAGAAAAAGTAAGTTTCGCTATAAAGAAACGCACCAAGTTGCATGCCAAATGGAGAAGGTCGAATACTGATACTGCGTGGCATGCGTACAAGACCGCGCGAAATGAAGCCACCGTTATCATTAAACAAGCTAAAAGGTGGTATTGTAAACAAAAACTGAATCCTTCTCTCCCATCTAAAGAATTGTGGAGCAACTTGAAGCATTTAAACATACATGGGAAAAATAAAGTGCAGTGCAAAATTCACCCTGATCTATTAAATGACTTTTTTATTGGTTCGGAAAACTGCAGTAACTCTACTATCTCTGATGATACCCCTTTAGATGCTTGTATAACTTTAGATTCTTTTGCGTTTCTCTGCGTGAGTGAATGTGATGTACTAAAGGCAATTATGGCTATTAAGTCGAATGCTGTTGGTGATGATGGAATATATTTAAGATTTGTTAAGATCGTGCTCCCATTTATTATAAGTACTCTTACCCATATAATTAATCATTGCTTCTCTAGTGGCCGTTTTCCAGATGCTTGGAAAAAAGCAATTATTTTGCCTATTCCTAAAAAACCACTTGCGTCGAACCCTTGTGAATACAGGCCTATGAGTATCTTACCAGCATTTTCTAAAGCGTGTGAGTTTTTGATGGCTGACCAAATCTCCATGTACATTCAAAAAAATA
Source organism: Rhagoletis pomonella (assembly GCF_013731165.1). NCBI lineage: Eukaryota > Metazoa > Arthropoda > Insecta > Diptera > Tephritidae > Rhagoletis > Rhagoletis pomonella. The sequence continues at coordinate 20,838,783 of NW_023458557.1, read as the reverse complement.
ATTTGCTTTCTCCTTTGCAGTCTGGGTTTAGACCCAAGCATGGCTGTGCCACTGCTATGGTTAAAATTTTGGATGACATTAGAATGCCGTACGATAATGGAGATCTAACTATTCTATGCCTCTTAGACTTTTCTAAGGCATTTGACTCAGTCAACCACTCTTTGTTATGTCGGAAACTCAGGCACTACTTTGGATTCTCTAATGGTGCGATAAAACTTTTGTCTAGCTATCTTAAGGGCAGAGTTCAACGAGTTAAATGTGAGAATGTTTTTTCTCAGTTTAAAGCTATCAAAGCAGGTGTCCCTCAGGGATCAATCCTTGGTCCTCTATTGTTTAGTATGTTTGTAAATGATGTGTTTTCGGTGTGCAAATATGTAAATGTCCATGCGTATGCTGATGATATTCAGCTGTACCTTTCGAATCGTATAGGTCTCGTCAAGGATATATGTTTTAAGGGTCTGTCCGGTATCTTGTGTTGGGCGCAGAGGAATCTTTTATGTTTAAATGCTGCTAAGTCGTATGTCATGCCTATATGTAAAAGTGTAATAGACCCTACCAACATCCCACCTCTGTGGATTGGTACAGCCGCCCTCATGACCACTGAGAAAATTAAGAACTTAGGCTTTATTGTAAATAATAAGTTAAGCTGTTGTGATCATGTTAATAAAGTAGTAAGTAATGTGTATGTAACTTTACGTAGGCTAGGAATGTCTGCTTCGTTGACGCCTCAGGAAACACGACGCAAACTTGCTATGCAGTTAATTTTGCCCCATTTCACATATTCCGAAATAGTTTATAGCAAACTTGATTCAAAGTCAGTCAGCAAGTTGAATGTAGCTTTCAATAACGTAACACGGTATGTGTATGGCATTGGACGATATGCTCATATATCGCCATGGCGCGATAAAATTCTTGGTTGCAGTATTATAAATTTTTTGGCTGAAAGAAACTGCATTTTTTTGTATAAATTGTTAGAGTGGAAAGTCCCGCAATATTTATATGAAAAGCTTCAACTAACCAAATCACAGAGACATAAAAGCTTGTCCCTAAATATAATTCGCTTACTTCCAGTCGACTGTTTTTCATAAGCGCTGTAAGACTGTGGAACTCGATTCCAGAAAGTGTTAAAGCTAGACTGAATAGAAGCAATTTCAAAAAGTTAATAATTCAATACTTTAGTGGCCTTGATATGTCCTCTGACTACAAATAATCTTGGTGTGTACCTTTTTTCCTCTTTCTTTCTTCTTCTACCTATTTTCTTACATTATACATCTCCGTTTTCCTCTTTAATCATTCACATTTGCTGTATTAGTATTAAGTTTACATTAAGAACTCATATATTTTAGTTTGTATCTTTTCTTGGCAAATTATGTTAGTATAGATTATTTTTCTTTGTTGATGTACATATAAAAGACTGAATTGTCTTAGTTGTACAAAAATTTTAAATAAATAAATAAATAAATAAATAATAATTCGTCGACCAACAAGACAATAAAAATATATTTTCAAAATGCTTCAGGTCTTAGAACCAAGGCAGCTCACTTTGAGTATGATATATTCGTAATTACTGAAACTTGGCTTAATGCTCAATTTTTTTACGCCGAGTTTTTTGATCCAAAATTGTATGATGTTTTTCGTAAAGACAGAGATCCGAACAAAACGGGTCTTAGTAGAGAGGCGGTGTACTTTTAGCTACGCGATGTAATCTACTAGCTTTTTCCGTCCCACTAAAGGATGATAACTCTCTGTTTGATCAAATGTGTGTGCGCCTTCACCGACGTGGGGATAGGTTTTTTATAATCATGGAAGTTAACTTCAATTACCCCTACGTTCAAAAGTGGTAATAAATGTGACGTCAAAAATTATAGGCCTATTTCAAAATTATCCACAGTACCTAAGTTACTTGAGTGCATCATACTTTTTTTCAACCTCAGGCAGTCAATTTTATCAATCAGCACGGTTTTGTAACGGGAAGATCGACTTTAACCAATCCAGCGGTATTCTCGGATGATTGTTTTGCTGCCTTTCAAATGGGCTGTCAGGTTGATATAATCTATACCGATTTTTCTAAAGCCTTTGACAGAATCTCACATAAAATTCTGCTTATCAAACTTTTCAATCTGGGCTTTCACTCTGTGTTCCTGCGATGGATTGAATCTTACCTGTACGGTAGACAAAGCTATGTCGTTATTGATTACATTTCTTCTAACGCATTTGTGCCAACCTCTGGTATCCCCCAGGGAAGTATACTGGATCCGCTGCTAAATTCCTAATGTATGCGGATGATTTAAAAATCTACTCGGTTATAAAAAATGCTCGAGACTCAAGTAATCTGCAAGCTGAGCTCAATATGTTGTACCTTTGGTGCACTAAAAACAAATTGCCTCAACATTAAGAAATGCCACCAAATGACGTTTTCTAAGCGTCATAATCCTATCCGTAACACCTATCTTATTTCGTCAACAAATTTAGACTCGGTGAATGAGGTCAAAGACCTATATTTTGATGCAAAATTTAGTTTTGTTACACATGTTACCGACCAATGAAATGCTAAATAGCACAAATGTACATTATTACCTGCTGCTGACATTATTTTATGTTACTTACCGGAATTAGTGAAAGTGGATTTTGGTGCGTCCACCCTTCGAAATTGTGTTATTAATACTATGACAGAGAACACGCAGTATACGTCGCATAAATATGCGGATATTCACCTAATTTACGGTGAAGTTTGCTGTAATGCCAGAGCTGCTCAAAGACTTTATGCAGAGCGATACCCCAATCGTCGGCATCCGGGCCGTGAAGTATTCGCAGTTCACAAAACTTTAAAATACCACATTCAGATTACCTGTCGAGGGTTAGATTTTGCAGTGAAATGTTGCGAATGCATGATTCAGGCCCCAACTTTTTTAATAAAATAATTTGGAGCGATGAATCATACAAACGTGATAGTTATTTTAATTTACATAACGTCCACAGTTAGCAGATAGACAATCCTCACGAAATGAGATAATATCGTTCGCAGTACCAGTACAAAATAAATTTATGGTGCGGTATTTTTAATTGTCAGATATTGGGACCTGTGGAACTGCCGCCAACGTTCAATTCCCACTGTTATTTAAAGTTCCTTTAGGAAAGGCTTCCAACTCTTTTAGAAGATGTACCCTTAAACCTGCGGCGAAGACTATGGCAGCAAAATGAGGGATGTCCTGCTCACTACGGGCGTGAAGTAAGAGCTCATTTAGACGAAACTTATCCTCGCCGATGGATTGGACTATACAGACCAATCACATGGCCTGCTCGATCGCCAGACCTGAATCCATTAGATTTATTCTACTGGGGCTGTCTTAAGGACAAAATTTATTCAAAAATTCAAAACGAAGAGCATTTGCGGGAATAAATAAATGGAGCTGCTGCTGAGATAGCCCAATTGAGTTTAAGATGTCTAAAAGCGTCTTTTCTTGAAAGGTGCCGAGCTTGTATTAGAGTAGAAGGTCGCCAATTTGAGCATATTTTTATCAATAAATGAATAAATTTTTCTGCAAACAACTCATGTATGTTTTATTTCACGTGAAATCTTGTTATTGACTCTAGTCCGGATCCCGGTAAGTAACATAAAATAATGTCAGAAGCAGGCAATAATGTACCTTTGTACTAGCATGTCTTTGGTTGGTAAAAAAAAAAACCTAAATTTAAATCTATTAAATACATTCTAGCGTGTCTCAGTCCTTTACCCATAAAAGCGGCTATAACTTTTTTTATTCTATTCGAAATAGTAAGAGTGGCACATTTCTGAAATATTTATTAAATGAGAAATTTTTTTATGTAATGTAAAGTTATAGCTCAGTACAGTTTTTTTTCACCACAGATAGTCAAAGTTGGGGAAGAAAATATCAAAAAGTTAAAAATCCCAAAATAGTCATAATTTTATAATGGTTCCTTAATATATTTTAACTACATTGCATTTGAATATGGAGAAGCAACTATCTGGAAGAATTTTACATAAAAAATTTACTAAGTATAGCCTTGTTTGTAGATGCAGTTAAAGAAAATACATGAAAAGGCACGATTTTTCTTTAATTCAAAAAAATTTAAATATTTCAAAAACGGTGACACTTTTAGTTGAAATTTTTTTGTTTATTAGAGAGCTCACCACCCCACCTGCCTTCTCCTCAAGTTTGGCAGGTTACTTCTGGGACATCCTGTATAGACCTTTGAATATCTGCCGAAACATATTTGAAATTCTACTACTTCATTTTTAGTGGCCCGTTGCAGGAAGTTTGACTCTTGGTGAGCGCTTCAACTAAAGCATTTAAAAAGCGATGCACGCAAATTTTAGTTTTTATATTATTAGTTCTATTGGAGCGCTCCATATTCAGCAGTAAGCGCTCCCTTCCTAATTTCATACTTTATTGTATTTTAACATTCCGTGTTATTTGAAAGAAGCGCTCCCTCGCGCTCCCAAAGAAGCCCTTGGTGAGCGCTTCAACTAAAGCAATTTAAAAAGCGATGCATGCAAATTTTAATTTTTGTATTATATTTTTGTTTTAATAAAAGAATGGCGTTTTTGTAAACCATTTGATGGTTTTATTAAGTTTACTTATAAATATGTTTTCTTTTTTCTTTTCTATGTGGTATACATACGAAAATGCATACATACATACATGTTTGTAAATAAATTAACTTTTTTCAAAAGAAAATATTTTATGTTACTACTCAAAATGATATTTATTTCTGAGCATTGTTAGAAATTTAAAAAATTTAATTTTTACTTTGCTTTTGTACTGCTCCGTACTTGCTCCTTTGGGGAGCAGCTAACTTTCAGTCCCGTTGGGTTACTACTCAAAATGATATTTATTTCTGAGCATTGTTAGAAATTTAAAAATTTATTTTTTACTTTGCTTTTGTACTGCTCCGTACTTGCTCTTTTGGGGAGCAGCTAACTTTCAGTCCCGTTGGGCAATGAGAGAAGTGTGAATGTATTAGTGCAAAAGTGTTAATGTATTGCTCGGGAGCAGTTGTAAAAAAATACACGAAATAACCAGTTAAAAATGTATTCAAATAATTTTGCTCATTTATTTCATATATGTACATACATACATATATGTAATTATTAATAAAAACGGAATTTTTACATAGATATATTTAAACCTCAAATATTTAGGTTTAGCTGCAAACGCATACATATACATCCATATTACATATGTATACATTCCCGCGACAGCCGGTTCTACATACCGGAATGACTCGGGTTTTACCCGACCAAGGGCTGTTGTTTCGGCGACCTAACCCCGCTTAGATCGGCGATACTCTTCAATCATTGTCTGTCCATGGAGCAAATCCTTGCAGTCGGATTGCTCGGCATCCTTCTTCTCCGGGCGGGCGTTGAGCCCAACCCCGGACCAGAAACATATTTCTGCTGTGTTTGCCAGAATCGACTCCATCCGAACTCCACTTCGGTTAGGTGCAACTCATGCAACGAATGGAGTCACCTAAGAAGCTGCTCTGGTCTTAGGTCTCACCGGGAGTGGACCACAAGCTATGTGGCTCCCTGCTGATTAAGCCAAACGGCACAAACAGCCTCCACGGTACCCGCTGGCGCAATGCACCCAACACCCGAAGAGCCTGCACGGCTCCGAGAAGCTCCCCTGGGCAGCAGCAAGCCTCCCAACCGCTCCCTCCCCCACAGTCTACCGGCCCGTCCAAATCGCGCGTGCGAGCCAACCAGCAGCTCCTGGTTGCACACACCCTCTGCTCCGTATGCCAGAGCAGAATATACCGGAACGTGACATCGGTCAAATGCAACTCATGCCTTGGCTGGTGTCACTTCCGCCTATGCTCAGGCCTACGCAACACGCGCGAGTGGACTGCGAACTACAGTGCACCATGCTGTAGAGCACCGCTGACGCAGACAACACCCCCCTCACTGCAGCCACCTACCAACAGGCAGCAACAGCAAGCGCTTCAGATGCAACAGGCCCAAGGTAGACCTCACTCCTCCCTCACCCCCCGTATCGCGACCAGCCCCCCAAGACATACGAAACTTATACAACTGAACTGCAACGGACTCCAGAGCAAGATTGAGGAGATAGTAGTCTTTATGGGTCGGCATGGCATATTGATAGCTGCGGTCCATGAAACGAAGTTGCACAGCAACTCAACTCTGTTGGGTTGCGCCGCGTACAATGTGCTCCGTAAAGATCGCGAGCGAGACAATGGTGGCGGATTAGCGTTCATCTTACACCACACAGTGCAGTATTGGCTTATCGAAGAAGACATCGACCCGAGGGACACCACCCTAGAATTTCAGGGCATAGCTTTCCGGTCAGGCGATGTCGAGCTCGAAATATTTAACGTCTATATACCCCCTGCCTCATACTGCCCGGCAGGATATCACCCTGACATAGGTGCGCTACACAGAGGTGAAAACCGAATGGTAGTAGGTGACTTCAAAGCGCACCACGATCTCTAGCACTCAAGCCTGGCCAGTGATCGTAGGGGAAATCTTTTGGCTGAGCAGATAGACGATTCGACATTCTGCACCATGAACGACGACGGCCCCACCAGGATTGTGGGTAGCTGCAGAGGCTCGCCAGACCTTACAATTGCTAGCGCTGGTCCGATCAATAGCATATCATGGCGACCTATGCTAACACTAGCATCAGACTATCTACCTATAGTCATCTCGATCAATAAGCCCACCGACTTTGCTCCCGCGGACCACCGAACCTACACCAACTTTAACAAAGCTGATTGGAACGGCTTCGCGGAAGTTACCGAGAACAGCTTCGCCGCCCTTCCCACACCCACAAACGTATATGCTGGCGAACGCCAGTTCCGCAGTGTAGTCACTGCCGTAGCGGCTGGCTTCATCCCGCCCGGACGTATCGCGGAAGTCCGCCCAAATTTCCCGGCCGAAGCAGCTGTACTAGCAAATGAGCGTGACCACCTACGCCAGGTCGATCCCGGGGACCCTCGTCTGAGGGACCTTAATTTGCAGATTCGGCAACTGGTAAATCAGCACAAACGGAAAAAGTGGGAGGAGCACTTGAAGGCCTGTAACTTCACATCTGGTGGTAGTAAGCTCAGGTCAACCGTGAGGTCCTTGTCTAACCCAACGAAGCGTGATGACAGAGTGGAAACCTCACTTCGGCGGACCCGAAGAAATGCGCAACCTACTTCAGTAGGCAATTCACACTGTATCCTTCGGTAGACAGGGCCAAACGTCGAGCGACCAGGAGGCTGCACAAGCTGCCAAAAAACAGTGCACCACTTGTTTTCACCAGCTGTGAAGTGAAGGGGGCTATCGGGAAGGCGAAAGCCTCCAAAGCCATTGGACCCGACGGAATCTGTATGTTGATGCTGAAACATTTGGGGCCTATGGAAGTAGCCTACCTAACGGAGGTCCTCAAATTGTCTATGGCCACTCTCATCATCCCTGATCTGTGGAAATCAGGGAGAGTGGTCCCACTGCTGAAACCGTGGAAGCCCGCCAACAAAGGAGACTTATCGCCCGATAACTCTCCTTTCCCCGGTCGCGAAGACACTAGAGGCCCTGCTACTCCCACACCTCACCTGCCACTTGACCCCAGCAAAGCATCAGCACGGATTCCGTAAAGTGCATAGCACAACAACAGCACTTAACGCCATAAACACCCAAATAACTCGTGGCCTAAATCGAAACCGCCCCTGTGAGAGAACGGTTCTAGTAGCGCTGGACTTGTCAAAGGCGTTTGGCACCGTCTGCCATTCCACGCTGCTAGAAGACATTGAGGACTCCTGACTCCCACAGGGACTGAAGCGATGTTCGACAAATTATATGAGTGGTCGACAGTCGTCAGTAGTCTTCCGAGATCAAACTTCGAAACCAAGAAGAATTAAACAAGGGGTTCCACAAGGTGGTGTTCTCTTCCCCTTATTATTTAACTTCTACATCTCGAAGCTTCCCCAGCCACCTGAGGGAGTTTCCCTGATCTCATACACTGACGATTGCTCGATTTTGGCGTCCGGGAATGGAATTGATGACCTCTGCTCAAAAGTAAACGACTATCTCTCCAGCCTTTCTCGCTTCTTCACTGCAAGGAGCCTAACACTCCCCAACGAAATCAACGGCGACCCTTGTTGATGAAAACAACTTGTGATCAATTATACTTGTTAAACTTTTGATCGTATGTTTTAATCATGTGTACCTGAATGTACTTGAAGTTTATTGTGAAAATTTTCTTCATTCGTTTTCCAAATATTCAATAAATTTATCAGATATGGACTCAGCTTAACCGGCCATAACTAGATTCTTGCGGCTTTGAATATTGTAAAACAGAATCCTTATTAAAGGAATTAAGGGAAGCGAATCGTAATGGCTACGTCTATTGCAAGAATTCCATTACTGAATGGAAAAAAGTACAATACATGGAGAACACAGATGGAAGCGGTGTTACACAAGAGCAGATTGTTGCGTATAGTCTGCGGAGAAGAGCAGAGGCCAGAGGACTTGATTCTACCGGCAGCAGCAACTGGAGAACAGCTTCGTGAATTGGCTAAAAGGCAAGAAAAGCAGCAAGGATATGATGACAAAAATTTGGATGCACGTGCAGAAATTATCATGACACTGGAGGCGAATGTTGTCAGGATGGTAAGAAACCTGAAAACGTCGGATGAGGTGTGGCTCTACCTGCAAAATACGTATGACAGAAAGTCTACAAGGCGCAAG
>NW_023458557.1:20786677-20825073 GCF_013731165.1 Rhagoletis pomonella | reverse complement strand
TTGGATACATAATCTATTTTCTCGTAGAATCCTCACTTTAGGTAATCTCTCTGTGGAAATAAACAACGGGCTACCGCAAGAAGCTGTTTGTCTCCTATATTGTTCAATATATACACCGCAGGTCTTCATAACGCCACTGCCGCCAACACGTTTATTTACCAATTTGCTGACGACATAGCGATCTTAAGCCACAATAGAAACGAACAAAAAGCCATATCTAATCTAAAAAAATAATATCACTGAAATTAAACAGAAATGTGGCGAAATAAACTTGCAACTCAACATAAACAAAACCAAAATTATGTATATGAGTGCAGCGCAAAGGAACCAATTCAATATAACCATAGGAGAGAATCGCATTGAGCAAGTCAGCAAAATAAAATGGCTAGCTAGAATAGTTAGCACAAATGGCACCATCAAAGATCACATTAAAAACATCCTTCCAATCCAAACAACTTATCATTAAGCTATCTACAATTAAAGCAGGTCTAGCTCCAAGAATAGCCCTAAACGTCTTCAAACCTTCGTTAGATCAAAAATGGAATTCGCCCATACAACTTTAGCAAATGCCCCCAAAGGGTATGAAAAAGAGCTTCAAACCAATGTCAACGAAACCTTGAGAAGGTGTTTAGGGGTACCACCAACTACTCCCACTTATGCGCGGTATGCACTGGCGTGTGAACTACCACCACTTAGCAGAGCACAATGGTTAACACCCAAAGAGATAATAAAGCAATTTTGTATAAACCCGGCCCTCTACAGAAAGTTCCAACACATTATAGACAGAATAGAAATCGAGGTAGTTTTCTCAAAACATCAAACCCTAAAGCTTTTCAAATCACCTCTTTCCAATTCCAAAACAAACTATTCCTCACAGCAACTAAAAGCCTTTTACAACGAAAAAAAATCAAATCTGATAGACGAAAATTACTATGTACTAGCCACGGATGCCTCAATTATTGAGGACAGGGTAGGTTGTGCAGTTTATGATGTAGAAAATAAAGAAATACAAACAAACAAAAATAGCTATCTTCACTGACAGCCAAGCAGCAATAAACTTACTTGAATGTAAGACCACAGACAATTTCCTTGTAGCTGACATTCATAACCTGCTTTCAAACTCAAACTTTGAGGATACTGTCCTTATGTGGGTGCCAAGTCAGGTTGGGATCCACTTTAATGAAAAGGCAGACAGCAGCAAAAACCGCAACCGACTTTGGCAAATTATACATTTAGGTCTTACTCCAAACGAAGCGTTTCTGAAAATCAAAGACGAATTGTGGGCAGAGACGAAAGTTACCATTAAACAAAAATGTCCTAACTGGAATCCAGAGATAGCCGACTCCATAGCCTTAAAGGAAAAGACCCCCTGGTTCAAAAACAAAAAAAATGACTTGGACGCTTATAACGGGTGATTTTTTAAGAGCTTGATAACTTTTTTTTTAAAAAAAACGCATAAAATTGGCAAAATCTCATCGGTTCTTTATTTGAAACGTTAGATTGGTCCATGACATTTACTTTTTGAAGATAATTTCATTTAAATGTTGACCGCGGCTGCGTCTTAGGTGGTCCATTCGGAAAGTCCAATTTTGGGCAACTTTTTCGAGCATTTCGGCCGGAATAGCCCGAATTTCTTCGGAAATGTTGTCTTCCAAAGCTGGAATAGTTGCTGGCTTATTTCTGTAGACTTTAGACTTGACGTAGCCCCACAAAAAATAGTCTAAAGGCGTCAAATCGCAAGATCTTGGTGGCCAACTTACCGGTCCATTTCTTGAGATGAATTGTTCTCCGAAGTTTTCCCTCAAAATGGCCATAGAATCGCGAGCTGTGTGGCATGTAGCGCCATCTTGTTGAAACCACATGTCAACCAAGTTCAGTTCTTCCATTTTTGGCAACAAAAAGTTTGTTAGCATCGAACGATAGCGATCGCCATTCACCGTAACGTTGCGTCCAACAGCATCTTTGAAAAAATACGGTCCAATGATTCCACCAGCGTACAAACCACACCAAACAGTGCATTTTTCGGGATGCATGGGCAGTTCTTGAACGGCTTCTGGTTGCTCTTCACTCCAAATGCGGCAATTTTGCTTATTTACGAAGCCATTCAACCAGAAATGAGCCTCATCGCTGAACAAAATTTGTCGATAAAAAAGCGGATTTTCTGCCAACTGATTTTGGTAATAAAATTCAATGATTTGCAAGCGTTGCTCGTTAGTAAGTCTATTCATGATGAAATGTCAAAGCATACTGAGCATCTTTCTCTTTGACACCATGTCTGAAATCCCACGTGATCTGTCAAATACTAATGCATGAAAATCCTAACCTCAAAAAAATCACCCGTTAGTATGTACCACAAAAACGTATATTTTCTATAAAAAATCATAACTCAGAAAAAAAAATCTTCGCTATTAGAGATTTGGGTTGATTGTAGTTCAAAGTGTCTCTTTCCCGGTAAAAAAGGTTGAGAGAAAAAAATACACTTTTTGAGAGAAATTAAATTAAAAAAAAAATTGCACTTTTTGTTTATTGTTAAATAAAAAATTTTAAATAATGAAAATCAATAATTATATCATTCTATCTTGAAGTGATAAGAATTACGGACATTTGAGTAAAAACATTTTTGGAATCTATTAAATTTTGACAAAGTTATGGGCATTCAAAAAAAAAATTCTCACTGTCAATTCGAATAATCGATTTTTGCCTGAAAAACAAAATCGCGTTTAATTCGGCCGAAAAATTTTTCCGATCCAAAAGAAAAAATACGTATCTCATTATTTGGACCAACAAACAATGTATTTGAGTTTGATCGAAATTAAAAATCATCCTCGTACCTGACCGGTTGTCTGGAAATGGAAAGCATCTACTAAATATGGCAAGTCGTTAAACGAAGTATTGGATTTAGTGCACACAGATCTGTGTGGTCCAATGAAAACTGAATCGTTGAGTGGAAAGAAGTACTTTGTAACGTTGACTGATGATTATTCAAGGAAAGTTTTCACATATTTTTTGAACCATAAGTGTGAGTACCTGCAAGTTTTTAGAATGTTCAAGAAGGAAGTTGAGCTAAGTAGTGGCAGGAATATCCAATGTGTGCGTAGTGATAATACGAAGGAACTCATCAGTAGGGAATTTTCAGATTTTTTAAAGTCATGTGGCATAAAGCGCCAATTAGCGGTAGAGTACACTCAGCAGAATGGGTTGGCTGAAAGAATGAACAGAACATTAGTAGAAACGGATAAATGTCTTATGATTGAAGCAAAATTACCGTAGTTTCTATGGGCTGAATTGATACATACAGCAACTTACATTAGAAATCGTTGTCCTACAAAGTTAAATAATGATAAGACTCCAGAAGAGGTTTGGACAGGAAAAGTTCCATGTGTTCGACATTTTCGCCAAATTGGCAGTAAAGCTTTCATGTTAAGAAAAAACCCCTATTCTGCAACTCTTTCGTATTCGAATTTGCTACGAATCGTAGAAAGAGTATGCTGCAATCCGAATCGTATCTTCGAACTTTCGAAATTCGTAACAATGGCATGCCTAAAAACAAACGAGTAGGCTTTTTTGCGTAATTTTGTACCAAAACTCTTCTGTGTCGGAGGCGAGATAAAAGATGTAAAGCGATGTGTGTTTGCAGGAAATATTAGTGGCGTCCATTTAAACAGATAAATTTGCTTTTCGCATTTACGTATATTTTTATCCACTGCTTTATATAAACCCCTATTCTGCAACTCTTTCGTATTCGGATTTTGCTATGAATCGTATAAATAGTATGCTGCAATCCGAATCGTATTTTCGCACTTTCGAAATTCGTAAGAATGGCATGCCTAAAAACGAACGAGTACTCTTTTTTGCGTAATTTTGTACGAAAACAATTCTGTGTCGGAGGCGAGATAAAATTCGTAAATCGATATGTGTTTGGAGGAAATATTAGTGGTGTTCATTTAAACAGATAAATGTGCCTTTCGCATATAAGTATATTTTTATCCACTGCTTTATATAAACGAGTAAAAAAGAATCTTTGTTGCCCCTTATCGAGATACTTGGGTACGGTTTAGTTATTTGTACAATGATTTTCGGTTGTTGTGTCCAAACGCATAATCCGAACCCAAAAACTTTAACATCACGTGTAATCAAAGGATTACAATTTTATTTTAAATAAATGTTTCAAATGTCCGAGGACTATCATATTAATAAATTCGGTTTGCACTATGCCCTTTGTTGCGAATTTCGACGTGGGTTCAGCGCAAAGATACTGTGGATGGCGTAGCCGGAGTGATGTGCACAAGTGTTGTATACCTTTGACATGCGGAAGCCCTTCTTCTCCGGCAACACACAAAGGAGAATTCTACTTAGTAAGGGTTATAATCCCTAAGCGCGGGCGAAGGCAGAAGCAAGTGCAACAGGTGGTGGACCTAACAAAGTGCATGTCTTCAATGACTTGGAAGAAGCTGTTATTGCACTAACTGGATTGAGAACCAGTTCTTCAATCATAGGAGTAGTTCTGGCTTGTGGTTCAACAATTCAACCAGAAGCTGACATAGACGCGCCCATGGTTACTATGCCCAAAAGTTCCGCGTATCTTTGCGAAATCATTCATAGCACGCTCTTACTCCGCTGCTATAATTGCAAATGCAATAGAATCCACCGTTTCCTTCAAAATATGTAAAATCAAACAATTTTACTATAAATAAGCACTTCATGAGTGTTTTTTAATTCCTTTCCACTTTGTTTTCCTTCATTCAGCTATCTTCGAAAAACAACTGATAGCTGGCAATGCTGCACATGTTTCCGCAAGGGTTGCAGCATATGGATTTTTCGCTTTTCGTAGCGTAGCTACGAATTACGGATTACGAAAATTTTGGTTCTAGAATGAGGGGGTATGTTTTGATTGGTTATTCTGAAGAGTCGAAAGCATACCGTTTGTGGAAAAGAAGAAAAGAGGATCGCGTAAAATTTTCAAAAGCAGAGATGTGAGATTCTTAGAGGGTGATTTTGAAAATGATAAAAAAGAAGTTGAGAAGAATGATACATTTTTTCAAGAGTATATATTTGGGAGAAGAATTGAAAATAACAAACAATTTGAAACTGAAAACACTCTGAAAGAAAGGAGGGCAATAGAATCAGACGATGAAATATTTATTGACAGTATAGATCAAATTGAAAATGATACAAATGTTACGAGTACGTCGATGGAAATTGAAAAAAATATCTTGCATACAGAAAGAGAGGAGAGAGAAAGAGAGGACGACGCTACTACAAGGTTTAGTTTTGATGATCGCAATGGATTGCCTGAGAATTCAATTAAGAGACGTTTACGGTCATGGGCTTTTGGGAATGAGTCTGTCAAAAAAGCGTCGGAAGAAGAAGACCCTAAATGCTATAAAGATGCTATATCTTCGTCAGTATCAGATAATATGCAAATAGAATATGATTCCCACATGAAAAATAAAACCTGGAAATTAGTAGATTTACCTGAAGGAAGAAGAGCAATTTGGTTGCAAATGGGTGTACAAGTCGAAAATAAGACCTGATGGTAAGTTGACAAGAGGAAGGCGAGGTTAGTGGCACAAGGATATTCACAAGAGTTCGGAATTGATTATACAGATACGTTTGCACCAGTAGTAAGACAAAGTTCAATACGTCTTATTTATGCACTAGCAGTTGAGTATAATCTTAAGTTACGGCAGTTGGCTGTATCTACTGCATTTTTGAAAGGTAGTTTAGAAGAAGAGATTTTTATGCAACAACCTGAAGGATATGTTGAAAATAGGAGAAGCAAAGTATGTCTACTTAAAAAAGCCATTTATGGCCTTAGTGTTAATATGTTATCGCAGTTTAACCAAGATCCACGTAGGCAACATTGGAATGCAGCTAGACAGATTATACGATGTTTAAAATCTACGCAAAATTTTGTTTTAACATATAGAAAAACAGGGCGTCCGCTTTTAGGCTACGTTGACGCCAATTGGGCTACAGATATAAATGATCGTAAATCTCAGACTGGTTTTTGCTTTTTACTCGCAGGTGGCGTGGTATCTTGGGAGTCGAGGAAGCAACGTATTGTGGCAACATCCAGTGCTGAATCAGAGTACGTTGCGCTATCAGAAGCAGCCAAAGAAGCACAATACTTGAGATACTGAATATCTGCACCACTAGAGCTTTACTCCGATTCACAAAGTGCACATCAAATGGCTACGTTTGGAGGGCATCACTCTAGAACTAAGCACATTGATTATAAATACCATTTCATTCGCGAAGCATGTCAGAATGGCTTCATCAGAATAGAATATCTTTCAACAAATGAGATGCCAGCTGATGTTCTCACTAAACCAGTTGCAAGAATTAAATACGAGTTTTGTATCAAGTCAATGGGCATTAATTCAACAGTATGATCACAGTTCATTATCATTATCATCATTATGTATTTATTACGGCCACGAGAGCCTAATTCAAGTATCATTAACAATTTGCTATCTTATAGCTAGGGTTTTACAATATTCATACAGTTTTTTCTTAAAAACTAAGATTTCACTACAGGTTTTTAAATCCATAGGGAGTTCATTGAAACATTTTAGACCTTTATAGAAAATGTTTTGTTTATCTATTTCCGTTCTAAACAATGGCAGTTTAAAATTTTGTTTATTCCTTGTATTTACATTGTGTGTTTGCTCTACTAACAATACATTTTTACTAAGGTATTCAGGTACATTACCATGCTTTATATTATAAATTAACTTCATGGAGTGAAAGAAAATTTTTTGCTTAACACTTAGCCAGTTTAAACTGTTCAGCATATCAGCCGTTCTGGCATCACTACGTTTTTTAAGTATAAATCGCATACACCGGTTTTGAAGCTTTTGAAGCTTATCAATTTCACTATCTGATATTATGAATAATATCGATGGACAATATACAAAATGTGGCTCAATAATAGATTTATATATAAGTATTTTATATTTTTTATGTAGATATTTGGATGTTCTCTGCATAATCCCAATTTTTTTAGCTACTTTCGCAACGGTGTATTTTATGTGTTCCTCAAATTTAAGTTTATTATCAATTATAATACCTAAATATTTGATACTATCTACTCTTTGTATGCTTTCATTATTTATTTTCAATTCAACGTTGAGATCATTAAAGTTTCTTCTGGTTATAATCATATATTTTGTTTTGTTAATATTAAGTTTGAGTCTATTTCCGCACAGCCATGTATATAAATTATTTAGTGCCATTTGCATTTTCGATATAGCGACATTAATATTATTTTCACTTATCATAATTAATGCATCGTCGGCGAAGAGTCGAATTTCACATCCCTCGACGGCATTGACAATATCATTAATGTAAATTAGGAACAATATCGGTGCCAGAACCGACCCTTGTGGTAACCCTATGGGTACTTCCAATTCCTCCGATATCGCTGTATTTATCACAGTTCGTTGCCTTCTCTGCTTCAAGTAGCTGCTAAACCATTCTAGCTCCGTACCAGTTATACCAATTCGTTGCAGTTTTTTTAGTAATATGTCTCTATCCACCGTTTCAAATGCCCTTTTGAGGTCCAGGAATACCGAAACAACTACATTCTTATTATTTAGCTCTTCTTTCCAATCAGCTATCACCAAATTGAGGGCTGTCTCACACGAATGTTTTTCCCTAAAGCCCGATTGTTGTTGGACTAAAATTTTATTTTCTTCGAGGTACATCATCAGTTGATTCTTGACATGTACTTCTAATATTTTGGCATCACTTGGTAGGGTATTTATTGGTCTAAGCTCTTCTGGTTGTATTGTCTTTTTGACTTTTTTGACAGGTACCACTGTCGACGTTTTCCACCGTTCTGGTACAATACCACTTTCCACACTATCATTAATAATAAGTGCATAGAAGTACCCTAAATACTCTATAGAGTCTTTCAGTACTCCATCTGATAACAGTTTTCGTCCGCCAATTTTGTATTTAAACGTTTTTATAATATTTATAACTTCAGCGGTTGTTATATACGAAAATTTAAAACTACAGTTGGTTTGACTACTGTTCATTACTAGGTCAAAACAAGGTATGTTTCTATTTATTTCAATCACACTGTTTATGAAGAATAGGTTCAGTTTATTAGCCACTTCGGTATCATTCTCAACCAGTACACCATCTATTACAACTTTTTTGATACCATCGTTATCCTCTGCAAGACAAGCCGCCTGTTTGAGGTGCTTCCACATTTCTTTAGCGTTATTTTCACTCATTTTTACTTTATTTTCCATAAATTGAACTTTTTTTATTTTAATTAGTTTTTTGTACTTTTTATTTATACTTCTGTATTCATCCCACACTCCAGTCTGTATAGCATGTTTGTATATATTAAATTTATTTTTATTCATTTGTGCCAGTTCATGGTCATACCATTTATTCATCAGCTTTATATACACTTCTTTCTCGTAAGTCAAGCTTTCCATTGCTTGCACTATGTTGTTGTTTATAAGTTCCACTTTATCATCAATTTGCAAGTTATTATAGAAATTGAAATTGTACGATCTTAGTATGTTTTGTAAACTTTCACGACTGTATCTGTCCCAAGCAGTAATTTTCTTCACCATTCTCATTTTGAACGATTTCGACGTCTTGACACTGAAATGTATTGTTTCATGGTCAGAGATTTTGAAATCCATCAAATTTTTGCATTCTATTTCTTCCGAATTTGAATACAGTAAATCAATTTTAGTTTCAGTTGTATTTGTAATTCTTGTGTTAAACTCTACTTTTTGGGACATTCCCATTACAGAAAATATCTCGGACAGTTTAGTACTATATGTAGAAGTGTAGTTCATATTTATATTAAAATCTCCCACTACTATATTATGGTTGCTTTTATCATATTTAGTAAGTAATATTTCTGTTAAATAATCCAAAAAATCTGCATCACTTGTGCTAGGCGAGTGATAAAGCACGCCAATTTGAAATTTTTTATCGACCTTTTTCATTTTTATTATTATGCACCATATATTTCGATTAACACTTGCATTATAAATTATATTGAAGTCAATTGTGCTATGCACATATATTATCACTCCTCCAGTGTGTCTGCTGTGTGAGTCACATCGAACCATTTTGTATGTTGCTATATCTAATTCACTATCTTCCACATTTTCCGTCGTACACGTCTCAGAGCATAGTATAATACTCGGCTTGTGTGCTGCCGCCAACACTTCTAATTCACCTTTGTTAGATATTATGCTGTTCACGTTTAGATATATGCAATTTAGAATGTTGTTTGTGTGCAGATTTTCCCTTCGTTTTCTTCCCCTTATCTCCATTGGTTTTGCCTGTAACCTGCACATTTGTTGCTAATATCCTAGCCTTTGCTTTTTAGCATTTAAATGCTTCAAGTAGACCGGACATTGCCTACTCTTGCACTGATGATTGATATCTAGCCCTAGTTTGAGCTTTTCATTTGACTTTATACAGTTTATGCACTTGTTTATCGGTGGATTAACACATCCGGTGGATTTGTGGTTTCCCAAGCATTTGGCGCACACTTCATCGTTCTTGCACTCAGCAGCTTTGTGGTTGTACCCTTTACATTTAAAGCACGTTGTCACATCAACACCATCATAGACTTTACATCTTTCCCAACCTATATTCAGTTTATCACATTTCAGAGTGTTATTAAAACTTTCTTCATCCACCTCTATTATTGCATTATAATAACTATTATTTTTATTTTTCACATTATACTGCCTAATAATTTTAACTTCACCCTTTTCTAGACATTGGTTTTGCTTCTTTAAACACTCGATTAGTTCGTCATTACACTTTTCAAGGCTCATGCCTGTTATAAACAATTTTGGTTTATAATCTCGCGGAATCTTTATTTCGTATCCATCACTAATATTCGTATCCATAATTTCCTTGATTTTGTCTCTTTCATCCACATTAACACTCTCAATTATCATAACACCATTTTGACCAGTCTTAATGTCTGTAATTTTCAGCTCGTTAGGGTTAATTTTATTATTTAAATCCTGCTTTGTTTTTTCACTCGTTTGTTTGGTTCTTGGTTTCACAACAATAGGCGCACGTTTCTTAAATTCCGGCACGTCTCTACCAGCATTTTTATTCATATTTGTTTTCACCATATTTGCAAATGACGTTTGTTGTTGTGTTGCACTATCTTTTATTTCTTTCCCCAATGTTTTTATTTCCCCGCATAGCTTTTCATTTTCCTTCCCAGCTACATCAGCTGTGCTTTTCATTTGTTCCACTACCTCTCGCACTTTCTTTATTTCTGCTGCATTTCTTACATACATTTCCTGGTGCATTTTTAGGGTCGCTAATCGTTCATTATATTTCACCTCCATCGCATTCATTAACTCTCTCAATTCCCGCTGGTTCGTATTCAATGCTTCTTCAAATTCATTTTTGTACTCCTTCAAATACATACTGTTCTTGTTTACACTTTCTTGCATGTCTCGCACTACCATATCAACATTTTGTATATATGTAATGCACTCATCACAAATAAATTTCAACATTGGGTGCGTTCCTATTACCCCATACTGGAAGTTATCTAAGCCAGAGCATCTTGGTGCAGTGTGATATGCCTTCCCACACACACCCATACATCTGACACCTGTTTCCCCTCTTATTGGGACTTTACACTTCACACACTTGTCGTTATCTGACATTATGTCTTCACTTTTCGCACTGTGTTTTTATTTTTCGCGGTAAACACGTATGCATATGTATGTATGCGTCTCTATTCGCTTATGTATTTTGGAAAAATTATTAAATATGAAATTTAAGTAATATTTCCCAGATTTTTCACAACAATTTCTTAGTCAATTTGTAGAGTCACTATCTCGCATATATATGGTACACTTTTTAACCATTATTTATTAGCTTCAACATTTCTAAACAGAAATTCCAAGAGCGGCATGTAAAAACGACTTGCTTGCTCAACTTAACAATTGTTTTTGAGGAGGCGTGTTGATGAAAACAACCTGTGATCAATTATACTTGTTAAACTTTTGATCGTATGTTTTAATCATGTGTACCTGAATGTACTTGAAGTTTATTGTGAAAATTTTCTTCATTCGTTTTCCAAATATTCAATAAATTTATCAACCCTCTTCACCACCTGGACGAAGGAGGTCAGGCTAGAATTAGGTATACACGTCGATGGCACACCAATACCGACTAAACAATCCGAAAATTTTAGGGGTCACCTTCGATAGCCTGCTCTCCTACTCCACGCACACAACCGCAGTTGTCAATAAAGTACAGAGCCGCAACAAGGTCCTCAAGTCGGTAGCCGGAAGCACTTGGGGCAAAGACAAAGAAACGTTACTGGCAACATACAAGGGAATTGGCCGGCCGGTTCTAAACTATGCAGCGCCAGTTTGGACGCCGGGGACTACTTCGACGCAGTGGACGAAGCTACAGACTTGTCAGAACGCCGCGCTCCGAACAGCGACTGGGTGCCTTCTGATGACGCCTGAGCAGCACCTACACAACGATGCCCAAGTGCTCCCCGTAAGGGAACACAACAAAATGCTTTGCAAGCAATTTCTGGTGGGGTGCCACAGAAGCGAACACCCAAACAGACCTCTGCTTCAGGAGGAGCCTCCGCCCAGGCACGTCAGGGGGCACCTATTCGTATACAAGGACGCAGTCCAGCAATACGTAGACCAACCACTGGACCCGACGACATACAGACGAGCCATTAACGACATCCATAGAGAGTCAGTCACCACTTACCTTGACTCTCGACCTATGAATGCCGTAATTGGAGCCCAATCACGACCCGTTGAAGAGACGGAGCTTCAATTGCCAAGAGAGACCCGCGATACCCTGGCTCAATTACGGTCTGGATACTGTAGCCGCCTCAACAGCTACCTGTCCAGACTCGACCCCAATATCCCCAATGAGTGCCCGGAATGTGGAGAATCCCCTCACGACACCAACCACCTCTTCACATGCCAGCTCAATCCGACTCAACTAACACCCCTCTCCCTCTGGTCCGACCCCATTGAAACAGCTCATTTCCTGGGCCTCCCGTTAGTTGAGCTTGGCGAATATGATTGAATGTTGACCCAAAATAGACGGGGCTTAGTAGTGCCGCTACAACAACAACAACAACAACACATCCATATTTTTGTACTTCGGCTGAGCACTAGCTAATATTTAATTCAAATAATGATGCTCACTTATTTTATATAATAATAAAAACGGAATGTTTGAATATATCTCATAATACACTGCCGGAACAAAGTATTGAAACAGCAAATTTTTCACGGATATGAGCCATTCGTTTTTAAGTCGGACGGATTTCGTAAAAAAAAATATATAGTCTCCGATTCGGTCTTAACATTTCTATATATGAAGTGGTCAAGATTGTCCTAAAGCTAACTTAGCTATTAACAGTTGAACCTTCTGAAGTTGATTTGCATAGTGAAGACCAGTAAATTAGGGATTTAAAATTATACCACCGTAATCCTTGTTTCATTCTCTATAAAAAACGTGGTTCAAAAAAATGAAGGGTTTTCAAGAAATATTTTTAAAATATTTTTCTTTATGACGAGATGGTTTATTTTGTGAGAACCAACAATTATTTGTAATTTTTTTCCGAAAACTTATGTTAAGATATATTTTGGTATGGTGTTAAACATCGGGTTTTTGCAAAACGTAAAATTTTATTGCGGATTCCGATAGATACCTATCCAGACATAATATTTGTTTGGCATGATTTTTCTTTAAGGCGACAAACCCCTCGAAATGGGCGTGGCAATTGCTGGATTAAAATTAGCAAAACGCAGATTTTATTGCGGATTTCAAAAATTTAGACTTTATTGTGGATTTCGCCAGGATATCTATATGGATTGAAAAAGTTGTGGAACAAATGTCAACTAAGTGATATTCTGCCGAAATCCGCAATAAAATCTGCGTTTTGCAAACTTTAGTCCACGCCCATTTTTTGGCGTTTTGTCGTGCCGTACAAATATTATACCTGGAGAGGTATTCTATCGGAATCTGCAATAAAATTTTAATTCTTGCAAACACTCGATGTTTAACACCTTACTAAATATATCTCAAAATAAGTTTTGGAAAACAAATTACAAAAAATTGTTGATTCTCACAAAATAAACCATCTCGTCGTAAAGTAAAATATTTTAAAAATAGTTCTTGAAAAATCCCCATTTTTTAACCACGTTTTATTCTTTTTATAGAGAATTAAACAAAGATTACGATGGTATAATTATAAATCCCTAATTTACTGGTCTTCACTATGCAAATCAACTTCAAAAAGTTCAACTGTTAATAGCTAAGTTAGCTTTAGGACAATCTTGACCATCTTATATATAGAGATATTAAGGCCGCTTCTTTAGCTTTAAAACGACGTTAAGATGAAGTCTCTACGATGGGCAGAACCCGAAATATAACGATTTGAAGCGCACTTCCGGTTTAAAACTTGTGGATGGCAGACTTGTGCGAAGATAAAAGCTATTTGACAAAATTCAATATACTGAATATAAAACTAAAAACTATTCAAAAATATACCTGAATTCAAATCAAGAAACCTAGCCCCTAGAAAGAAGGATCGACGGCGAAAAAAGGGATTACTGCTAGCCAAAGGAGGAGCAACTGGCAACGTGGGAGACAGTACAGGAGATCTAAAGGGTGATAGGTATTAGGACACATAAGGGAAAACAAAGTAAAATAGAAAGTACAGAAGTGCAAAAAAGACAACAACAGTGAAATTATACCAATGCAAGGAATTTTAGTACCTAAAGGTGCAGATCCCAAAGCTATTGCTAGACAGGCATTGGAAAAACAAGGTCAGACAAACACAACCAACAGTGGGACAGAAAAAGACAGAATACAAAACAGTGCATTTTACACAGAGAGACATAGTGGTGAATTTTTAGTTCTTATAGACACCTCGGAGTCGCCGTTATTCAGAAATGAAAAGATTAGGAATGGTATCTTTCTGTTGGTCAAAATCCGAAATTTTGGCATCTGCGGTATTAAAAATATAAAAGCAGTTGGAAAATCTCTATACAAAGTAGATTTCAAAACGTGGTATGAAGCTAACATGAGCATTAATAATGAAAATTAAAATAAAAAAACAAGTTACGAGCGTTTATACCGAAAAAATTTGTAGAGACTATTGGGGTAGCTACCGGTAGTGAGGAATATCCCATTGGATTTTACAGAAGAGGAAATCTTTAACACTATTAGATCACATCCTAAAGTTACATCTGTGTCTAGGATTATGAGACGCGACCTAGAAGATAAAGAGAAATTCACTCCATTTTTGCTGTAAAAATTAGCTTTGAAGGCAATGAACTTCCAGAGTATACCGAGAATCAGGCAATGTTACAACTGTGGTCGACTAGGGCACTCCAAACTAGGATGCAGAGCAAAGAATAGATGTATTATGTGCGGAAAACCGAAGGCTGTGAACAAAATTGCAAAAAGGAAAATAATTGCATTCTCTGTGGTGGGCAAAATCACAATGCTCTGAACAGAAAAGCGGGCTCTAAATGGGAAGAGGAGAAAACTATAGTAGAAATAATAACAATTAAAAAACTTTCCAAATATGAGGCTATGGACATGTACAAGGGTACCGTGACAAATAACAACCGTTTCAGAATACTAAGCGACTATGAGCAGAACACCCAGAGATTAAAAATAGTGAGAACAACCGCATAAATAATGATGCCGAAGTCAACAGAAGATTGGTAAGGAAAAGATACAATCAAGAACAAAACGACAATACAACCGTGCTACGAAAAAGAAAACTGGAAGAAAGTAGGGGAAATAGAAAGGATTCTAAGCCTTTTATTAGAGAAATTCAAAATTAATAACAATGACCCTTTGGCCATGCTTCTTGATAGTCTTCTTGGACACGATGTAAGTCATAGAGTGGACATAAATTCATGAAATAAAAATGATGGAAAGGATCCAAATATTACAGTTTAATGTTCAGAGCCTGAAGGCTAATAAGAGTTATTTAGACTTTTTCAATCACAAGTATGAAATTGATATTGTGAGCCTACAAGAAATATTTTCAAAGGATAAAATCAATCATAAACTAATTGGTTTTAATTTACTTAAAAAATTTAGAAGTGATGGCTATGGAGGCTTAGCTATAGGCTTCAAAATAAACACTAAATTTGCCAAAATTAAATATAGAACGAGTCAGGACATAATTATTGCCAAAACGACAAGTCTCAAAAAAACATTACTGTAGTATCAGCGTACTTCCGTCCAAATTTACCAACAAGAATCTTTGAAGCAGAAATAACTAAACTTGTCCTTTTCTTACACGAACAAAAAAATGTACTTCTGTCAGGAGACTTTAACGCAAGAGCAAAAGAATGGGGTGACAACATCAACACGCCAAGAGGGAATATACTTAAAACGATAATTGAAAATTCAGTTTTCAGATTCATCAATGACGGAACAGGGACCCTTCAGGTGGGTTCCAGCAATACCAAGTCTGTTCTAGATTTAGCATTCACAAATATAGGAGATAGAGTAGGTTTCCGTTGCTTGCAATCGTACGTCGGGGGCAGCAATCACCGCCCCATAGTGATTGACATGCAAAACAGTAATGACCCAAACCTCTTCATTTCGCAAAGTAAATTAAGAGAAAAACTAAAGACAATCCCCTTTGAAAACATTGGCCCTGATTATGAGCTGCATTCGAATTTCGATCTTCGCTGGCTATCGAAGATCGAAAGTGAAATTCATATTATGAGCTATGCAAGCGTGTCGAAATTTTCGTTGAGCATCGAATTTTCTGTCGAACAGAATTTTGCTTTCGATGATGTAGCGAAGTGTTAGAAAATTGTGAAAAATGTATGATTTTGTATATGTTTTCTTACATTTTGGTGGCTAGACACTAATTTTAAATAATTTTTATTAATTTCATGCAGTTCTAACATCGTGAATACTAAACACAAGCTCGAAAGGCTGGTTTTACTTGTGAAAGAAAATCCCAATACTCTGTTGGCACGATCTCTGAGAACAAAATCGTAGCGCTGTTGAAAGTTTTAAAATATTTTAAATAGATTTGGCTCACAAACGCCTCTTTAGATGGTCGGAACTTTTTAATGAATCTGTAGACAAATTTCTTAAATATATTTTATATCAAAATATATTCGAAAGACTAATAAACTTAAATTCTCTTAAACATTTGCTACTCCTGGCCAGTTTACTAAGCTCTCATCCTCTGACGAGTCGTTGAACCAGAACTCGTTGTACTCATTTTACCACGTTTTTATAAACTTGCTTTCTTTTTTACCTCATTTTAATTAGAACAAATTTACATAAATATGTATAAGCACACTATTTAGTTTGCTCGATTTGTAAACAAAGCTTCTCAGCGGTGAAAAATATACTATTGTGAACAACCTAAACGAGCGAAATTCACATTAGCGCTATTCTTCATCGAATGAGCGCCATAATACCAAATGAAAATTCGTTCGCTCAGCACTTTCGACCACAGTCGAAAATCGAATGCAACTCATAATAGGGGCCATTGATGCATTCTATGAAAACGTTAAAAAAGTCAAAGATAATTCCACGATTGACCTCAACAACACAGGACGTACACCAAAAGCGTGGTGGAACAAAGATTTGGAGAAACTATACAGGATTCTTGTCGCAAGGAGGAAGAAAGCTAACTTAACCAATAACATTGAAGACCTGGAGGCTGCCGCTGATATGATACTGATTTGGGAAAATGCTGTCAAAGAAGCAAAAAAAGAAAACTTCTTAAGTAAAATAGAGGAAGTCAACCAAAACCCCAACTCGACAGAAACTTGGAAGTTTTTAAGAAACCTTAACAATAAGAAAGAGTCACAGGTGGACTGTTGGAACTCCGAGGACCATGAAAATTTTTTTAAATATCTAAAGACCAAGTAAAGATAAGTAGTCAAGTAGCGAACATTGTAACAAACGATTCCGCCCAAGTCCCCAGTGCATTCTGCTTCAAAGACTTCGAAGAAATGCTGTGGAAAAAAAGATCCACCGCAGGTGGAAAAGAAAAAATTACTTTTAGCATGTTAAAACACCTATCAGAGGAAACGAGAAAACAGCTCTTTGAGTCCTTAAAAGAATTGAACGGAATAAGGTTAAAGAGGGATGGAGATACATCAAAGTAATACCCATCCCAAAAGCGAACGAGACCCAGAGGAAATTTTAAATTTCAGACCTATCTCACTGTTATCGGTAATAGTAAAATGTATGAATATGATGATAAAAAAGAACTTGGTGGAAAGTGTAGAAAACAATAAAATTATACCTGACAAAAGCTTCGCATACAGAAAACAACGCTCCGCTAACATGTGTTTGAACACACCATAGCCGAATTAAAAACCAGCAGAGAAAATGTATTTTTGGGGGTTTTAGATATTGCTGATGCATATAATGGCGTAGAGCTGGGAAAACTATGTGAAATCCTCCGCCAAGAACAAATTGACAACCAAAACCGTTAATTGGATACATAATCTATTTTCTCGTAGAATCCTCACTTTAGGTAATCTCTCTGTGGAAATAAACAACGGGCTACCGCAAGAAGCTGTTTGTCTCCTATATTGTTCAATATATACACCGCAGGTCTTCATAACGCCACTGCCGCCAACACGTTTATTTACCAATTTGCTGACGACATAGCGATCTTAAGCCACAATAGAAACGAACAAAAAGCCATATCTAATCTAAAAAATAATATCACTGAAATTAAACAGAAATGTGGCGAAATAAACTTGCAACTCAACATAAACAAAACCAAAATTATGTATATGAGTGCAGCGCAAAGGAACCAATTCAATATAACCATAGGAGAGAATCGCATTGAGCAAGTCAGCAAAATAAAATGGCTAGCTAGAATAGTTAGCACAAATGGCACCATCAAAGATCACATTAAAAACATCCTTCCAATCCAAACAACTTATCATTAAGCTATCTACAATTAAAGCAGGTCTAGCTCCAAGAATAGCCCTAAACGTCTTCAAACCTTCGTTAGATCAAAAATGGAATTCGCCCATACAACTTTAGCAAATGCCCCCAAAGGGTATGAAAAAGAGCTTCAAACCAATGTCAACGAAACCTTGAGAAGGTGTTTAGGGGTACCACCAACTACTCCCACTTATGCGCGGTATGCACTGGCGTGTGAACTACCACCACTTAGCAGAGCACAATGGTTAACACCCAAAGAGATAATAAAGCAATTTTGTATAAACCCGGCCCTCTACAGAAAGTTCCAACACATTATAGACAGAATAGAAATCGAGGTAGTTTTCTCAAAACATCAAACCCTAAAGCTTTTCAAATCACCTCTTTCCAATTCCAAAACAAACTATTCCTCACAGCAACAAAAAAGCCTTTTACAACGAAAAAAAATCAAATCTGATAGACGAAAATTACTATGTACTAGCCACGGATGCTTCAATTATGGAGGACAGGGTAGGTTGTGCAGTTTATGATGTAGCAAATAATGTCTATTTTCTTTTCAAAATAAATGACAAAGTCTCTTCCACCTTTGGAGAACTGGCAGCGCTCCGTGAAGCGTTAAAATTGGCAAAGAAATACAAACAAACAAAAATAGCTATCTTCACTGACATCCAAGCAGCAATAAACTTACTTGAATGTAAGACCACAGACAATTTCCTTGTAGCTGACATTCATAACCTGCTTTCAAGCTCAAACTTTGAGGATACTGTCCTTATGTGGGTGCCAAGTCAGGTTGGGATCCACTTTAATGAAAAGGCAGACAGCAGCAAAAACCGCAACCGACTTTGGCAAATTATACATTTAGGTCTTACTCCAAACGAAGCGTTTCTGAAAATCAAAGACGAATTGTGGGCAGAGACGAAAGTTACCATTAAACAAAAATGTCCTAACTGGAATCCAGAGATAGCCGACTCCATAGCCTTAAAGGAAAAGACCCCCTGGTTCAAAAACAAAAAAAATGACTTGGACGCTTATAGCACAAAACTAGTAAACAGACTAATTGTAGGTCGCACCTATAATAAGACATATCATCAAAAATTTAACAGACACATTAATGCAGACTGTGGCAACTGCGGAGTGGGAGAAACTCCCCAGCATTTAAATTTTGAATGCAATAAATACAACGTTTTCAGAGGCAATTTCGAAATATTTAAAAAATTTACTAACCTTGAAAGCATTTTTACAACTAGGGACATAAATATTTTAAAGAAGTGGCTGAATTCTACAAGTAGCAAAACTTGAACGGTGGCTATAGCTAAAATAATCAAATTCGATAATAATAGTAACAAATATACAAATCTAACTAATTACTTCGTAACACTTTTATAATACATATAAACGATTTATGTATTCTCGATTACTCAATGAACAAATGAAATATTTCATTTACATATTTACATATATAGATGTAATATGGATAGTAAACTGTACATGAGACTGATAATTAAAAGTATATTTTGGCAACCATCGGCTGTTATTAACACTTAGCAGAAATTAAAAATCAAATAGTTATATCTAGCACTAAACTTCGGAAAAAAACATAAAAAGGAAAAGAAAAATGTTTGTAAGTTTCGTTCTTGCTTCCAAAAATTAAAAACAAAGAGAATAATTGTAAACCTATCACCCTTATCTAAGTACTCAATACCAAAAGAAGACACATGAAATATCGACTTTGTCTTAACCTTCTCGCCATCACACCCTAAAATTGGAAACTCGCAAATGCATGCCTGGCACAGCAGCAAAGAGCATGTATGTCAAATACAATTGAAACATGAATACATACCCAACATGTGATAAACTTGAAAAGCAATCGCTCAACGTCGTTTAAAAAATAAATAACAAATAATAGCAAAGAAATTAAAAAATTTAACGAACACACAATACTAAACAAGAATAATTAACATATTAATTTCTGCCATCCATCAACGACTTACTATCAACCAGGCAACTATAAGGAAGACATAAATAATTCCTGCCACATACGGAATTGCGGAGCAATTCACAAAGCGGAAAAAAAATAACGATTTGAAGGAGTACATGGCTAGTCAGAATCAAGAAAAAATGCTATCTTTGACAGATCATCCCCCTTATTCTAGAACCCGAATTTTCGTAATTCGTAATTCGTAGCTATGGAAAAGAAATAAAAAAAAACACTAATCATGTGTTTGTTTATTGTAAAATTGGTCAATTTTACATATCTTGAGGAAAATTATGGGTTCTGATGCATTTCCTATGCCTGAAGCTCTGGTTCTCAATCCAGTTAATGCAATAACAGCTTCTTCCAAGCGATTGAAAATATGCACTTTGTTAGGTCCACCACCTGTTGCGCTTGCTTCTGCCTTCGGCCGCGCTTAAGAATTATAGGAATTGTAACCCTTACTTCGTAGAATTCTCCTTTCTGTGTTGCGGGGAAGAGGGGCTTCCGCATGTCAAAGGTATACAACATATGTTGTGCATATCACTCCGGCTACGCCATCCACAGTATTTTTGCGCAGAACCCACGTCGAAACTTGCAAAAAAGTGCATAGTGGAAACCGAGTTTATTAATAAGCTAGTGGTAGGAAATTTGAAACATCTTAAATACATTGATTACACGTGTAACACGTGTATGTTAAAGTTTTTGGATTCGGGTTATGCGTTTGGACACAACAACCGAAATTCGTTGTACAAATAACTAAACCGGACCAAGTTTCTCGATAAGGGGTAACAAAGATTCTTTTTTGCTCGTTTATATGAAGCACTGGATAAAAATATATGTATATGCGAAAGGCAAATTTATCTGTTTAAATGAACACCACCAATATTTCTTGCAAACACACATCGATTTACATCTTTTATTTCGCCTCTGACACAGAATTGTTTTCGTACAAAATAACGCAAAAAAGGTTACTCGTTCGTTTTTAGGCATGCCATTGTTACGAATTGCGAAAGTTCGAAAAATCATTCCTTCGTTAGCAACGAGTGTTGGTGGACGTGTTTCAGCGCATAATATTGGATACCTTCTTTTTTGGCGCAACGGCACATATGTATGTGCCTTGTAAAATCACCATTTTGATTTAAGTGGATAATCAAAACCTAAAAACTATAGCCTTTTTAAAGACTGACGCTTTTGAGTACAGTACGGTGCTTCGCTTTTGGCGTCACAGCGTATTTCTTTGGATAAATCTGTGCAAAATTTTTTAATTCACCGGAATTGTGTGGGAGCACCCAAGGTTCAGGTGAGTGATTTTGACTTTAGTGTGGGGTTGCGAAATCTCTTGTGCTTTTGTTTAAACTTTTTTGGCTTAAAAAAAATCAAGCCTGCCTTCGACGGCAGGAAAAAAACCTAAAGCCGCTATGGCGTCCTCACTATCGAGGACGTCATCGGCAGACGACTTCGAAGCTTTCGCGAGCAACAATCTAGTTAAGGGCAAGCGCCTAAAAAACTAAAAGAAATTAGAATAGCAAAAATGCTAAAGGCTCATGACATGGCAAGAACTAGTCTTGACATGGGTGTAACCGGTAAGGGAAAAAACGTGGAGGAACCAAGTGATAATGAAATGAGTATAGACATACAAGTAGATAACGGGACAACGACGAGTACCGAGAGCCCGCTTTTGGCTACGGATAACGGACAGCAAGCAGGTACAGTGACTGCAAAAGATGCTCACTCAAACTCAAATTCAGACATTACTTTGTATCGCCACAATTTTTCGGGCGTTTACATTGTCTTAGTTGACTCATTCCAATGCAACGACATGGTAAACGATAGAATCACTAACGGCCTTACATTGTTTAACAAAATTAAAAATTTTATAATTAAAGATATTGACTTAATTTTTGCTATTGGCAAGAGTCTTTATAAGGTTACCTTTAAAAACGCGGCTGCAGCCAACAATTTCGTCCTTAATGATAAAATAAAATCTATTGGTCTCAGAGCTTTTGTACCTAAAACGGCAGTAGAAACATACGGTGTAGTGAGGGGCATTCTGACATGGTGTGAGGAAGCGGAGATCAAGGCCGACGCCATCTCTAGCGTACCTACCACCACAGTCAGGCGCTTCACGCGTAGAAACCAGGATAACGAATCCCTTACTCCCACAACCACTGTCAAAATTGGATTCTCTGGAAAAGAAATACCCGAATTCATTATATTCAATTATACCAAGCTTTACGTTGATTTCTACGTCCCACCCCTAAGGCAGTGCTTAAACTGCGGTAGGCTTGGGCATACTCAGTTTTCCTGCAAGTCTAAAAAACGTTGTATCAAATGTGGTCTTGTTACCTGTGATATCAACTCATGTGATAAAAAACTTCATTCTATGCGGCAGCTTAGAGCATGTATCTACTGACAAGCTCACCTGCACGGCATGGGAAAAAGAACGTTCAATCAACTACATAAGAACAGTTAAAAAACTGTCCAGGCGTGAAACAATAAAAACCTATTTCTCCGAGAGCCAAAATCGGTTTGACTTGCTCGCTACTGAGGATATAGATTTCCCGAAGATCTCTGAAAAGGAAGATAATGTTAAAAATAGGTATTTGAATGTTAACAACAAACTTACACAAGCAAAATACTGTACAATTGTACGCAAACCAATGCCAACTATCAAGGCACCAGCAGAACAAGCAGCCAGTAGGGAAAACCGGGTTAGAGCGCCCAAAGAGTCTGTTCTTAATAAACCAGAATACCTTAAAGGGAAAGTTACTGAAATGGAAAAGCTTATCACTGAATTATTCAAAATTATTCAGAAGGCCTGTGCTGGCGAGCACTTTGGCGATGTTCTAGGGGAGGTACAAAACGTTAAGCAAAAATTTGATGAGGTTATGATTAAGGAAGATTTACATGCGATAAACAGGGAAACACAGTCACCGACTATCTCCTGTCGCGTACAGACGTGTTTAGTGCAAAACGCAAGTGCTTGTGTTTTCCCCAAATAAAAGCAAAGTAAACAATAACAACTTAACAAACAAACAAAACAATAGTAACTTGTGGTTTGCTTCACACAGCATCCGCAGATCATACGATATTTTTCAACCAATCACAAGCTAGCAGTAATAGTATATTCAACACAACAAACGCCACATAATACACAACCACACCATCATGCAAAAGGACCCTCCGGATAGGGGCCACAATAGGTTTTCGCTCCTAGAAGACCAAATGGATCCTCTAGTCTCACCGTCCTCCTACCCTACGTCCTCCTACCATGATAGTAAAACCAATAGTGACTTATGGTGCGGTGGCTTGGTATTCCAGAGGGTTAATTCCCGTTCTGCGTTATCGTGAAATGAAGTGAAAAGTATAAACGAAACACCAAAGTAAATGCGGTGTGAAGGTGTTATTTTTATCACTTCACGATAACGCAGAACGGGAATTGACCCTCAGGACTACTTTGGGAACGGTGAGGCATACCCTCTCCAAGATTCAACGTCTGGCATATGTTTTCATTACGGGAGCAATGCGCACATGCCCGACGGCAACGCTGGAGGTAATGCTGGAACTCGAGCCAGTGCATCTCTCAATTGAACAGGCCGCAAAGCGAACCCTCCTTAACTTTGCGAGAGAGGGCTTCGGCAAAGGCAAGGTGTTATCATCTAGGAACAGGGACAAGCTAGGTACCCAGCTCCCCATGGCTTTGTTCCCCACGGACGATATTAACAGAGAGGTGGTCTTCAAGAGAAATTTCAGGACCCACACTTATAACAAGGCGACCTGGTGTACCTCTATTATGGAGAGTCACATACAGGCGAGCGCAATACACTGGTACACTGACGGCTCTAAAACACCCGCGGGGATTGGAGCAGGCTTGTACGGCCCTAGACTGAAGCTTTCGGTGCCCCTGGGAACTATCCCTAGCATCCTTCAAGCGGAGGTCTATGCCATCAGTATGTGCGCTGATATTAACATTCGCAGGAACTATAGGAATGAAAGGATACTTATACTAAGTGATAGCCAGGCGGCACTTAGGGCCCTCTCATCATTCGAGATCAAGTCCTCCTTGGTTTGGGAGTGTGTCGAGAGGCTCAATACTCTGGCGGAGGTCAATGATATCCAACTAATGGGGGTACCAGGGTACATGGGGGTTGCAGGAAATGAGGAAGCTGATCATCTGGCCAGAACGGGTTCGAGGAAGCGGCCGGAAGGACCTGAGCCCTTTCTGGCAGTAGAACACCATAAAGGAAATGCTCAGAAGGGACAACAGCAAACTGAGGGACCTGCACTGGCTTGGCACCATGGGCCGACATGAGGCAAAAAGCTTATTAGGAGGTTACAATCTGTCAAGATACAGGCTTCTCATGGATCTCCCAAAAGAGAAACTAAGAATTATTACAGGTTTTATGACGGGCCACTGTACGCTCAGAGGGCACCTGCATAAACTAGGTATCTGGTCCAGCGACCTTTGTCGCTTTTGCGATGCAGCCAAGGAGACTCCTCTACACCTTCTTATGGAGTGTGAGGCCGTTGCACGGAGGAGGTATAGGAGCATAGGACACGTCTGGTCAAGAGAGGAGCACATACACTCACTGTCCCCGGGGTCTATTATGAAATTTATAGACACTCTGGGGCTGGTTGATGTGTTGTGATGAGCTAGGGGCACAATAGACGTACTAGTCGCAGTGCCATACCGAACCAACCTATCTATCTATGACCTGGTGTGCCACAAATAAATGCCTTTGCGGGAGTATCGCATACAATCGACCGTATCCTAACTTTAATCAATTTTCCTAGTAACTCTATTCCATTTTCTAAAATATTTCTCATTTCGTCCAAAAATGCTGCTAAGTAGCTTTTTATGGTATCCGGCTTCCTTGCCCCCAAATAAATTCCAACAGGAAAAACCGAAATATTGTCGACGTTTGCTATTCTCAACAATATTGGCCATAGCTGAGCACGGGAACTTCTGAATAAGGAAAGGCAATCTATATTAATATCCACTGATATTGAATCATAATTTATTAAAACATTAGCTACTTTTTTGAGTTGTACTCCAATTCCTATATGACAATAAAAGCCGGGTGAAACTTTTTCGCTAATGGCCTTCTGGCTTCAAATCAAAGACTTACACCCCTATGCTGTAATCCGTCGTAGATTCGATTTTGCTACGAATCGTAAAATTGGTATGCTGAAATCCGCGTTGTCGTATCGTAATTTCGAAATTCATAAGCCATCTTCGAAATTCGTAATGTTGGTATGACTGAATCCGACGTAGCTGTCATTTTTATGTATTTTATTTATTTATTCAATCAAATGGAATACAAATCCTTACTGACTAAAGCAAAGGAGCATAAATACTACCTAAAGTAATTTAGCAGGACACGACGTACTGTTTCAAATGAGAGCGATGGATCATATTCCGAAGCTCATTTAACTCGGAGAGGGTTCTAAAGAGTGACGAGAATTTCACATAGTTGGATTTCGGAAATCCCAAATAAAATAATGAAGCACGCCGCAAGTTATGAGACGGAACATTTAAAGATTCTCCAAAAGCGTAGAGCAATCGACAGAGCCTTCCAATATTTTAGCCACAAAAGAGGCTAACTATTTAACGAGTTTAAGCCAAGGAGTTGCCAACGAGATGCATACGGGGGTACAGGCTCCGAAAACCTCAGGGAAGGCAAGGCAAATTTTATAAAAACTTTTTGGATCCTTTCAATCCTGTTTGAGTAGACGGACTGATAGGGTCGCCAAATGAAGGACGCGTATTCTAACCTAGATCTCACCAATGAAACATACAGAAGCTTAAGGGTATTACGCTGAACAAAAACGAGCATACCATAAGCTTTGGAAATAACGTAATTAATATGAGTTGAGAAGGTTAGTTTTGAGTCAAAGTATACTCCTAAATCTTTAACCTCAACGACAGATCTAAGATCATAACCGCCAATATTATACTTGGTTTGAACAGGAAGAAGCTGTCTGGTGTAAGTAGAATATGAGCACTTACTGAAGTTCAGAGATAAACAATTAAGAGAGCACCATGAGTGTAGTCTATCGAGCTCGGATTGCAACAATATGGCGTGTTGTGAGTTTTTTATCACTGCGTAAACCTTGAGATCATCAGCATATAATAAATACTTAGACGACAGAAAGCATGACCCAACATCGTTTATGAATAGGGCAAATAAGAGAGGACACCCGAAGTGCAACAAAATGATTGAAAAGTATATTATCGATGGCAACTGTACAACACCTGTTGGAAAGGTAGGAACGAATCCATTCAAGGAAAGTTGAATGGAAACCTAAACGCGATAACTTATTGATCAAAACCTTGTGCGAAACTCGATCAAACGCCTTTGAAAAGTCCGTGTATACTGCATCAACTTGGAGACCCGTCTGCAACGCAGCAACACAATCCTCCATGAAAATAGCAAGGTTAGTAACAGTTGACCTGCCACTTACAAAGCCGTGCTGAGAAGGGCTGATCAAACTTTTAACTACAAAATTAAGCCTCTGTTTCAGAACCGACTCAAAAACTTTTGGAACAGTAGCCAACTTTGATATAGGCCTATAGTTCGAAACATCATTCTTATTGCCACTTTTATAAATTGGCGTAATATAAGCTATTTTCCACTCATCAATAAAATGCCCGGCCGAAAGAGATTTGTTGAACAGGATTGTTAGTGGCTGGACAAGAGAAGGGCACCGTTTGAACATAGCACTTGAAAGGCCATCCGAATCCAATTTAAAAGAGTGCTTTAATGAAAATATGGCTTCTTCCACGTCACTATCAGAAACATGATATTAACTTCATTTTCCTAGTAAACCTATTATAAAGAATCTTGTCTAAAGAATTAAACCTCTTAAGGCAGTACTGATATTTTACCAAGACAGATTGGCGCCTGGTTGCTTTAAAACTTTTAAAAAGCCTACTTTTGCGATTTTTAAGTCGCTTGAGCCCCTTATTGTATCAAGGTAACCTGTACGTCTTCTTTGTAACAGTTGGTACGAATTCTATACGTGCATCATATACACAGTTTTTAAAAACTTTAAATGCAGCATAAACTTCTATATTATTCAATAAATGTTCCCATCAAATTCTTGCAGACGGTTATTCAGAAGGTCAAAATTGCATGAACTAAAATTAAAAATTGATCGGCTTCTCTCACGAGGAACAGTAGCGTAGACATAACATTGAATGTCAACTTGTATGGGAGTATGATGAGTAGAGCTCGGATTTTTATGCAAATTGAATTGCAAAATGTATGCAAAATATATGCAACAAATATGAAAGAACTTTGCAAAATATATTAAAAAATTGTAAAAAAATTCATAGTTGGATATGCTAAAAAAGACCTTTATGCAACAATTTAAATAACACCTAGGAAATAAGACCAAGGTCGTTTGCACTACTATCCATATTATTAAGATTTCAGAGAAAATTAAACAAGTTTTGTTAAACGCATATCTTCAAATTTATTAACAACTGGTATTTAATTAACCCTTTAAACTTCTTTAGTAGTATCTGTGGGGAATCATCAGCATTTGCGGCCCCAACCATTGCCAAAGTCGCCAACGTAATAGACCAGGAGCGCATCCTGGAGGAGAGTAGGGAGAAAAAGCCAATCATCTCAGAGTCGGAAGAGGACCAATCTCTTGCAGGGGATGTAGGTTGAGAAGCAGTTCGCTGCCAACTACCCTCCAATGACGGAGTTAGATAGATAGATAGTTGGTTGGGTAAAGCACTGCGACCGGTAGGTCTATTGTGCCCCTAGCTCATCACAACACCTCAAC
Source organism: Rhagoletis pomonella (assembly GCF_013731165.1). Lineage (NCBI taxonomy): Eukaryota > Metazoa > Arthropoda > Insecta > Diptera > Tephritidae > Rhagoletis > Rhagoletis pomonella. Next base: position 20,797,337 of record NW_023458557.1, on the reverse strand, counting down.
CAGCCCCAGAGTGTCTATAAACTTCATAATAGACCCCGGGGATAGTGAGTGTATGTGCTCTTGGCCAGATGTGCCCTATGCTCCTATACCTCCTGCGCGCAACGGCCTCACATTCTATAAGAAGGTGAAGGGGAGTTTCCCTAGCCGCATCGCAGAAGCGACACAGGTCGCTGGACCAGATACCTAGTTTGTACATGTGCCCTCTGAGCCTACAGTGGCCAGTCAAAAATCCTGTAATAACTCTCAGTATATCCTTTGGGAGATTCATGAGTACCCTGTATCTTGTCAGATGGTAACCTCCTATTATGCCTGACGTTGACCCATAGTGCCGCGCCAGTGCAGTTCCCTCAGTTTGCAATTGTCCCTTCTGAGCATATCCCTTATGGTACTGGGTCCCACTGCCAGAAAGGGCTCAGGTCCTATCGGGGTCGAGGAAGCGGCTCATCTGGCCAGGTGATCAGCTTCCTCATTTCCTGCAACCCCCATGTGCCCAGGTACCCACATTAGTTGGATATCATAATGACGGAGTTAGTCCTCTTTCCACAGCCCAGAAGAGGAAGTATCGGGGGGCGAGACGCAAGCAGGGGAAACCCTCTTCTGTGGCTAACCGAGTCGAGTCGAGTTCGAGTCATAGTGTGGCACGGTACTGGTGTAACATTGCCAAATTCCGATCATCCAGACAGACCTCTGGCGCCACGAAACGCTTGCCTCAAACCAAGAGTAGAAGTGATGCAAGGGTCGGTCGAGGCAGTACTGTCCTCGCTATTCCCTCAAAGCAACTACGTCTGGGGGTCTGGGTCCCGGGCAACTTATTGTAAGGCCCTCTGTTCATTGCCGTAATGGGGAGGGCGGGTTAGACTCGGCAGATGACTACTGCTGATCCGGGCCGTCATTGCCTCTGGCACTGTAGCCAATGCTCGTTCATAAGAGAGGTATGGAACCATTGTGGTGAAATGCCTATCCCAAGCTAACTGGGACTGGCTCAAAGCTGTGGAGCAAAGAATACCGCTCACAAGGGGAAAATACTTCACTGTTGTGCCAATTACGAATGAGTGATAAAAATTATGAATGGGAGAGCGGATTTCGTGCCGTGGATACGTAGTATAATTCGCTTTGCGAAGAGGGCTGCAGCGGGGTTGAAACCTTGAGTCAAACGGCTAGGCTGGTAAAAGTTCTGAAGAAGGACCGAACCACAAAGCTGCGTTCACTCATGAGTCCGGTGATGGTTTCATCTTCCTCTCCCTCGACTAGTGAGGGAGGGTATGCGAGAACCACAGTGTAAATGTACAACTGGTTTGTTGCCAGAAATGTGGCTAATGAAGATGCCCTAAGATATGCTATTGAGTCTTTTGACAGTCCCAAATTGCCCGGTCCGAGTGGCATCCTACCTATTGTACTTAAAGAAGGTGTTGAGCTTTAGTTGGCGAACTTGAAAAAGATTTTCACAGCATCGCTTGCACTTGCCTGTATACCACAAATAAATTAGACTTGTTCTATGCTGGCGTAGCTGGTCATCACTATTGAGGCAGCAGGAGGTCAGTATGTCGCGTGCGCAGTTAACAAGAGCTGCCATTAAAATGACATGCTTATAATAATTTATTTATAGGAAATATGCAAAATATTTACAAAAATATGCAAATATGCAAACATGCAAAATATTTGAAAATATGCAAAACATAATAGGTCCAAATTAACTCACTTCCTCCTATAATAAGTTTTTACCCAGGTCCGGACTTTCTGTGATGTTAAAAAAAAATAATCACTTGCATAAATATCCGAGCTCTAATGATGAGTATTTGCATGTGTTATCGGGGATGGACATTCGAATACCCAATAACTTACATTACTACTGCTAAAGATAAGATTTGTAGTAGACCAATACTTAAGAAGCTATCAGTTGCGTATATCTCACTGTCTGTAGTAGCGTTGACTGGGGTGAAAGACGAGGAGTTATTAAAGATTTTCCAAGAGACATTACTCAAATTAAAATCACCGAGCACACAGAGCACACACTATTCGGCGGAATGTAAGAGGCACATACAAAGATATGTTCAGAGGAACACCGCACCTTCACGCAGAGTTGATCGAGAATCAAATCCTTAATTTGAAGTTGGACTAGTGTCGTGGAAAATCTACGCTGAACTGCAATCAGTACCCCTCCACCTCTGGACAGCCCAGACCTGTTTTCATCACGGTCCTTTCGATAAACATTATATAACTCAGGATCGAAGAATTCCGAGTAAAAGAAATTGGGTGTTAACCAGCTCTCAACGATGACAAAAATATCAAACTCCAGATGGGAGCTTAATCTGCGGACTATATCAGCTTTTGTTCTCATTCCGGAAGCATTTTGGAAGTATATCTTGATTTTACTAAGTGCAGCCCCACTAGTACTATCAACTGGCTTACCATGAACAATTAATTTATCACGGGTATTTTTTTTTGAAGACGCCGAAAAGGGCGAACCGATATATTGGTAGGCCAAAGCTCTACACTAAACATCCTTTCAAACCATGATTCAGGGACACCAAGTTTAAAATTTATATGCTTCAAATACTCAGTATTAGTATCTTTTTTTCACAAGACTGTAGCAAGATACTAAACTCTTCGGTATACCAGAATGCCTAACAACATACGTAACAGAAGGCGAAAATGACGACAAATGTAGCCACTTAGTATGAGCAACAACTTGAAGTTCAGAGTTGACATTGGATCCAATAACATGACGTTTCATTCTACTACCATTCTTGTTTTTCTCATCGTCATTTGATTTGGGTAACTGGCCTTTATTTTCTGGAGCATTAGCCACAGCAGTGTTAACTTCGCCTATTGTAGAGGGTGCCAGCGCGGTGTCAGCATACACAGCGTTAACAGGGCCACCCACTGATTGACGAGTGTTTGAACTCTCCACTTGCATGGGTGAATGAAAAGAAGTACCAGCATTGTTTTTTAACGCAAGTGTATACCCCGTTTGCATGGGTGACTGTGAAGCAGTGCCAGCATTGTTTTCAAAAGCATAAGCAGCATTGGTAGGTACCAGCGCCAAGTTATTAGAACGTGCGATAACAGAGTCAGCCGTCAGCTGACGAGTGTGTGTGCTTCTACCTTGCAGGGCAGAATGTATGTCAGTATCAGCAGGCGCACATTGGGAGGCACCACTGTCAACTATCGGAGTGACAGCATTCTCACGACAGCCGGTTCTACGCACCGGAATGACTCGGGTTTTACCCGACCAAGGGCTGTTGTTTCGGCGATCTAACCCCGTTTAGGTCGGCGAAGTATCTCAGAAGTTGTTCATCCATAGGGCTACATTCACTACGTATTCTTCTACTCAGGGCTGGCATCGAGTCAAACCCAGGGCCAGAAATCTACACCTGCTGTGTATGCCAGAGACGACTACACCACAACTCCACCTCAGTCAAGTGTAATGCCTGCGAGGGGTGGAGTCACCTTAGAGCCTGCTCAGGACTACGGACACATCGACAGTAGACCACGTCATACGTGGCCCCCTGTTGCTCAAACAGAGCAGCCTCCACGGCTAACCTCAGTCCACCCGAGCAGCCTCACACAGTCACCACAGCACAACAACATAATAACACCACATACCATACCACGACCACGACAGCCCACATAACACACACAACCGCACCACTACCCACACGCCGCCGCCAACAACTCCTGGTTCCCCCTACAATCTGCACGGTTTGTCAGACCAGGATATTCCGTAATGTGACATCAGTCAAGTGCAACACTTGCCTTGGTTGGTGCCACTTTAGGGCATGCTCAGGTCTGCGTACCACGCGAGATTGGACTGGGAACTTCGAACGCCCGTGTTGCGCTGCTCGGTCGCAGACCTCAACTTCGCCGCCTCCCGCCACCACCACAGGGCGGCAACCATCACAGCAGCGCACACAGCCAACGGCGGTAAGAACACACACATCTCTTACACCCCACATCACGACACGTCTCCCGAACCACTTGAAGCTCCTTCAATTTAACTGCAACGGACTACAGAGCAAGCTTGAGGAGATAACCGTCTTCATGTGTCGGCATGGTATATTGATAGCTGCGGTCCAAGAGACGAAGTTGCACAGCAATTCAACTTTGTTGAATTGTGCCGGGTACAACGTGCACCGTCGAGATCGCGAGCGAGATAATGGTGGTGGCTTAGCGTTCATCACGCACCACACCGTGCGGTATCGTCTTATCGAAGCAGACATCGACCGCAGTGATACCACTCTAGAATGTCAGGGCATTGCTATCCGGTCAGGCGATGTTGAGCTGGAAATATTTAACATATACATACCCCCTGTCACCTGCTGCCCGGCGGGATATCACCCTGATATAGGTGCGTCCCTCAGGTGAAAACCGTATGGTAGTAGGTGACTTTAATGCGCACCACGATCTTTGGCACTCAAGCCCGTCAAACGATCGTAGGGGAACAGACTTGGCTGAGCAGATAGACGATTCGACATTCTGCACAATGAACGACGACGCACCCACCTGATAAACAGCATAACATGGCGACCTATGCTGACTTTAGCATCAGACCACCTACCCATAGTCAAACTTCGGACCTATATCAACTTTTCTAAAGCTGATTGGAAAGGTTACGCGGAGTTTACCGAAAACACCTTCACAGCGCTTCCCACACCAACCGACGTCCATCTCGGTGAACGTAAGTTCCGCAGGGCTGTCACTGCTGCTGCAGCTCGCTTCATACCGGCAGGATGTATAACGGACCCAGGTCCAAACTTCCTTGCCGAAGCGGCTGTTCTAGCCGATGAGCGTGATAGCCTTCGTCAGGCCGATCCCGGAGATCCCCGTATCAGGGATCTCAACGCGGAGATCCGGCAACTAGTAAACGTACATAAGCGGAAGAAGTGGGAGGAGCATCTGAAGACCTGTAACTTCACCTCTGGTGTGAGCAAGCTTTAGTCAACCGTGAGGTCACTGTCCAATCCGACGAAGCACGACGACAGAGTCGAAATTTCCTGCCATGCTTCGTCGGACCCGGAGCGATGCGCGAGCTATTTAAGCCGGCAGTTCATACTGCATCCTCCGGTGGACAAAGCCAAGCGTCGAGTGACCAGAAGGCTGCACAAACTGCCAACAACCTGTGCCCCCCTTGCTTTCACTTGCGGTGAAGTTCAGGTGGCCATCGGGAAGGCGAAAGCCTCCAAAGCCATGGGTCCCGACGGAATATGCATGCTGATGCTGGAAAATTTGGGTCCTGCGGGGGTAGCGTACCTAACGGAGGTCCTCAATTTGTCTATGGCCACTCTCATCACCCCAGACATCTGGAAGGTGGGGAGAGTGGTCCCACTGCTCAAACCGGGGAAACCTGCCAACAAAGGAGATCCTTATCGTCCGATAACACTCCTTTCCCCGGTAGCGAAGACGCTCGAGGCCTTGCTACTCCCGTATTTCACAAACCACTTGACCCCAGCATGTTTTCCATAAGGTGCACAGTACAACAACAGCACTTAACACCATAAACACTCAGATAACTCGTCGCCTTAAGCGAAACCGTCCCTGTGAGAGAACGATTCTAGTAGCGTTGGACTTGTCAAAGGCGTTTGACACCGTCTGCCATTCCACGCTACTAGAAGATATAGAGGCCTCCTCTCTCCTACAGAGGCTCAAACGGTGGTCGGCAAATTATCTGAGTGGTCGACACTCGTCGGTAATGTTTAGATTCAAAACGGGTAAATTCAGAAAAATAAAACAGGGGGTTCCACAGGGTGGTGTCCTTTCCCCGCTACTGTTTAACTTTTACATTTCAAAGCTCCCTCAACCACCAGAGGGTGTCTCGATTGTCTCTTACGCCGACGATTGCTCGATCATGGCGACTGGGAATGGAATTGATGACCTGTGTTCGAAAGTGAACGGGTATCTCTCCGAACTTTCTCGCTTCTTCACTGCAAAGTGTCTAGCCCTCTCCCCTACGAAATCCTCTGCGACCCTGTTCACAACCTGGACGAAGGAGGTCAGGCTACCGCTGGGAATTCACTTCGATGACACACCAATTCCGACGGTGAATAACCCCAAAATACTCGGAGTAACATTCGACAGCCTGCTCTCCTTCTCTGCGCACGCAACCGCTATTGTCAATAAAGTACAGAGCCGCAACAAGGTCCTCAAGTCGCTAGCCGGCAGTACTTGGGGCAAACACAAAGAAACGTTGCTGGCAACATACAAGGCAATAGGCCGGCCGGTTGTAAACTACGCAGCGCCATTGTGGTCGCCGCAACACTCAGGACAGCAACAGGATGCCTCCTGATGTCGCCCGAACATCATTCCACGACGAGGCGCAAATGCTCCCCGTAAAGGAGCACAACATAATGCTCTGCAAGCAGTTCCTTATCGGGAGCCACAGAAGTGGCCACCCAAACAGACAGCTGCTTGCAGAGGAGCCCTTGCCTAGGCACGTCAGGAGGCATCTATATGAACTGACGGACGAAGTCCAGAGGTTCATCAAGCAACCTCTGGACCCGTCTGCTTACAGACTGGCCCTGAACGGCATTCACAGGGAGTCAGTCTCGAGTTATGTAGACTCTAGACCTGTGAATGCCGTTCTAGGCATACCGCCCCCGGACATAGACGAGACGGAGCTTCATCTGCCTCGGGAGACACGAACGACAATAGCCCAACTTCGGTCTGGCTACTGCAGCAGGTTAAACTCCTACCTGAGTAGACTGAACGAGGATGTGCCAAATGAGTGTCCGGCATGCGGAGAGACCCCACATGACTCGAAACATCTCTTCGCATGCCCGGAAAACCCGACAACCCTAACGGCCTTGTCCTTGGGGACCAACCCTACAGAAGCTGCACGCTTCCTAGGGCTGCCGTTAGTGGAACTTGACGACAACGACTGAGATACCATTCGTCCTGGGCGGGGTTGTTGTAGCCGCTACAACAACAACAACAACAACATCGGAGTGACAGGTAATGCAGAAACGAAGTGAGAACGAGAGGTAATTGGTAAAGGAGAAAATGAAAAAATATCCACATCCACAGAGGAACCGCAATTATTGACACTTTTGTTGTTGATAGACGTCAAAACATTATTATAGCAAGCAACTGCACTTTTGCGGGCACTTATTTCAGAAGTTAATAAGTCAGTACTTGCAGAGTTATTGTTGTGATTTGCATTGCTTACATAAATTAAATTAATTTGATTTTTAATGGTATCAATTTGCGAGGCCAAATCCTTAAACTTCATTTCAAATGCACTCATAATAGAATCCAACCCGAATTTTTGCGCGGTAAGCACTCCATCAATAGCTCTACAGATTTTCTCTGGCGCATTTAAACAATCACTGCACAAGTAGCGAATGTGAACATTGGTTCGAAATAATTTTATCTCATAGTTCGTGATCTCTCCTATGCAACAAGCACGATGGAAACGTCTTTTACAATATCCACCACAAGGCACACCTGTGCAACCAGTCCGTGGAAAGGCTTTATCACATTTTCCACAAAAATCCTCCATAATAAAAACGAAAGAAAAGCAAATGGAAATAGCAGCAAAAAACACGTCCAACCACAACGGCAGATCAGTTTCGGAAATTTTGTACGAATAGCAACTCGTGTCGGAGCGAAACAAATTGTTTTAAAATATCATATTCAACAATTTATATTGAGCTCGAGTCCTCGTTTTAAATGAAAATTTTGTTGTGGAAAGCAACAATAATTTGAAAAAATGGTAGAAGTGATAGCTATTTCGGAAATCACCACATTTCCTCATCAGACTTCTTTCAGTAGGATTCGAACCGACGATCCTACTGACTCAGCCAGTTGCCTATGCACCGTGCTAAGTACGCCTTGTAAATTATCGTTTGCTTTTCTCCACTATTTGCATTTTTGTTATGCCAACACAATCAAGCGCAGCTATTCCGCTGCAATTCACTTGATCATGTGGCTGTTGGTATTGTTGGTTTTGCTAATAATTCTATTTTTAGAATGTTTAACTTTTAGGTGTGCTCGTCCTTAAGTTATTTGTTTTTGTTATTTTTTTTGGCCTTTATAACAATTATATTCAACAATTTATATTGAGCTCGAGGCCGTTTTAAATGAAAATTTTGTTGTGGAAAAGCAACAATAATTTGAAAAAATGGTAGAAGTGATAGCTATTTCGGAAATCACCACATTTCCTCATCAGACTTCTTTCAGTAGGATTCGAACCGACGCACAGTGTATCATTTCCATATTCTAGAAAAGATTAATTACATTATTTTATGTCGCCAAATTTCAAACCAACGTCAAGAATGTTTTTAGAAATGCCTGATAAAGACGAAACAATAACAACAAAAAAATTTAAATCAAAGTGTATGGCGAGACGGGGTTTGATTTGGAAAATTTCTGAGCGCAATAATATTTAAACTTGTATATTTAAATCTGAATCTCAATGTTTAATTTGTCGGTGTTATGTGATTTATGCAACAATTGCTAAAATATCATTTTGGTCTTATTTTTTTAGGTATGATCTTTTTAATGAATATACATTTTTGGGAATTTAGTAAACTAGGACTGAGTATTTCATGTTAAAGTAAAACGATGTTGACTTAGACTTATTTTTAGCCAATTATTATTTTTATTAGACCCGAAAACTCGTTATCCGCCGCTATTCGATTAAGTTTGTATCTCAGTTTATTTGCCACTCCTCTTTGACTTTAAACAACACAATTTTAGCTGCTGGAAAGTGCAGGTTTTGATGAAATTTTCTTTTTTCTGGCCTACTGGGAATTTCATTTTCTTCGAGTAATTCATTTGCATTTTATCTCGACCGAGACAAATTCTTGTATTTTTGCTTTGAATAGAGAAAGCCTGATTCATTACATTTCCAATGGTATCCCATTTTTCTAAATAGAGCAAGAAATATTGAACTTATAACGAAATTATGTTGACCCAACTTTACTTTTTTATCGATATTTTCCACGCCCATAATTAAAATAAATATATTTATTTTTAAGTCCATTTCTGTCAGTTTATAGTTCCTTGTTATAAATTTAAATTTATAATTTATTAAAATTTTCATTTAAAACGGCCTCGATCTCAATATAAATTGTTGAATATAATTGTTATACAGGCCAAAAAAAAATAACAAAAACAAATGTTTTAAAATATCAATAAAAAAAAAGTGAGTAAACGCAAAAATATGTATGTAAGTTGAAGTGTGAATAGAAAAAAAATTATTATTAAATGTTTACAAAATTAACAGATCGAAGATCACAACAAGTCGCTCACAATACGAAAAAAACTGGTGGAATGCATGGGCGAAAGGCCGGGCATTGGTCGAGGCTTTGTAAAAGGAGTTAAAGAGGATGTGGTGGAATTTTGGGAAAGCGTTCCAAGAATTAAAGAGGCACAATATCTAGTGAAATCTATCGATGTGCAAAGTCAGAAGCGTTAACCCCTGAGCTATGCACACCCCGTAAACTAGTGTTGCTAATTCATTTTCCTTATTCAAGCTACTGCTATCAAGTGCAGCTGATTTGCCGCTATTTAAACTTGACAGCGTGGTTGTTGTTGTCAATTCTATACATGCATTTGCTTTGCTGGAGTGCAATGGGGTATAGTCGTTGCGCTGGGTATGCAGTTACAGTTGCATGGCTATACTCAATCCCGACTCTTGCGCCCTCGTTGCGCACTCTGGGCAACGTGAGCGACCTATGTGCAAGATGCGGTAACCTATCCGAGTGGAGCCTTGGGTCACGGCAGAAAGAGAGGGAGCCTCGGTGGGCCACTCCGACTTATTCGGTTTAAGGGCTCACTGGGGTCTGCAGCGTCTGTTCCCCAGTAGGTGCGGCTGCAAGCGGGTGTATGCTTGGAGCAAGCGGCTCGCTATATAAACGTGTATTTGGTTGCGAAACCACCCCCGTCGTAAAAACCACTTCCAGTGAAGAAGCAAGGTAAAGCCTCTGATGAGACCCCCCCTTATGATGACGACCACGGCAAACGTTTAAAGGACTACGATTTGAGGGCATGCACCTGGAATGTCCGGACCCTTAATGGGGAAGGTGCCCCTGCCCGGCTGGTTGATTTCCTCGTAAGGACAAAAGCTGACATCACCGCCATCCAAGAAATGCGTTGGACGGGGCAAGGCAAGCAATGTCTGGGGCCTTACGAGGTCTACTACAGCTGCTATGTAAAGGAACGCAAATTCGGAGTTGGATTTGTGGTGGGAGAGGGACTCCGTCGCCGAGTACTGTCGTTCCCCCCGGTGGACGAGCGTCTAGCCACAATCCGCATCAAAGCGAGATACTTCAACATCTCGCTCATCTGCGCCCATGCCCGACGGAAGAGAAGGATGAGGCGTCCAAGGATCTCTTCTGTGAGCGCATGGAGCGCACGTACGAGCGCTGCCCCCGTCATGATATCTAAATCGCGCTTGGCGACTTCAATGCCAGGGTGGGCAAGGAAGGGATCTTGGAACCACCGTCGGAAAATTCAGCCTCCACGACGAAACGTCCGACAACGGATTGAGGCTAATCGACTTCGCCGGGCCCGAAACATGGTAGTATGCAGTACTAGGTTCAGGCATAAAAAGATCCATCACCCTACGTGGCTGTCTCCGGATCGAAAAACGAGAAACCAAATCGATAATGTTGTGATAGACGGAAGGCACGCTTCCAGTGTTTTAGACGTACGCACACTC
>NW_023458557.1:20733588-20781677 GCF_013731165.1 Rhagoletis pomonella | reverse complement strand
GAAAAAATTTGTAGCTTTCGTTTTTTAAGAAAAAATGGTATGTAGTGCTAACTTGACACCATACACCTAGTCGATAGAATTGAGATATCCAATATGTTACTATGCCGTTAATTGTAGCTTTTAACTTTAAAATTTGTTGTGGAAAGAAAAAATTTGTAGCTCCCGTTTTTTACGAAACAATGGTATGTAGTGCTAACTTGACACCATACACCTAGTCGATAGAATTGAGATATCCAGTATGTTACTATGCCATTAATTGTAGCTTTTAACTTTAAAATTTGTTGTGAAGAGAAAAAAATTTGTAGCTTTCGTTTTTATGGAAAAAATTGAGTTGACCCTTTTTCGAACAAAATTTAGTATATGTGACCTGGTCTACGAAAAGGGAGCTTACGTGCGAAAACTGGTTTTCTGTGAAAAAGCTGTTAAAAGTAAGCAACTCGTTTCGTCAGTTTCTCATTATCTCGTTAATTGTTCTCCGCGCCGGACGTCCAGTAAGTGTTGTTGTTGGTCCAGTAAGTGTTGTTGTTGGTCGGAATATTATTATAGTTCATCGTGTAAGTTGCTAGTGTCTTCTTTCTCTACATTTTTAGTACACTTCTAAGCATTTTTAGTACACTTCTAAGCAAGTTAGGATTTTCTGCTTTTCACCACGTGAAAAAGCATCTCATCTTCCATCCGAATCAACCAAAAAGTGAAAATTGATTTTTTAACACCTAAGCCCCCTTTCCGTAGACCAGGTCACATATAGTGCTAACTTGACACCATGCACCATTGACGACAGAATTGAGATATTGAAAAGGTTACAACGGCATTAATTGTAGCTTTTTTGTTGTAAATTTGTGGAAAGAAAAAATTTGTAGCTTTCGTTTTTTAAGAAAAAATGGTATGTAGTGCTAACTTGACACCATGCACCATTGTCGACAGAATTGACACATGACAACATGGTGTGATAGCTATTGATCGTCCAAATGCCCAAAACAATTACTTGACACACGTTGGAAGGTTTACAAAAATTTTTAACTACTGATTATAATAAACTTACGGAAATGATGCAATCCTATAAATTTTAGCTGCCTGTCAAACCATAAGGGATCAAAGTTTGCCACGCACCAACGAAACATGCATGCGTTTTTTCGTACCAGGAGAAAGCATCGAAAGCCTATACCTTATGAATGCATAAGAGCCCTGCAGTAAAATTTAGAGACAGTCTGGCAAAGCGCTAGTTTCGAACTACATATCTCAGAACTATCTCTGAACTAGTGCAAAAGGAATGCAGAGCGGGACAGTTGAAACTTGCGGTGTAAATGAGCAAATGTACAATACGAAAGTAGCTCAGCGAGAAGACCTCCGACTCAACTATCTTTAGTTGCGAGTTCAAATCGCGATGGAGGCAGTTGTGAGTTTTCAAATTTAATGAATTCAAATTATTGCATGCAGCTTACAATATTTTTTTTTTAATAAAATATGTAACAAAAATGGAATCTGTACAAGAAAAGAAAAATCGAAAAAAATATCCAAAAATCGAATCTCAAAATACGTTTCCTTATAAAAGAAAAACTGTCCAAAACGGACGGGTTAAAAACTGGTTGCGAAGTAATGCACTGGGCGACAATTGTCACCGCCAATGACATCGCCGTGAAAAACTGGACAGTTGAAAGCATTTCTTGGGCACAACAAATTTACAACAAAAAAGCTACAATTAATGCCGTTATAACATTTTCAATATCTCAATTCTATCGACTAGGTGTATGGTGTCAAGTTAGCACTACATACCATTTTTTCTTAAAAAATTAAAACTACAAATTTTTTTTTCCACAACAAATTTTAAAGTTAAAAGCTACAATTAATGGCATAGTAACATACTGGATATCTCAATTCTATCGACTAGGTGTAAGGTGTCAAGTTAGCACTACATACCATTTTTTCTTAAAAAACGAGAGCTAAAAATTTTTTCTTTCCACAGCAAATTTTAAGGTTAATTAATGGCATAGTAACATATTGGATATCTCAATTCTGTCGACTAGGTGTATGGTGTCAAGTTAGCACTACATACCATTTTTTCTTAAAAAACGGGAGCTACAAATTTTTTCTTTCCACAACAAATTTTAAAGTTAAAAGCTACAATTAATAGCATAGTAACATATTGGATATCTCAATTCTATCGACTAGGTGTATGGTGTCAAGTTAGCACTACATACCATTTTTTCTTAAAAAACGGAGCTACGAATTTTTTCTTTCCCCAAAAAATTTACAACAAAAACACTACAATTAATGCTTAACTTTTCCAATTTCGAAAAGTGTAGTGCTAACTTGACATACGTGAATGTCAGCGTATTGCTATCCGGTCAGGCGATGTTGAGCTCGAAATATTTAACGTATACATACCCCCTGTCACCAGCTGCGCGGCAGGATATCACCCTGATATAGATGCGCTCCTCAGAGGTGAAAACCGTATGGTAGTAGGTGACTTTAACGCGCACCACGATCTTTGGCACTCAAGCCTGTCAAATGATCGTAGGGGAATACATCTGGCTGAGCAGATAGACGATTCGACATTCTGCACAATGAACGGGGATGCACCCACCAGGATTATGGGCAGATGCTGCAGCTCGCCAGATCTAACAATTGTCAGCGCTGGTCTGATAAACAGCGTATCATGGCGACCTATGATGACCCTAGCATCAGACCATCTGCCCATAGTCATCTCGATTGATAAACCTGCCGACTTTGCTTCCGTGGATCACCGGACTTATGTCAACTTTTCCAAAGCAGACTGGAAAGGCTTCACGGATGTTACTGAGGGCGCCTCCACTGCACTACCCATACCAACCGACGTTCATGTAGGTGAACGTAAGTTCCGCAGGGTTGTCCCCGCTTCTGCAGCTCGCTTCATCCCAACAGGAAGTATTAAGGATCCAAGTCCGAGCTTTCCTGCCGAAGCGGCTGATTGGATATGCTAAAGATAGTATTTCAATTATTGAGAGTGGAAATGATAATTTTCTTTGTAGTAAAAATCGAGTCCGATACGTCAAACGTGCTGGAATGACAGTTAAAATCTTGACATAAACCACGGAATGATTCGTTTAGTTCAAAATTAGTTTTGCATGGCTTTAAAAATAGAGGTCGAAAGTGTCTTGACACTCGAGAAGGAACATTAAAATTTACCTCAGCCAGGAGGGCCGGGCTATTAATCAAGCCTGTCATTAATTTTACGATAAATATTATACCCAGCATTTCTCTACGACTTGCGAGTGTAGGCAAATTTATGAGCTTTAGACGACTTGTGTAAGGGGGGAGATTGTAATCTGAATCCCAGTTAAAATTACGCAATGCAAAAAGCAAGAATTGTTTTTGAATTGATTCAGTCCTTTCTGAATGAACTTGGTAGCGGGGATTCCAAACAATAGATTCGTATTCTAGTATAGGTCTAACTAAACTGGTAAAAAGAGCTTTTGTAACATAAGGATCTTTGAACTCTTTTGACCATCGCCTTACAAATGCAAAAACGCCTTTGGCTTTATTGACTGTAACATTAATATGATGGTTGAAATTGAGTTTGGAATCCATTGTGATACCAAGATCGACAAAATTGGATACCTGCTCCAGATTATAATTTGATATTGAATAAACAGCTGGTTGAACAGCCCTCCGAGAGAAACACATAACTTTACATTTTTGAAGGTTTAGTGGCATATAGTTTGTATTACACCAACTAACCACGTTGTTCAGATCCGCTTGTAACAAAGACCTTTCTTCGATAGAGGACAATGTTTTAAAAAGTTTCACATCATCGGCATACATTAAAATTTTTGAATGTTTTATTATAGAAGAAATATCATTAATGAATATGAGGAACAGAGTCGGACCAAGGTGGCTTCCCTGAGGAACTCCTGAAGAAACTTTAATGATGTTGGAAGAACAATTATTAACAATAACTCTTTGTGTTCTATCAGAGAGGTAAGATGAGATCCATTGAAGAAGACTGGGCTGAAAGCCGATTAGGTCGAGTTTACGGATGAGTAACGAGTGACATACTTTGTCAAAAGCTTTACTGAAATCGGTGTAAATTACGTCGGTATGAGCATTTTCTCTAAAACCGTTTGAGACATGAGTTGTAAACTCCAATAAATTAGTCATAGTAGATTTTCCTTTAGAAAACCCGTGTTGAGATTGTGTAATTGAAGAAGATATAGAATATGTCAGCTGGTTAACAATAATTGCTTCGAATAATTTGGGGATAGCGGAGAGTTTTGCTATGCCTCGATAGTTTTCTATAGACGACCTGCTGCCGTTTTTGTGAAGTGGTATTATGAAAGACTCCTTCCAGGCTGACGGAAAAACGCCATGTTTAAGTGACAAATTGAATAGAGTTGTTAAAGGCTCGCAGATGTTCTCAGCGCAGTTTTTAAGAAAACAGGTCGGAATATGATCAGGTCCAGGCCTAAATGACGCTTTTAAGGTTTTTAAAGAGTGTAAAACTTCATCGGAAGATATTACTGGAATATAAGCAGAGTTGATTGGACAAAGCTCGTACGGATAGTCTCCACTTATAGGGAAGTCTACAGAATAATTGGACCTAAAGAACCGAGCAAACATGTTGGCAATGAGTTGGCTGTCGCTAGATACAGTGTTGCGATAATGCATAGCGGACGGAAAACCATGTGCCTTACGCTTTGAATTTACGAAACCATAAAATGATTTAGGATTGTTAATTAAATTCTTCTTAATTTTACATAAATATGAATTATAACATTTCTTATTTAATGCAAAGTAGCTATGCCGCAAAACTGAGTACCTTAGGTAATCACTGTGTAAGCCCGTTCATTTATACAGTTTAAAAGAGTGCGACTTTTTATTTTTCAATTTTTTAAGCTCTTTAGTGAACCATAATTGTATTGGTTCTTCATGAACAATATTACGTATTGGCACATACTTTCGAAACAAATTGAAAACAGTATCATTAAAGTGCTCAACGCTACGCTCCACGTCATCTCTATATATTGGCCAAGATAACTTTGAAAGTTCTTTGTTAATTTTCCTGAAATTTGCTTTCGCAAAAACGTATCTAGTACTTGAACTTGACTTATTATTATGTATTTCATTTATGATTTCGTAGCTTAACTCAAGAGCAGGATGGTATGCATCTTCCGGCAAAACTAGGGGATCACACCGATTAATAGAGGCCTTCGGAACATCATCAACGTAACGAGATCCAAGACCTTTCCAAACTTATTTGGACATATATTTATTTGTTTGAGGCAAAGTTCAGCCATTTCCTCCAGAAATACATTGTAACTATCTCTAGATGAAACTGGTACAACATCGGTGTCAATGATGTTCCATGATATATGTGGCAGATTTAAATCGCCCAAAACAATCATAGAATCGGATGCCGTAAGCATTGCATTTACGGTCTCAAGTAAAGAAACTAGCTGCATATATACCGATACGGCAGAATTAGGAGGGATGTAGCAAAGAGCTAAATAAATATAAGTCTTTCCAGCCTGTACACGTATACATTTAAATTCGGTATATTCAATGACAGGAAGACTAACTTCCTCGGATGGTATCCATGAATGCACCGCAAAAAGAACACCACCGCCGATTCTGCCCACGCGGTCACTCCTGTATATTTGATATTCATTTGGAAGAATTTCGGAATTAAAAATATGAGGTTTGAGCCATGTTTCGGTCAAGGAAATAATATTATAATTGCAGTCAAAACCTTTTAAATATAAGTCAGTTAATTTGGTATTCAAACCTCTAACGGTTTGATAGTAAATACTTAAATTAGACTTGCGAGTTAGTTTTTTGAATCCGAATTAAGATTAAAAATTTTAGCTACGTTATTATTACTTTTATTAGGCTTATACTCAAACTCGCGAACAAACGCCCCGGTCGGCCAAAATGGACTATTTAGTAGTGAATCAAAATCTTCGGAAGCTACATCAATTTTAAAAGATGAAATATCGCGATCGTATTTAAAATTAAATTTACAAATAAATACATCTTGAGTTCTAATTTTAGTCGATATGTATGACTTTATATCATCCGAAGAAGTATCTTTAGCAAATCTAGAGACAAAGATTGATCTTCTCAGAGGAATTACAACCAACTTTTTGGTAATGATGTCTGATGTGCGGGGCTCCGAATTATTCGGAGGAACTAAGTTAGACAGTGGAGCTTGAGATGTTGATGGCAACACTGTTAAATCAACGGTTTGACTATTTTTAGTAGTAGACCTAGTGGATATGGCTTTAGAAATCGGAGGCTCCAATGCCTGAGGGCATGGAGAAGATAAATTAATAAGTTCTAAGGACTGGGATGGAGGATTTTTTTTACTAGAATCCGTGGCTGTCTTTTTAGGTGGACTAATAACATGCCCACCTTTATTTTCTCGGCTATCCTCAGAGTGTGGAGGGTCGTCGAGACAAGTGAAAGACCTAAACATTTTTTCGTAATGCTTAAATTTTTCAACAAGCGCCGACAGATCCTTCCCGATCTCAGAAAAACCATTTCTGGACTGCCTGAAGAATTTAAATAAATCAACTTCGGTTGATCTACATTTTTGACAAGACCAACGAAGACCCTTACCCTCGTTAATAGCGTCTAATACTCTACCGCTCAAACCAGCACATTTTATATGGGCAATCCCATCGCAGAGCCAGCATGACACATAGGAGTCGCTTTTAACGTGGCAATTGGTGTAAATACACGACATGTTTAAAATTATATTTATTTTTAGGTTTTAGAAGCAAAAAAGCAAAAACGGTTTTGAAAACGATGTATTAATCAGTGAACCAATCAGCTGGTAAATATCAGTTAGCGAACAGTTTTAAATGCACATAATAGATCATTATCTCCCTGTCATCTTCAGCGACACTTTAACAAAAAAATGTGGAGCGTTTAGTAGGGATATGAGAATCGTGGTTCGAATGCGATTCACTGGCTGTGGTTTGATGGACGTTAGACCTTACATTGAAATCGTTCTGTATGACCTTCATCAACCCCATCCCGACTCGTTCAGTTCGCCTCTATGTATGTACACATGTTCCGTCTTTGCTATTTAGTTTCAGTACGCATTACATAAGCTACGATAGATGAAAGTCATTGGTAAATGATTTGGCTATGAATCTTTACTTGTTTGCTTTGATCGATTTACCAGCAATGTACTGAGGATATAATATAACAAAACTATGGATATAACAAAACTAAACTTAATTAATTTATTCAGTAATTCATTTCATTTACAACGTAATTATTATTTCAATATCATTCTTCTTTTTTTATTTTTATTTATTTTTTTTACGGGGTTCTCCCGAATTCTCTTTCAGAAAGCGACGACAGATTGGGTTGGTGCAAAGCATCTCTGCGACGAACCATAGACGGGCTTCCCGGAACCCGAACGGTTTCTGTCGGGGTGGTTTCGCTGGATGTTAAGAGTAGACTGCGCCGTGGCAGATCGATGGTGCGGATGAATCGTACCGCACGTGATGTGGTTGGTTGAACAGTGGTTGGCATTGAGGATGAGGGCAGCGTAGACGGCCCCATGGTTGGAGTTCGAATGCTCCGGTCCCTATGGTGCAATTGCTGTTGGTACATTTTCAACAGGTTCCTCGCATGCATGTCCACTTGGGTTAAGAGGGTCACTAGAGTTGGGTCCCCTGTGGTCCTTGGTGTGTTGGGTTCGGTCTCGGATACCGGAGTTGCATTAACCCCCTGCTTTTCTTCGGTTTGTACGGCCACCGTCTTCATTTTCCCACGGGCTTCCACTTTTAGTGGGGTGACCAGGTTATTTCGTAGCGCACGGAGGGATAAACGGTCCTCGCACCGCACCGTGCTACCCGCTTTGTGGTAGCATACCAGTCGAAATGCTAGGTCCCGGTTGACACCATTGTACACCCGCAAAGTTGCCTCGTAGTGAAATGGGTACTATGGCGTACGGAAACCGACAATAAAGGCGGTGTTGTCTAACATGTTGCGTGGTACGCCTTTGGCCAGTGACGTCCTGAAGTCGCTGAAGCCGATTTGGTCAGGAGAACTGATACGTAGATAGCCAATTGCGGCACGGTGTGTCGGCTCGTCATGCCACTGGGCGAAGAGGACGCGAATTTCCCCGCCAGTCGCTTGTGACTCGAATGGCGGTGCATGGACATCGAGGATCGAGGACTTCCCTACCCCACGCAACCGACAAAAAACCGATTCGGCTGCCGACAAGTACGGGCCATCCGAGCCCTTGGGAATCACGGCCAAGAGGTGTTTTTGCGCTTTAGGGTCGACCTCGAGCGCGAATATCGGCAGCGCGTCCTTATGGTCCCACTTGATTGTTAGACGCATCAGATGCTGCACTTGCTGGCCAACCTTCACATACGGCGGGAGTACCATGGTTCTGAAATGGCACTTGAGAGTTAGTTTGAGAATAACTGTGAATCGAAACGGGTGTGGATTTTTATTATGCACCATTACACACAACCAACCCCGTTACTACGTGTACCGCTTACCTCGTCTACTTATAGATATTTAGCGTGCGTAAACGTTTGTGACGGAGAAAATCCCAAGAAAAGTGGCGTCGGTTTTGAGTATTTCCCCGAAGATGGCCCTTTCTGTTCGACTAGTGCCACTACCAAGTTATCAATACGCGATTTATCCGATTGTGGCGGATCGATTGTGGATGCGTTTCGAGCCTTATGGGATATCACATTTGTTTTTGTTTGCTTAAGGAGCCGGGTACCCTGTAATAAGACAGTATCAATGGAATATGGAGGCCCCCCATATATTCATCGAAATTCTTGAGAAGGCGAATGTACTGAATGAGTTAACGTGTTGTGATTAAATCGGCGGAATAATTGCCAAGCACTCGGTGTTTAGCATCGATCAGTTCATATGAATTCGAACCAAGTTTCCGTGAAACATAGCCTCTAATTTTTGGTGGGGCTAGTTTTTGTGCATAGCCCCCTCCGTCCACGCACTGTTTAGGATTGGGAATGTACACTTCCGAGCCTATCTCGAAATGGCGTTCCGTTGTGCGGTTTGTTGATATTGCTCGAACTGTTTGTCTCGAATTTCATCAGCCAGAACTTTACGCTGTTCCACATCCTGTGTATGGTATGGATTTACATCCAATAATTTATATTCGTTTCCATCTTTCACATATTCACGACCAGTGTGCAGGAAATATGGCGTGTAGCCCGTGGCTGAATTCACTGAAGTGTTAATATCATGAATAACACGAGAAAGATGGTTTTCCCAGGAGGAATGTTCAAGAAAGTCAGCCATGTGAGCACGTAATCCAAGTTTAATGCTTTTGTTTGTCGCCTCGACCTGATTGGCTTGTGGATGGTACAAAGGCGTTTTCATGTGTTTGATGTTATAATCGGCGCAAAGTTTTGCGAAGGTTTGACTGATGAATTGAGTACCATTATTTGATATAATGAGTTCGGGGCAGCCATTCACCGTGAATATATGTCGAAGATAATTGACTACGGATATGGCGTTTGCATTTTTCATGGGCTGCGCCAAGACATATCGCGAATAACAGTCGATGGCTACGAAGATCCATTGGTTACGATTTTTAGGCCCTTATTATGAGTTGCATTCGATTTTCGATCTTCGCTGGTTATCGAAGATCGAAGATCGAAAGTGAAATTCGTATTATGAGCTATGCAACCGTGTCGAAATTTTCGTTGAGTATCGAATTTTCTGTCGAACAGAATTTTGCTTTCGATGGGGTAGCGAAGTGTTAGAAAATTGTGAAAAATGTATGATTTTGCATTTGTTTTCTTACTTTTTGGCGGCTAGACACTAATTTTAAACAATTTTTTATCAATTTCATGCAGTTTTAACGTCGTGAGTACAAAACACAAGCTCGAAAGGCTGCTTTTACTTGTGAAGGAAAATCCCAATACTCAGCTGGCACGATCTCTGAGAACAAATCATAGAGCTGTGGATAGTTTTAAAATATTTTAAATAGATTTGGCTCACAAACGCCTCTTTAGACAGTCGGAGGTTTTTAGTAAATCTGTAGACAAATTTCTTAAATATATTTCATGTCAAAATATATTGTAAAGACTACACTTAAACTCTTAAACATTTACTACTCCTGGTCAGTTCACTAAACTCTCATCCTCTGACGAATCGTTGAACCCCAGAACTTCGTTGTACTATTTTTTACCACGTTTTTATAAACTTGCTTTCTTTTTTATTTCATTTTAATTTGCACAAATTTACATAAATATGTGTAAGCGCACTATTTAGTTTGCTCGATTTGTAAACAAAGCTTCTCAGCGGTGAAAAATATGCTATTGTGGACAACATAAACGAGCGAAGTTCACAATAGCGCTATTCTTCATCGAATGAGCGCCATAATACCACTTGAAAATTCGTTCCATCAGCACTTTCGACCACAGTCGAAGATCGAATGTAACTCATAATAGGGGCCTTAGACATGGGCAGCTTACCAACGAAGTCAATCGATAATTGCCTACCCGGTCGTTTTGGTTCTCTATATTCGCGGTGAGGTGTTTTGGTGCTCTCATTACTTGCACCCCTATTGCGAGTGTCGACTGGCAGTAGATAAACGACTATTAAGCGATTATCGATTATCGATGGTATTGTGAGTGTCGCTTAGTCGCTCAATTAGCGACTGTGAATACTTTTTAATCGCTCATCCTTCTATTGCTGTTTTTTAGTCGTTGGAGTTTGCGTTTATAAAATTTACATAAGAAAGTGGTACTATAATGGATAAAAAGTAAGTCAATTGAATTGGAAGTTGTAAAAAATTGTGAAACATACATATGTATGTACATATGTGTCTGAATTACAGATCAAAAATTGTAAGCAACAAAAGGCAACTTGCGCGGTTGGTCGAGCTGATGCAGGAGAGTGAGGACATAGGCAAAGGAATTTCCGTAAAGAGCAGTGGAGGAAGCTCCGCTTCTTTTTTGAAAGATATACAATATTTCTTGTGCATATAATTCCGGCTACGCCATCCACAGTGTTTTTGCGCAGAACCAACATCAAAGTTTACAAAATACTGCATAATTTATTAATTAACTAGTGCTCGGAAACTTGAAATCTTTATGTTAAATTAAAGTTTAATTCTTTCACTACACTTGTATGTTAAAGTTTTAAAACTCGGGTCACGCGTTTGGACACAAATACTCAACATTATTGTACAAATAACTAAACGGTACCGTATTTCTTAAACTTCCATAAAATTTATTAATGAGGAAAACAGCTTTTCCTGCAAATCCTGTAAAACCTAAAAACCTTGAAGCATCGAGAACGCAACTTCTATTCATAAAATTCACATATGTACATACACTTCATCTTCCAACTCCAAGGGATCCGACGAATCTCGCAATTCCCTCCTTGCTTTAGCCAACTCTACTAATCTATTAGCTTCCACATCATCTTCCTCATCACTAAACCATATTTCAACTGTGTCCATTTTTTTAATTTTATAATAAAAGCAATTATTTTAAAAACGATGTAAATGAAACATTAAAGAAACAAATGTAAACAAACAAACAGCTGTTTACAATTCCGTCAACCATTCACAATAGTACAAATTTTTATCGATCAAGTTACACAATAGCATAATAAAAGATGATCGACTCGATCGACAAATTTCTATTCTACTGCCAGTCGACACTCGCAATAGGGGCCTTGGTTTAATGCGGTGGCATAGTTCACACTGCCGAACGTACTGGTAAACGGACTCATACATGTTTGGCCAGTAATAGCGTTGTGAGATACGTCTATAAGTTTTCCAAACACCCTGATGCGAATGTTGGTTATGATTTTCATCGAGGACTTTTGCTCTGTCAGAAGATGGTACACAAAGTGTGCACAGTATTTCCGCAGTTTGATTGGAAAATTTCAATCGATGATATAGAAGGTTGTTCTCGATTTTATATCTATCTAATGGTTGTTTTGAGGCCATGGCATGCATTTTGTTGTACCATTTATCGCACGTGTTTGGGTCAATGTTGATTCCGGATGTGATTGGGATACGATTAACGTGAAAATTACTTGGAAGGTCAATTGGATTTCTACGAACGATGTTGAGAAGAACAAAAGAACGAGATAAGGCGTCAGGAAGTTCTAAATGTTTTCCTGGTTTATGAATAATTTTGAGATCGTATGGTGATAATCGGATCGCCCAACGGCATAAACAGCCAGTTGGTTCTTTGAGAGTTTGTAGCCAGTGCAAAGCTGCATGGTCCGTTACCACAACCAATTCACGACCCTCAAAATATGGACGGAACTTTTCGACCGCTAAGAGAACGGCTAGGCATTCCCGTTCAGATGCTGTGTAATTTTGTTCGGCTTTCGAGAATTTCTTAGAAAAATACTGAACCACACGTTCATTCCCATCATGTTCTTGTACTAGAACAGCTACCGCTGCGATCAGCGAGGCATCGGTATAAACCTTGAATGGTTTTGAATAATCGGCCATAGTCAGAACGGGAGTGGTAGTTAAACACTCTTTGAGTTTGAGAAAGGCTTGTTCAGCAGCGGTATTCCTTTCAATGGGTCCTTTTCGGTTTCCTTTATATAATTCACAAAGGGCAGCTGTGATCTCCGAAAAATTTGGAATAAAATTACGGTACCAGCCTGCTGCACCAACGAACCGTCTGACTTCTTTTGCCGTTTTGGGCCGTGCAAATTCAACAATAGCTCGAATACAAGATGGATTCGCAGATAGACCCTCTTGCACGGTGGGCAGGAAGCAAAGATAGGTTGCATAAAAATGTCGACAAAAACTGAAAGCAGGGTTGTATTTGTTGATATTTTTAGGTTAAGAATCCCTTTGAATTGAAATCCTAGCTGCTCCTGTTTTAAAGATATCCACATTTTACCTAGTTATGATAGGACCGACTTTTGCGAAAGAGAAAAACATCCTTGTGCATTAAATATTCAACAATGTATGTGTGAGTAAATGTGTGTATATATATTATGTGAAAATATAAGTTTATGTAAGTTTTTAGCCGGTTTCAATCGTTTCCAAGCCGCACCACGTAGAGGCTACTTACTTTGCACCTCTTTGTTCTTTTTTTGGTTTTATTTTTTTATATTTTTTCTTGCTTTATTTTTTTATATTTGTTTTTTGTTTCCTTTTATTTTTTTTGTTGGCTTACCATATAATATAGTCACACATTTTAGTATTTAAATATTTTATTATTTAGTTAAGTTTTTATATATGCTGGAATGAAAATGTCATTACAGTTTTCTTCAGGCGACTCACAAAAGTTGGTTTATCAATCATATTTATTTTGAATCTATCCCAGAATTTAATGAATTCCCTATGAACTGACTTCCCGGCCTGCTCGGACCATAATCCTAAACCATCGTTATTCAAGAATGAAATAGATTGATTTAAATGTTTAAGGATAAAATGGATTTTGACAGTTTGAGAAATTCCAGTACTTTTCAAAGCTGTGCGGAGTTCGTTAAGATTTTTATCAAAATTACTAAGATCCGCTTGTTTTGCGGAAAACCATGTATTCACGATTTTGCTCATGGCTTTGAACGAGGCAATATATTTGGTATTGTTTTTACTGAGAGTTTCTTCCATACAAACTATGTTCGACATTTTTTTGTATGTGGAAGACACTGTCAGCAAAAAATAAATAATTGAAAAAAATCAACGAAATTTCTGGTAACTTCAGACTTGCACGGCACGGTACTTATAAGTAATCTAGGTTTCACGAAAAAAAAAAAAATAAATAAAGGGTAACATTAAAATATCAGTCATTTGTTTCGTTGCTGTCAGCTTGTTTCAAAACTTCTGGCTTTTGCTATAATTGTAAAACTCTGTGCATGTCATTTTAACGTATTTAGGTACATACTTATATTAATCATCAACTATTGCTTATGCAAAACGTGCTACATTTAAAAAAAAAATCGCATATGAAAGAGCACCAACCCAACTCGTAATAATTTAAGTATACAAATTTTAGTATTTAGTATAGAAATATTCAATTGAAATACGCCAATATTAAAATGAAGCGCTTTGCACTTAACGGATGCTTTTTCATAATTAAGTTAAAAAAAAAATGTATTTAAATTCCATGCTGTCTGTAATGGGATTTGAACCCTGACGCTCTGGAAATTAGCAAATTGTGGCAAGCATCTTCGTGCACTCAGCTACAGCCAGACATGTAAATGTGCATTCAAATGTTCAGTTTGATTCAACACCACGTGTGCATGGTATGAAAGTATTGTTTTTAAGTACGAACATTTCAAAACGATAATCAAATAAAAAATATTCATGTTTACTATGCGTTATTTCCCCCAGTAAATTCATAAAATTTTTCTTAATATTACAACGCGTTTTTTCTCTCAGCGTAGTCATTTTTAAGCAAAATTTGTGCAATCAAATCGAAAGCCGGGACACTTAAATGAAACCCGGGACATTTTAAGGTTGGACCGGGACATCGGGACAAATAGTCTAAAACCGGGACATGTCCGGGAAAACCGGGACGTCTGGCAGCCCTACACACAAAGCGCATACTTTCATGCGATTTTCCTTATGATCGCATTTGTGTTCTGGATGTACAATAGTCATTATTTCCTGAAAGAAGAGTACATAAATACCAAAATAAATCTCATACAAGCTTTGAATTTATTTACTTATTATGAGGAGTACCGTTGGCCTAAGTTAGAGCATTTTTATTTCTTGCACAAGCGCAGTGCGACTTGCCTGCGCTACTTGCTTATAGCAACAAACCTTTAATAAAAAATTACTACCGTATTATATAGCATACAATATTGTATACATACATACATATATTGCGATATTGAAAGTGTTTGTAATGGGAAAGTTCACGCTACAGAAAAAGGTAATTGTGGTGTTTTATCTAAGTTGTATACCGGTAGCGCCCAATAAATCTCGATCAATTATTCTTTCGGTAGGAAAAAATTAAAATGTTTCACATTGATTTGATCCGTTTTAGTGAGTTAAAAAAGGGGAACAGATTTGTATGAGATTTCTTTTCGTATAAATATGCTCTAATTATCGAGAAGTACGCCTTCCTCTTTTGCAAATATGTATATCCTATCAGAAGTATATAAAATGTGGATATCTTTAAAACAGGAGCAGCTAGGATTTCAATTTAAGCGGATTCTTAACCTTAAGATATCAACAAATACAACCCTGCTTTCAGATTTTGTCGACATTTTTATGCAACCTATCTTCGCTTCCTGCCCACCGTGCTTGAGACAAACGTAACCCAGGAATTCCAATCGTTTACAACAAAAATTCGATTTGTATGTTGAGATGGTTAAGCCGGCCCCAGCTAGACGTTTTGCAACAATAGCCAATATCTTAACGTGTTCTTCAAACGTCGAAGTGCAAATTATAAAATCATCCAAATATGCGAATGCATGTGGAACCAAATCACGGAAAATTTTATCAATGAGATTGGCTAATGTGGCGGGTGAATTTCTCAACCCCATCGCCATGCGACGAAAAGCATAAAGTCTGTTACCGAATGCAAAAGCGGTTTTCAGTTGACTCGATTTTGCCAAAGGAATTTGAAAGAAAGCTTGAGACAGATCAATACTGGTTAGGTATTTAGCTGACTTTAGTCGTGCTAAAATTTGGTTAGTATCCGTAATTGGATAGGCATTTGGAATGGTAATTTTATTCAGCTCCCTCGCGTCCAAGCACACGCGACACGTTCCGTCTTTCTTCTTTACAGCCAGAACTGGTGACCGCCAAGGGCATTCTTCGATGGTCATAATGATGTCACGACCATACATTTTATTCAATGCGGCTTGAACTTGTTCAGCCACATATGGCGATACTGGATACTGGCGTTTCATGACGGGATTTGCATCACCCGTACCAATTCCAATTACGTGTTCGATCTGATTAGTGATATTTAAAGGACCAGACTCAGGAGTTGGATTAAAAAGTCTGAGAACGGCGTCCAACATTTGTTTTTGATCTGGGGTGAGATTATGTGGAAGGCTGGCGCTCGTTATTTTTGGGGTATCTAGTTCACCCTCTAAACCGAGTGTGGAAGCGTCAATTGGCTCCAGATCATTACTCATAGAAGATACCTGAGCGTGTTCTTTCCCACTCCCTGGTGGCTGGTTACAAAAATTAATAAATGTATCCCCGTAACCATTTCGACTTCAGCGGATGCAGCTTCTTCAGTATCACCTTTGGCTGTATGTTTTAAAAGTCGTTTAACTTTCTCTTAGTTTTGCACTAGTTCGAAAAAAAAAGCCTCAAGGAATGTCCGTCCCATAATTGGGTGTTTCAGTGAGATAGGTACGACAAGAGTTGGCACCAGTCGGGTAAGACTACCGACCGTATATAATACATCCACTTTACCAATGGCCTTAAATGAAATCGAATTATCGGCAAGACCAATGGAG
This sequence comes from Rhagoletis pomonella, assembly GCF_013731165.1. Classification (NCBI taxonomy): domain Eukaryota; kingdom Metazoa; phylum Arthropoda; class Insecta; order Diptera; family Tephritidae; genus Rhagoletis; species Rhagoletis pomonella. Next base: position 20,765,285 of record NW_023458557.1, on the reverse strand, counting down.
GTTTTGGTAGGTTGCAACTGCCCCCATCTGTACTTCTCATAAAATGTTTGTGAAATGACTGTGACTTCGGCTCCACCATCGAGTAAAACCGCATGAGACTGGTTGTTAACCATAACCGTGAGATAATCGCGACAATCGTTCGGCATATTATATGTCAAGCATTTGTATGAGATAAAGAAAACATCGCGGAGTCGTGGTTGGTTAACTTGATTGACTGCGTCTTGCTGGTTAGTAGGGACTGGAGCTAAAGTAGGTTTGGTAATTGGTAGTGTTCGTTAAGAACATTTAGTTGATGGTTCTTTGTCATCCCTTTGATTTTGATTAGATTCATTAAGAATCAGAGTAGAATTATTATTGGAATTCGGGATAAGATTTGTCGATTTGTAGAGGGACTTCGGTAGAGTGCGGATTGTTAGAGACAGTGGATTTAGAAAAAGTTGTGGCCTCTGAGTACGATGGACCACTATTCCCAATCGACTCCCTTACGCGTTTTTTTTTTTAACTAGAGCATTGATCGGACGTAACCCTTGGTCGTGTACATTTGTAGCAGATCACCCTATGCGGCTGGGTTTGACACTTTTTGAAGTGATGGCCCCACACGAGACATTTGGCACCTCGTACATTTTCGTCGCCCTCAACAACGAAAAATGGGTCGACGATAGTTCCTACCTTCGTCTCATTCTCCTTTAGATTTTTGTCATTTTTATAATCCTCGACTGGTTTCGAATACCTACGTTTCTGAGATGCTTTAATTGGTTTCTTTTGCTTGTTCAAGTATGCACATTCCCTGTCATCGGAGTCGGACCCAGGAAACGAAGCGGTATATGTGAAGACTCATCCGGTGGATCATGTATTGCCGAAATTTCCCGTGGCACTGATCGCTGTCTATCCGAACGGGTTCTTTCCGGACGGGGTGTGGCAACAATGAATAAATGCGGTGCAATTCGCTGAGCGAATTCACGCAATTGCTCCAACGTGTGGAATTGTCGAATGTGGACGAGTTCACGCAGATGATCGGATAAGGTACCAATGATGATATCGAGGTGGTCCCGTTCATCCAGACCACAGGAATTACCCTGCAATTGGAATGTCAAGTCATCGATATGTTTCAGCAGTGTTTGCGAACGTGGGTCGAATTTAATCTGTGCATATGACATTATTACTTGGGCCCGAGTATGTTTGTTGAGGAAACGAGCTCGAAGTTTCGTGCATAAATCTTGATAATCTCTGAAATTCCTCAGTGCGGTGAAGTACCATTGTCGAGCGGCCCCCGTGAGTGTGGGCACCAAACGCGTAACCAATTCGTGGTCGGGTGCTCCAATCTTATATCGAAATGAGCCACTAATAGCCAAATAATCTTCAACCGATAGAAATTTTTCGTTCACATGAACGCCATCGAATTGAGCACGTCCCATCCATGATGGTAAGCATCTGAATTTCCTATCCATTGCATCCGCTTGGGCAGATTCGTCGAATATAGTGGCTTGATTTGGTCGTGATTGTGGTTGACCGGATAGCGAATAATTCGGATATAAATGAGATGGTTGATTAATTGGTTCTTGGATATGTGACGTTCTAAGACCACGGTAGGTATTGATCGTTTTTATTTGTAAGGTTGAAGGACCACCCAAAGAACCATGCGGAGGATCCACCGAGGGTGGTATCCAGGTATGATTCCAGGTCGTTGGCATGGTTTGGTTCATATCACGAACGTAAGGAATTTGTGTCTGCAACTGAATCCGATCACGGATCATTTGCTGTTGCATCTGTGTTTGGGCTCTCAGCAACTCAGACACCATTACAGACAGTTGGTGTAATGAGGGTGTTGGTTCCGTTCCGCCTGACACTGAATTGAGAGCGGCTGGTTGAGCATTTGAATTAACCGTACTGGTGGTCAGGGTATACCGCGGTTCAGTTGCCTGACCCGAAGTCGGTATATTCTGGTTTGGAATCGAATCTGGTATGGTTAAGGGTAAGTATTGTGATGGAACAGTATTCTGAGGTGAACTCATCGTTTCCCGTTCGTTCTCAAAACCATGGAAGGTCGAGATCAAACTTAATTGGGGATCGCACGTCGGGATTCCCGTATTCGGTGAAGACACCCTAAGCTCACGAATCTTCGACTGAAATTTTCCGATCAGATCTGCCTGACGTGACGCCGACTCGGGTTTTAACTTCAACCGAGCGGTTCGATAACAATAATGTATCATTTGATGAAGACGACCCTGAGGTGTTAACACCTCATTCGCCTTCAGTTCCCGATATGCTCTCTCACATATTTCCAACTCATTCATTTGGTGTATGGCATGGGCTTTTATCAACCATGGTTGGCCATCGTAAGCAGATATTTTACCATTGAGAGCGGCTATTTCGGTGTCGGTCCATTGAACCGGCGTTGGATATAGGTTATATATCTCCCCTTCGATCTGTCGCTGTTCGTCTGTCAAATAAGTTGCATCGAGACTGGGAAACAATTCCATGTTCAAAGACTCAAATACCAAGTTGTAAATTCCGATTATTAAAAAATTCTGCCAACGGTAGACGTAAAGTCCGTACTATTAAAGTCTATGTTATAAGATGATGGTACTCGATTTAAAATCAGTACAGTATTTACTTCAGTTTATTATTTATTATTATTATTATTTTATTCTATGAGTATGTCGTTTTGAATATCCACTTTCAAAAGTAATGCCGCGTAAATCGTTCACTATTTGAATATTGCTCTAAATCTAATTAGTTTAACAAAAAAGTCACGCTCAGTTGTATATCTCATGTGATTTTCGGTCCAAGATTTTGTTTAATATTATACCGAACATGGGCTGAGAATGGCGTTTAACGCACTAGCTCGTATCTTTTTATGGACCAAGTTGTTTGCTCCCGGGATGCAGCGAAGGCCTTGAATACTTGGGAGTATTACCTGTATCTCCTTCGGTCCCTTCTGTCGCCAACAAGGTACGCAACAAAGATCAAGACCCCCGAATTTATCGGAAGAACAAGTCAGACTGAGAATATTCAACCAGCTTGAGAATGTTAACCGAGATTACTTTGATACGAGTTTCAAATTTTATTGGGAATGAATACCCAAAGAAATTATAAAAAAAAAAGAAAAATTAATAGTTTGGTTCAATTAATATTGACCGTGTTATCGGTTACGTTGCTTAAACTTATACCGAAAGACGAAAAGAAAAATGATCGGTTCAAAAATCTTGACCGTCGATGTGTGGTGTTACTTGATTAAAAAATTCAATTAACCTGCTTTTCAGAATTGGCGAACTGAACTGAACGAGAATGGCTATGACTGCTGATCAATGGTGTTCGCATCGCAGATCGATCACCATTCACCCCCACGGAATTAAATAATCAAAATATCCACAAAAATTTTGATTGAAAACGAGCTCCAATAAAAATCAATTAAATCATGCCGTGTGAAGACTGAGAACGATATTGATTTACAGTGATTATGAATTCAAAAGATAATTATTTGATTCAATCTCAATGATGATTTATAATAGCGGAATTTCTAAAAGAAAAATTTATCAAAAATCTATTAAACTCGAATATGTATGGTTCACCGACGTACAATTTTGTGACCAACAAAATGAGAATAACGACTAAAAGATTTTAATTTTTCCTTAAATCTAATTTTATGATGTATTAAATTGATTCGATGATGAAATTGCTATTTTCCCTCAGCTGAGCACGCGGTTATTTTATGCCGGGCTTAAGTGTGGTTATGTTCAACGAAAACTTATTCTTTTTCACCCGCATAGTTGGGCGCCAATGATTTGCTTGACCTTGGTTTGTCGGTCCAAACAGGAATCTTTATTTACGGTTGATGGATAGCTCGTTTCCAATGGATGGTGGCAAGAAAGTGGCTGACTTACGTGTAATGATTTTGTATTACCGGCTTATGGTGACTCAATTGCTGTCAAATGAATAGTCCAGATTTGATGCTCACAACGTCTTTATTCTACGCAACAACATGGCTGGGGATTTGCCGGAAGGAAGGAAGCTGCCGACCTTTTGCCTCTATTAATTTCCACTGAGGGGTGAGTATCGACTCCCCGAATGTCGCCAGCTTTTAATACAAGGTTTTAATCCACTTTAATTACTTGGTTGTAATTCCGTTCTTGCGAGGGCTGATGAGTATGGTTCGCTCCGTGTACCATTCCAAAAAAAGAAATATATTTTTCTAGCCTCGTGGTATGTGGCCACCGATTCTTTTATCGTATGTCAGTGTGGCCGTTTTCATAGTGGCCATGTCAATTCGTGTCTATACCGATATGATGGTTCGTGTCTTGAATAACTATTGGTTACGAACATTCATCTGGTAACCCCCCCTTTTGAAGTTTAGCTTTGACAGTTTTGTTATGTTTACATTTCAGGGTAGCCATCGGGAAGGCGAAAGCCTCCAAAGCCATTGGACCCGACGGAATATGCATGTTGCTGCTGAAAAATTTGAGTCCTGCGGGAGTAGCGTACCTAACGGAGATCCTCAACCTGTCTATGGCAATCTCGTCATTCCAGACATCTGGAAAATGGGGAGAGTGCTCCCACTGCTCAAACCGGGGAAACCATCCAACAAAGGAGAGTATTATCGCCCGATAACTCTTCTTTCCCCGGTAGCGAAGATACTCGAGGCCCTGTTGCTCCCGTACTTTACGAACCACTTGACCACAGCTAAGCATAAACATGGGTTCCGAAAAGTGCATAGCACAACAACAGCATTTAACGCCATAAACACTCAGATAACTCGTGGCCTAAACCGAAACCGCCCCTGTGAGAGAACTATTCTAGTAGCGTTGGACCTGTCCAAGGCGTTCGACACTGTCAGTCATTCAACGCTACTAGAAGATATAGAGGTCTCCTCACTCCCACAGGGACTCAAACGGTGGTCGGCGAATTACCTGAGTGGTCGACACTCGTCAGTAATTTTCAGAGACAAAACTTACAAGCCACGTAAAATTAAACAGGGGTACCACAGGGTGGTGTCCTGTCTCCGCTACCGTTTAATTATTACATCTGAAAGCTTACTCAGCTACCGGAGAGTGTTAATATAGTCGATTGTTCGATTATGGCGTCTGGGAATGGAATTGATGACTTGTGCTCGAAACTAAATGGTTACCTCGCCGAACTTTCTCGCTTCTTCACTGCAAGGAGCCTTGCCCTATCCCCTGCGAAATCCTCGGCAACCCTTTTCATCACCTGGACGAAGGAGGTCAGACTGCAACTGGGTATTCACGTCGATGGCGTAACAATACCGACGGTGAATAACCCGAAAATCCTCGGAGTTACCTTCGACAGTCTGCTCTCCTTCTCGGCGCATACAACCGCAATTGTCAACAAAGTACGGAGCCGCAACAATGTCCTCAAGTCGCTCGCCGGCAGCACTTGGGTCAAAGATAAAGAAACGTTGTTGGCAACATACAAGGCAATTAGCCGGCCGGTTCTAAACTACGCAGCGCCCGTATGGTCGCCGGGGACTAGCAGGACGCAGTGGATGAAGCTACAGACCTGCCAAAACACGGCATTACGAACTGCGACAGGATGCCTCCTGATGACGCCCCAACACCACCTACATGATGAGGCCCAGATGCTCCCAATAAAGGAGCATAACATAATGCTCTGCAAGCAGTTCCTTGCCGGGAGCCACAGACGTGGCCATCCCAGCGGACAGCTGCTCGCGGAAGAGCCCTCGCCACGGCACGTCAGGAGGCATCTACGAACTGACGGGCGAAGTCCAGAGGTTCATCAAACAGCCTCTGGACCCGTCAACCTACCGACAGGCCCTGAGCGGCATTCACAGGGAATCACTCTCAAATTATGTAGACTCCGCCCTGTAAATGCCGTTCTAGGCACACAGCCACCGGACGTGGACGGGACAGAACTTTGTCTGCCTCGGGAGACCCGCACTACAATAGCCCAACTTCGCTCTGGCTATTGCAGCAGGCTCAACTCCTACTTGAGAAGAATCAACGAGGATGTGCCCAACCAATGCCCGGCATGTGGAGAGTCGCCACATGACTCCCGGCACCTCTTCACATGCCCTGAGAACCCCACTCAGCTAACGCCCCTGTCCCTATGGACAGCCCCTGTGGAAGTCGCACACTTCCTGGGCCTCCCCCTAGCTGAAATTGACGACAACGATGATGGATGAACCGCCCGAACGGGGCTAAGTAGCCGCTACAACAACAACAACAGCAGTGGTGGAACCACATATAGTTATTTAGTCAACTATTTATTTAGTACTTTACCAAATACAACTTAATCTACTTAACCAAAAGGAAATTTTATTATATGATTTTATGCTGCTGTAGTACGCTGCAACGGTATAACAAGAAGAAAGAAAAACCCGGAGTGGTGAGAACCAGGGTTGCAGGATACATTAAAAACACTGGTAGTAGAGATGTATTAAAAAGTAGTTTTGCTGAGTTGCCACAGGACTCCCGTACCCGGCTTTTAGGTAGCGAAGCGTACTGGAAGTCGTATGATGCGTCCACGTCGTGTTGCGTTTGTTGTCAACGATGATTTCGCAGGACTGTCGGGAGTTGGAGCTGGTTCGGCAGTTTCAGTTGTTACTTCTGATTGTTGAATAGTCTGAGGTGTTGATTCTGAACAGTCATCCGTGCTAATAAACGCTGGTTTGAGGCGATCTATGGATACTTTTACTGCTCTGTTGCATATTCTTATCTTGTAACTTTTAGGGTTGCGTTCTTCAATTTTAAACGGTCCATCGTATGGTGGTGTAAGCGATGATTTAACGGTGTCGTTTCGGATGAAGACATGAGTTGCATCGTTCAACGCAAAATGTACAAACACCTTTCTCTTCGTATGATGTGCTGTATCGGTAGGTTTAACTTTTTGCATGGTGTTGATCAGTTGTTGAACAAATTCCGAAGAGGAGGAGTGTTCAGCTGGCTCGAACATCTCGCCTAGAAGTCAAAGCAAACCCAGGAGTATGACTGGAAGTTCGCGAGCCCAATTTATTGGGCTTGGCGTACACATAATTGATGCCTTCAAGGTGCGGTGGAACCTCTCTATAATTCCGTTTGCCTGTGGATGGTAGGCTGTCGTACGAAGGTGTGTGATACCCAAAACGCGTGATAGTTCATTGAAGAGTAGAGATTAAAACTGCCTCCCCTGGTCGGTGGTGATACGTAGTGGTATTCCAAATTGCTTGATCCAACCTTCAATTAATGCAAATGCGACTGTATCGGCGCTGATATCGCAAATTCGAATCGCTTCCGGCCACCTTGTGAAACGATCAATGATCGTGAGGCAATACTTAAAACCGTTGGAAGGCGGTAGTGGTCCGACCAAATCTACGCTGATGTGTTCAAACCTCTGCGAAGGAAGAGAAAATCTGGAGAGTGGCGCAAAGGTGTGTCTACTTACTTTAGCGCGTTGGCATTGTACACATTGTTGCACAAATTTAGAAATATCGTTATCCATATTGTTCCAAACGAATCTCTGGTTGATTAGTTTGGATGTGGCCTTTGTTGCGCCGTGCGAAATGCCGTGCAACTTTGATATTACAGATGAACGACATGGACGTGGTATGGATCGGCGGGCTATTGCACCCGAAACGTCACATGTGATTGCTGTCTGCGTGTGTAAAAGTTGAATAGCTTTGAGCAGTAACGACGTTGAGCTTGATTTGAGACTTTTGTTGTTGAGCGATGTCCTCGTAGCCGATTATCGCGTTTTTGAGTTGAAGAAGGTTGATACGTGAGAGTGTGTCAGCAGTTATATTTATCGCGCCAGGTAGGTGAACAATACGGACGCAAAATTGACCAATGTAGTCCAACTGACGGACTTGTCTGGGCGATCCTTTGTAATTTTTTTGAGAAAAAGCAAAGGTAAGCGGATTGTGGTCGGTTGCTATAGTGAAGTCGCTCTCTGTCGTACGTGCTGTACTTACGTTGGGTTTCGGTGAACTTCCGAGAGAAAAAGGCGAGCGGCTGTGGCACGTTGTGGACCATTTGATGAATGACTGCGCCCATAGCCGAGTCACAAGCGTCGGTGCATAGTACGATATCAGCACCTGGGGCTGGGTGTGCCAGGGAAGCAGCGTGTATCAAATCTTCCTTGCATTCGTTAAAATGTTTAATGGTTTCGTCGTTCCACGTAGTCGGTGTTCAGTCGTTTTTGATGTTGCGTTTAATGAGCGAAAGGAGTGGCTGTTGATGTTCCAAGGCATGAGTTGATGTTCCAAGGCATGAGGTGAAAGTTCACCATCGCAAGGAAGCGTTTTAGATCGCAATCGATTTGTGGAAGTGGGTAGTTCTTGATGACTTCTACTTTCTCCGGCATTGGTTTAATACCCTCAGGTGTAATCAAGTGACCCAAGAAGTTTATTTGTGTTTGAGCGAACACGCACTTAGAGGGATTTATTGTTAAATGGTTGCGTCGAAGTTGCTCGAATACCGTGCGCACGTGTTGCTTGTGTTACTGCAGCGTCTTCGAGGCAATGCAGATGTCATCCAAATAACAAAAGGCAAAGCGTAATCCTCGAAGTATTTCATCCATATGACGCTGAAAGGTTTGCGCAGCGTTGCGCAAACCGAAGGGTATTCGCAGATATTCAAACAATCCAAACGGCGTAGTTACGGCAGTTTTCTGAGTATCCTTGTCTTCCACGGGTATTTGGTGGTATCCCCGCGTGAGGTCGATTTTTGAGAATACGCTTTTACCATGTAATAAGTGCGATAGATCCTGTATATGTGGTAGGGGTACCGGTCGGGAATTGTTTGAGTATTGAGCGCCCTGTAATCTCCACAGGGGCGCCAAGTGTTTTCTGCCTTGCGGACGAGGTGCAGAGGCGAGGCGTATGGGCTCTTTGATGGTCGGCATACACCGATTTTCATCAAGTACTCGAACTCTTCCTTGGCTACTTTTAGTTTCTCTGGTGTAAGGCGACCAGGTTTGGCAAAAACGGGTGGGCCGTGCGTCTCAATGCAGTGTGTCACTGTGGTGGATACTTCATGGGGTACAGTGTTTGGTGCGATTGTTGTTATGTCTTTGTATTCATTCAAAAGCGTTTCGTATTCGTTGTTATCGTCGTACAATTTTGGTGATGGGGAGGGTACATTGTGAATATTGATGACGCAGGCACGGCTTTTAATTTTTGAGTCCGCGTCAATAATGAAAGCGTTTTTTACTAAAAGGTTGAAGTGGCGCAAAAAATCGGCACCAATAATGTTGTGGGCAGTGTCGGCTGCGATGAATTCCCACTGGAAAGCACGTCTTAGTCCAAAATCTAGATTAAGTCTTACCTTCCCGTATGTGTCAGTAGCTGTGTTGTTCGCTGCATATAGCTGCGGTTCATCTTTACGACGAGGCGAAGGTCCTGCTGTGTGGCTAATAATAGATACGTCGGCCCCGGTATCGATTAAAAAGCTTCGCGCTGATGAACGGTCCGTGATGAAAAGTCGGTTGCTACCTGCTGAATATTTGTCCGTCGTTTCAACAGATTTCTCTTTTTGTTCCGCTATATTTGTCAATCTTGATAGCGATGATGTTGTGCTTAATGCTAAAGAATATGAAGGCCTCTCGTGAAGCGATGCCGATAAAGAACTTGATTGCGCTAGTGATGAATTCAAAAATGGTTGTGGCGGTATTGGGTGACATTTTCCGACGACACCATGCGTTGATGCCGCCCGCGCGATCAGTTTTTTGAGGCATTGTTGAAGTTGCAAGGGGTGTTACATCTTTTAGCGTCGCTCCCATACCTTTGTGATACCAACAAATGGCATCACCAGCTGAGTGCGTATGTCTTCTGTGTGGAGTTGCGGAACGGCTTCTGCGCTCTCGTGTACGAGTCTGACGTTCTTGACTCAATCCGAGCTAGTGTACGTTCGAGATAACCAAACACGGTTTGCTAACGCGGTTGATGGTGTGGGTGCGATGGCTTCGATTGATTGTTTTTGTTGTTGTTGGGAAGCATTGAGTGGTTTAGTGGAGACAGACTCTACGGAATTAACACGAACAGCATCGATGATTTCATCTGCGATTGAGGCAAGTTGTTCTAAGGTCATTTCTGGATTGCCTTTAGCGGCATCCTGCGATGACTGCTCGCGCGGAGATGGGTAGACGTTGGATCCAAAAATCTTTAATAAGTTGTTGATCGCGTGTGACGTCAGTGCGCTGTAATTGCGTGAGCATGTGGCTCGGTTTGTTGTCGCCCAATTGTATCCCGGTAGTCAACTGTTCCAATCTTGCCATTGGAAATGCGGAAAACTTATTGATAATTGTACGTCGAAGTGTACCATTAGCGGTTTTGTGCTGGAGGTGTGCGGACAATTTCGAATGCTTGTTCGTGTAGTCGCTCGTCCATGTACATAACTGTTATGTTAAATTTTGCTTGGTCGCGCTGGTCTTGGCTCATTTTTCCAAAACCGTGGATACGGAAAAAAGCATCGAGACGTGTAAACCACGACTCTATGTTATTGATGGAGTAGCCATGTAACTGAGGCACTTGTACCCGTGCAGCAAAAGTGCTGATGTCAGCGGATTCGTTCGGTGTAGTCTGCGGTTTTGTAGAAGTACCGGCGCTGTTGTCCATCGTAGTTTCGTCGCTACTTTCGTCGGTATTCGGCATGATGATGCGTTTTTTTTTTATCGAGAACGTTCTAAAAATTCCTAGCGAAAAGCAAATGTGGATGTGTTTGCAAAATGGGGGCGCGATTGCTTATGTGTGTGTGTAACTCGTAGAATGCCACAATTCTTCTGAGTTTGCTCAAAATCGAAGCGTCGGGGTCACCAATATAGTTATTTAGTCAACTATTTATTTAGTACTTTACCAAATACAACTTAATCTACTTAACCAAAAGGAAATTTTATTTTATGATTTTATGCTGCTGTAGTACGCTACGACGGTATAACAAGAAGAAAGAAAAACCCGAAGTGGTGAGAACCAGGGTTGCAGGATACATTAAAAACACTGGTAGTAGAGATTTAAAAAGTAGTACCGCCGCCGAAGAAGTAGTCGGATTTCAGCGAGCCCGAAAGAACAACTGGTACGATGAGGAGTGTCAGGAAGCTACAGAGAAAAAAGATGCCGCCTAGGGCGCAAAGCGCGCTACGTGGGACCGCTATAGGGATCTAAAGAGGGAAGCGGAGACGTATTTGCCGCAATAAGAGAGAGGCCGAAATACGTGAGTGCAAAGAGCTTGAAATGCTGGCCGACAGGAAGAATGCCCGAAAATTTTACCAGAGAGTTAGGCGGTTTACGGAAGGTTTCAAGACCGGGGCGTACCCCTGTAAGAACAATAATGGCGACCTAGTAACTGATGTCCAGAGCGTACTTAAATTATGGAGGGAACACTTTTCTGCCCTACTAAATGGTAGCAGCACGGAAAGTTGTGGAGAAGAAGAATCCGAGCCCGCAGTCGATGATGACGGAGTCGATATTCCACCGCCTGACTATGACGAGGTACGTATGTATAGCAATAACGCGGCTGAAAAACAACAAAGCTGCTGGAGCTGACAGCCTGCCAGCTGAGCTATTCAAGTACGACGGCGAGGAGTTCATAAGGTGCATGCATCAACTCTTGTGCAGAATATGGTCAGATGAACGCATGCCCGACGACTGGAATTTAAGTGTGCTCTGCCCAATCTACAAGAAAGGTGACCCCGCCATTCGCGCCAACTACCGCGGGATCAGCCTTCTAAGCATAGGTTTCAAGGTCTTATCGAGCGTATTGTGTGAAAGACTGAAGCCCACCGTCAATGAACTGATTGGGCCTTATCAGTGTGGCTTTAGACCTGGCAAATCCGCCATAGACCAGGTATTCACAATACGCCAAATCTTGGAAAAGACCCGCGAGAAAAGAACTTGTCGACTTTAAAGCCGCTTTTGACATCACTAGAAGGAGTTGCCTATACGCCGCTATGTCTGAATTTGGCGTTGAGCAATACCACCAGCTCCGTCAGAATTGGCAAAAACCTCTCGGACCTGTTCGCCACCAAAGGGGGTTTCTGACAGGGCGACTCCCTTTCATGTGACTTCTTTAATCTGATGTTGGAGAAGATAATAACAGCGGCAGAACTGAACCGCTCAGGAACAATTTACAACAAGAGCATGCAATTGCTGGCTTATGCCGATGACATCGACATCATCGATAACAAAAACCGCGAAGTCTGTTCTGCCTTTTCCAACTTGGATAGGGAAGCAAAGCGAATGGGTCTGGTGGTAAAAGAGGACAAGACGAAGTATCTCCTGTCATCAAACAAACAGTCAGCACATTCGCGTCTTGGCACCCACGTCACGTTGACAGTAACAATTTCGAGAAAGTAGAGAATTTCGTTTACTTGGGAACCAGCATTAACACCGATAATAATGTCAGCATTGAAATCCAACGTAGAATCACTCTTGCCAACAAGTGCTACTATGGAGTAAAGTCCTCTCTCGACGTACGAAAACCACGCTCTATAAGTCACTCATCATGCCCGTGCTGGTATATGGCTCAGAAGCATGGACAATGACAATGATTTTGCGGTAGATTTACGGGCCTTTACGCGTTGGCGACGGCGAGTACCGCAGACGATGGAACGATGAGCTCTATAAGCTTTACAACGACATGGACATAGTGCAGCAAATTAATTAATACAGCGGCACCGCAGGATTGGCCATGTCGTTCGATTATTATATATATTAAACTCGGAACCCGCTTTTGGTAGCAGAGGAAGAGGGAGACCCCCACAGCGATGAAAAGATCAGGTGGAGAAAGACTTGGTTTCACTTTGGTGTGGTTTCCAATCGGCGTCAGTTGGCACAGAGGAGAAACGACTGGCGTGCTTTGCAGAACTCGGCCAAAATCGCTTAGGCGGTTACAGCGCCAAAAAAAGAAGAAGAGGAAGTTAGCTGGGACAAAAGTGTACCGGCCACTGAATCCTTTGTATTCTACTTAATTAAGGAAGTCTTTTAAAGTAATGATTAAACTATTTTTTTTTAATTTCACTATTCACTTGCGATTATATTTATTTTGATTTGTTTCTGTCAAAGCAGCTGATTAAGAACTTCGAATTTCACTATTTTAGTCGGCAACACCGTTGATAGTTACGATCGGATTACAGCATACCAATTTTCGAATTTTCGGAACGGAGCTAAGAATTCGTAACTACGAACTTTCGGATTACAGCATACGGGTGTTAGAACTTCCCGGAACATCTACATTTTCACTTCGCAAAATTTCTAGTAGTTCTTCAAAAGATTTTCGGGCGGGTTATTTCGAATATACCACAGCACTATTTTTTCTTTAAAAGTTAACTTCTTTTCACTTTCTTCCTCTTCACTTTCGTTTTCTTCACAAAAAAAAATTGCCTCTGTTACAGGCTCACTGGCAATTGCCGGCTGCGCTGCCACCTTTGCGGCTTCTAACACTGCATCGCTTTCACCCCTCAATCTGTTTAAACAAATTTCCTTCTGTCTTTTTATTTGCCTCTTGACAGCCCGCTTACTTATTTTGAATTAAAATATTTAAATAATTACTTATTTTCTTTTAATAATTTCCCAAACAAATCGCTTTGTCTCTTTTCTGCTAATGACGCCACTTTAAAGATGCCGAAAACAAACTAAACGAAAAATCTCGTTCGCTGCCGAGTGTTGGATCAGTGTTGCCATAAAAAAATTTCGTTTGGAGCTAAAAAGAGCTAAATAATACTACTAATAAACTACACCGCCTGAGCTTATCGGAGCTTGAACTACTGTCCCGTATGGTTTATGTGCTCCCGCGCGAAATAGAATAACATGAAGGTATCGAAAATAGGCTGAGTTCACCAAAGCCAAATATATTTTAGTCAACGCTTATGCAATGATATTACAGATTTGTAATTTTTATATGTTACTAAATGCAACTAAAACTTTCTGGAGCTAAGAAAGTGCTAGATAATTTTGAAAAGAGCTAAAAAAAACTAGGAGCTCAAGCCGAATTTTCGGAGCTAAATAGAAAAATAAAGAGCTAAATCTAGCTTCAAAACCTCCAAAATGGCAACACTGATGCCGATGTTGCACTGACTTAAACAAAAACAACGCAGTACATTGTGCGCACACGTTGATGTTTGCAGAGATAAACGAATGGTAGTTAGATTTGCACTGTAAACGGTAGGTCCCTCCGCTTTGTGTGACAACATCAAGGCGCACGCCACAAATCGGAGGAGAAGCTCGGCCAAACACTAACATATGTGTGAGCGCCAATCTATTATTATTATTAGTTAGATTTGAATTTTTGCACTTCGTCTGCCAGCAGATATCGAAATTTTTTAAGTATCCAGTGACCCTCGTCGCATAAATAAGCAACCAGCCCAAGTCTTGTCCTGTTAGATACTATCTCTGAACTAGTAACTTTATTTCAAGGGGACACTTGCGCACTGCAGGGTTGTCTCATGTGCCGTTGGAAAGGTGATTGGAGGACCTTCATTCGATATATATATATCTATGTATATAATGTAAACATATTTCGAGAAAAAGTAAAAAAACGAAATTATGGCAATTTTTTTATAAAAATGTATTGTTTTCGTAAAAAAATACGTAATTAACTATAATAACAAATATGTTTATCAGAAATACCACAGAAATACCTTTGATTTGGCGTATAATTTTATATAGTTAGGTTTAAGTACAACTGCCAACAGTGAAATAAAACAACTGCATTAATGTTATATGCTAAGGCGAAGGGCGAAGGGGGAGTGGGCGTGGCACCTCCAACCACCCTTTTTGGAGGGTATGAACCGCCATTGACAAAAATGTCGCCCCCGACCACCTAGGCCCCCTATGGTTCCCTAGGGACCCCTTAGAAAAATGGCCAAAAATCACAATTTTCATCTGGGTTTTTTCGCTTGAAAAATGTTAAATATTCATTTGCGCAAGACATTTTTATATACACATTTTTTATACAAGACATTTTTATAAAACACCCAGTAACCACAATAGACATCACTGGGGCGGCAGACTGCGGCGCTTTTCTTTTATTCATATAAAACGATATTTTAATATTTATTTATTCAAATATGATGCGCAGAAGAGTTGTTGCTTACAAATCATATATCAATTTAAAAGTATTTGTGTGCTCTTTCTGATAAACATATTTGTTAATATAGATAATTACGTATTTTTTTGCGAAAAACATTCATTTTTATACACAACTTTGTTATAATTTCGTTTTTTTTTTACTTTTTCTCCAAATATGTATAAATAGTATGTATAGATATAGATAACGAATGAAAGGCCTTTCAATTACCTTGTAAACTGTGTCCATATTTTTGAAATCGGTTCTACAGTTTTCGAAATATAAGCTTTTGAAAATGTTGAAAATTCCACGTTTAGCGCCCCTAGCTCCGCCCCTGTTAATTTGCACCAAAAAAAAAAAAATACCGTTAAAACCACGCCACGCCCATTTTTTTCTTTTTTTCTCTAGCTCAAAGGTCCGGATTCCTTAGGTGTTCCATAGTAAATTTTATTTTTGTAATAAAGCGTGAACTGTTGTGTACAAGTGTGTGTAAAAGTTTTTTTATTCGAATTATGCGTTTGGGCACAGCATCCCAAAATCATTGTACAAATATGCAAACTGTACCCAAAAAAAAAAGCTCTACAAATAGGGGAGTAACACCTACTTTTGTAATTTTTGGTCACTAATTTATTTACAAATTGGGGTTGAAATATGCCCTTTTTTGTAAAATTTGGAAATTAGCGTACATTTATCTTTCCTATTCGCCTTAAAACATCCACTTAATCATACATTTTTATATTCCCCTTCTCTTTACACTTTACTCGATTAGTTTTCTTTATTACTTTACACAGAGAGGTGTTCTCTGTGTTCACCCCCCTTCTTTGGCAACACAAAAAGGAGAATTCTACTTAGTGAAGGTTATAGTCCCTAAGTTAGGCCGAAGGTGTTCTCTGAAAAAGGTGTTCAGCCCCCCTTCATTGTCAACACACGAAAATTATCCTTACTGAGGGTTATAATTCTTAAGTGCGACGGAAGGCTGCCTACGAAGAAAGATGTTCTCTGCAAAAGGTGTTCAGCCCCTTTCTTTGGCAGCACAGAAAGGAGAGTTCTACTTAGTGAGGGCTACAATCCCTAATAGTGTTTTCTTTTCTCAAAAAAAGTTCTGCCCTTTTATATGGGAACTCTTGAGAACGAAACAGAAATTATACTACTCCATCACAATTTATTTATAGAATTTAATAAAGCTGAATTATTCACTTGGCCTGTAAGTCTTTAGTAATTTTAAAGCAAAACACTTATTTCTCATCCGGAAAATAATTGTATTTTTACAAGCGTAAATTAAAAATCAACCGTGCAACTCTCACCCTCACGTTTATTTGAGGGCTAAAAAGGCAGCATTTTTGCCGGATCAGAGCGCAACCTGCTGAGAAAAGAACACGACGCCTTGTGAAAGGGCTGAAAAAAGAACATGAAAATTTGACAGCGCTAACACAAGGCAGAATAAATGCAGCCTTTTTCGAGAAAAGAAAACGCTATAAGTGCGGCCGAAGGCCCCTTACGCAGAAAGGTGCTCTCTGCATAAGGTGTTCAGCCCCCTTCTTTGGCAACACAGAAAAGAGAATTCTACTTACTGAGGGTTATAATATCTAAGTGCGGCCGAAGGCCGCCTACTCCGAAAGGTGTTCTCTGCACAAGGTGTTTATCCCCCTTCTTTGGCAACACAGAAAGGAGGATTCGACTTAGTGAAGGTTATAATCCATAAGTGCGGCCGAAGGCCGCCTACGCAGAAAGGTGTTCTCTGCAAAAGGTGTTCAGCCCCCCTTCTTTGGCAACACAGAAAGCAGAATTCTACTTGTTTTTTTTTTTTAATATAACAATATTTTTAGTGAATTTTTTTTCGGCTTTTCGTAAAGTGGGGACTGTTCCCTTTCGAAGGGGGCGGGGGGGAGGTCCAGGGGCCCACAATCATTAAATTATCTTTAATTTTACCTTTGTTAATTGCCATTAAATCTGTTAAGCAACGTTTCCTCTCAGAGTCATTATTTAATGATACGTTTCTCAATAAAAGCTTGAAGGATCCCTTAAAAGATCGATCCCCTTTCTTTTTTATGACATCCTCTACAGTTAATTGTAAAAAATTAAATTTTTGAAGTTGTTGTTTTTGTTGTTGTTGTTGTAGCGGCTACAACAACCCCGCCCAGGTCGGTTAATATCTCAGTCGTTGTCGTCAAGTTCCACAAACGGCAGCCCTAAGAAGCGTACAGCCTCGATAGGGTCGGTCCACAGGGACAAAGGCGTTAGGGTTGTCGGGTTTTCCGGACATACGGAGAGATGTTTCGAGTCATGAGGTGTCTCGCCGCATGCCGGACACTCATTTGGTAGATCTGCGTTTAGTCTGCTCAGGTATGAGTTTAACCTGCTGCAGTAACCAGAGCGAAGTTGGGCTATTATGGTTCTTGTCTCCCGAGGCAGATGAAGCTCCGTTTCGTCAGTGTCCGGTTGTTGTGCGCCTAGAACGGCATTCACAGGTGTGGAGTCTACACAAGCAAGTCGATAAGCTGTTGTTTCGGCGATCTAACCCCGTTCAGGTCGGCGAAGTATCTCAAATTTTTGAAGTAATATTGTTTGTTTTCTAGAAAAATAAACACATAAGAAACAGAAAAACGTTGAGAAAGTGTTTAAATCGCGCAACATACAACAACAACAACAACATACAACAAGTAATTTTTAGCAAAAAAAAACCGACTTACACCCCTATTCTGCAACTCTTTCGTATTCGGATTTTGCTACGAATCGTAGAACAACAACAACATACAAGTAATTTTTAGCAAAAAAAAAACCGACTTACACCCCTATTCTGCAACTCTTTCGTATTCGGATTTTGCTACGAATCGTAGAAATAGTATGCTGCAATCCGAATCGTATTTTCGAACTTTCGAAATTCGTAACTATGGCATGCCTAAAAACGAACGAGTAAGCTTTTTTGCGTAATTTTGTACGAAAACCATTCTGTGTCGGAGGCGAAATAAAAGATGTAAATCAATGTGTGTTTGCAAGAAATATTGGTGGTGTTCATTTAAACAGATAAATTTGCCTTTCGCATATACGTATATTTTTATCCACTGCTTCATATAAACGAGCAAAAAGAATCGTTGTTGCCCCTTATCGAGGAACTTGGGTCCGGTTTAGTTATTTGTACAACGATTTTCGGTTGTTGTATCCAAACGCATAGCCCGAATCCAAAAACTTTAACATACACGTGTAATCGAAGGATTCACATATTTTTAAGATAAATGTTTCAAATTTTGTACCACTAGCTCATTAATAAACTCAGTTTGTACTATGCACTTTTTTGCAAATTTCGATGTGGGTTCTGCGCAAAAATACTGTAGCCGGAGTGATATGCACAAGAAATGTTGTATACGTTTGACATGCGGAAGCCCCTCTTCCCCGCAACACAGAAAGGAGAATTCTACTTAGTAAGGGTTATAATCCCTAAGCGCGGCCGAAGGCAGAAGCAAGCGCAAAAGGTGGTGGACCTAACAAAGTGCATGTTTTTAATGGTTTGGATGGAAGAGGCTGTTATTGCATTAACTGGATTGAGAACCAGAGCTTCAGGCATAGGAGGAGTTCTGGCTTGTGGTTCAACAATTCAACCAGAAGCTAACATAGATGCGCCCATGGTTGCTATGCCCGGCAGCTCCGCATACCTTTGTGAGTCCATTGCCATAGCGCGCTCTTACTCCGCTGCTATAACTGCAAATGCATCAGAATCCATAACTCATAACTTTCCTCAAAATATTGAAAATCAATAAATTTTACTATAAACAAGCACATGATGAGTGCTTTTTTAATTCCTTTCCATTTTGTTTTCCTTCATTCAGCTCTCTTCGAAAAACAACTTATAGCTGGCAATGCTGCACATGTTTCCGCAAGGGTTGCAGCATGTGGATTTCTCGTTTTTCGTAGCATAGCTACGAATTACGAATTACGAAAATTCGGGTTCTAGAATAATGGGGTTAAAAAAAATATATAAAAAAAAAATATATATAATATATATATACAGGGTGTCCCAGAAGTAACGTGCCAAACTTTAGGGGAAGGTAGGTGGGTGGGTGAGCTCCTTGATAAACAAAAAATTGTCAGGTAAAAGTGTCACCGTTTTTGAAATATTTACATTTTTTCGAATTTAAAAAAAATTGTGCCTTTTCATGTGTTTTCTTTAACTGCAACTACAAACCGGGCAATACTTAGTAAATTTTTTATGTAAAATACTTCCAGATAGTTGCCTCTCCATACTCAAATGCAATGTAGTTAAAATATATTAAGGAACCATCATAAAATTTGGACTATTTCTGGATTTTTAACTTTTTGATATTTTCTTCCCCAACTTTGACTATCTCGGCTGAAAAAAAATGTACTGAGCTATAACTTTACATTACATAAAAAAATTGCTCATTTAATAAAGATTTCAGAAAGGTGCCACACTTACTGTTTTGAATAGAAAAAAAAAGTTATAGCCGCTTTTGTGGGTAAAGGACTGAGACACGCTAGAATGTATTTAATAGATTTAAATTGAATATGCTCTTGTTACCGTCAAATGACATGCTAAATAGTACAAAGGTACATAATTACTTGCTCCTGCAATTATTTTATGTTACTTACCGGAATTCGGACTAGAGTCTATAACAAGGGCTATATCTATTAATATTTTGTGTGAAGGATGAGTTCACGTGAAACAAGATATACATGAGTTGTTTGAAGAAAAATTTATTCATTTATTGATAAAATATGCTCAAATTGGCGACCTTCTACTCTAATACAAGCTCGGCACCTTTTAAGAAAAGACGCTTTTAGAGATCTTAAACTCAATTGGGCTATCTCAGCAGCAGCTCCATTTATTTGTTCCCGCAAATGCTCTTCGTTTTGAATTGTTTTTGAATAAATTTTGTCCTTAAGACAGCCCCAGTAGAAAAAATCTAATGGATTCAGGTCTGGCGATCTAGCGGGCCACGTGATTGGCCCGTATGGTCCAATCCATCGGCGAGGATAAGTTTCGTCTAAATGAGCTCTTACTTCACGCCCGTAGTGAGCAGGGCACCCGTCATTTTGCAGCCATAGTCTTCACCGCAGGTTTAAGGGTACATCTTCCAAAAGAGTTGGAAGCCGTTCCTGAAGGAACTCTGAATAACTGTGAGAGTTGAGCGTTGGCGGCAGTTCCACAGGTCCCAATATCTGACAATTAAAAATACCGCACCATAAATTTATTTTGTACCGGTACTGCGAACGATTTTCTCTCATTTCGTGAGGATTGTCTATCTGCCAACTGTGAAGGTTATGTAAATTAAAATAACCATCATGTTTGCATGATGATTCATCGCTCTAAATTATTTTATTAAAAAAGTTGGGGTCTGATTCATGCATTCGCAACATTTCACGGCAAAATCTAACTCTCGACAGGTAATCTCTTTCTTGTAGAGCCTGAACACGTTGAATGTGGTATGGATGAAATCGATGGTCTTGTAAAGCTTTGTGAACTGTAGTTTTTGGTATTCCCGTCCGTCTTTCCATCATTCTCACTGAAGTCGATGGACCTAGTTCCTTCCTCTAACACAGCTTCAACATCTACCGTTGCAGGACGTCCTGTTTCGCCGCCACGCCTTCCAGGTATGCGACCTTAAAAAAGTGAAAAATTATAGTTAACAAGCAAGCAAACAAGAAAGGTGTAAAAATCACTTACCTTCATATATTTCTCTATGGGTCCGGGCGAATACTTCTCGACCCGGATGTCGACGATTGGGGTATCGCTCTGCATAGAGTCTTTGAGCAGCTCTGGCATTACAGCAAGCTTCCCCGTAAATTAGGTGAATATCCGCATATTCATGCGACGTATACTGCGTGTTCTCTGTCCTAGTATTAATAACACAATGTTCGAAGGGTCCAATTTCACAAAATCCACTTTCACTAATTCCGGTAAGTAACATAAAATAATGTCAAGAGCAAGTAATTATGTACCTTTGTACTATTTAGCATGTCATTTGACGGTAACAAGAGCAAATTCAATTTAAATCTATTAAATACATTCTAGCGTGTCTCAGTCCTTTACCCACAAAATCGGCTATAACTTTTTTTTTTTCTATTCAAAAAAGTAAGTGTGGCACCTTTCTGAAATCTTTATTAAATGAGCAATTTTTTTATGTAATGTAAAGTTATAGCTCAGTACATTTTTTTTTTTCACCCGAGATAGTCAAATTTGGGGAAGAAAATATCAAAAAGTTAAAAATCCAGAAATAGTCCTAATTTTATGATGGTTCCTTAATTTATTTTAACTACATTGCATTTGAGTATGGAGAGGCAACTATCTGGAAGTATTTTACATAAAAAATTTACTAAGTATTGCCCGGTTTGTAGTTGCAGTTAAAGAAAACACATGAAAAGGCACGATTTTTTTTAAATTCGAAAAAATGTAAATATTTCAAAAACGGTGACACTTTTACCTGACAATTTTTTGTTTATCAAGGAGCACACCCTCCCACCTACCTTGCCCTAAAGTTTGGCACGTTACTTCTGGGACACCCTGTATATATATATATTTCATGATTCAATGATCGGATCTAAACCAAATTAGTATGGGACCACCTCTGAGACACTACCTCTCCGTTGCAAAAATCGGTTGACGTTGTCCAAAGTTATGCGGTAACATACATAAAAATAAAAATAAAAATAAATAAAAAATTATTACGACGAACTGATAACCTCCCCCTTTTTTGGAAGTCGGTTAATTATGGTAAGTATTAGGAAAATATCCAGAAGAAAAGATTTTAAATATATATGTATTTCGGCTCATTGGTTTTTCCGAAAATAAATAAATGAACATATTAAAATCATTTAAATTTATGTTATATATGGCTTGAAAATATTTTCATTGGAGCTTCAAAGCAAGGGTCCTTTCCACTTCCTCAAATAGAATATAAGAGTTTAGCTGGCGACAAGGGACAACATAATCTAACCATTCCATGCATTACCGATTCACTAGAGACAAGTTATGTGCCGCCCATATTGAAAATATATACCACCGATTTTGTGCATTACTGGTCGTTAGGCAATGCGGTAGCGATTAGTAATCGCAACTTTTGCACCAGGTAATCGCCCGCTCGGTACGCTCCCATGACATCACCTTGTTAAATTCGCCAGGAAAAGGAATTGGTATCCCGCATTTTGTGTGGGTACCACTAACGATTTCGCTGACTAGCCAACTTCCTATGCATACCTGCATAGTCCACAAACTCCCTAAATTCTTCTAAATCAGGCATACTTGAAATATTGAAAAATCCAGCTCCAATTCAAAAAACAAATTCAAAAAGAATAATAACAAAACATTGTCAAAATCTCTCGTTAAAAGTTAAGTAAGGATTTTCCTTTACTTAACTTTAATGTTCATTAACTGGCTCTGAGAGGTAATTTTTTCAAATCTATAATGAGGAGCGATTTAAGTAATCGTTAAATAACTCTGAGTGGTGCTGCAAGTATAATAATAAACTTTATACACATTAACCGTTTACATTTTTCATATTTGTAATACTTCTATATTGGCAGTAAGCTAACTTCTCAATGTGTAAGCATTCCGAAATCAAAGCGAGACAGTCTAGTACCGTTTTTGTCAATGTATTGTGTACTTGAGTGCCGTTTTTGTATATGTGTTGTGTACATGTTTATTTATAAACGTATGTGTTCCTTTTCTTTCGTACGTGTTTATTGATATATCTGTACTGTAGTGTTTTCGGACGGTACTAGCTCTTACTTCCAATATAGGAGTATTACATATATGACATTTTTGCATATTAACTGTGCCAACTTAATTGGGTTGAAGCCCGTTCAAGTGGTCCGTCCGACGCGTTTCGTCGTACCCAGCAAACAATTAGGTTTGATATACATTTGAGAATGATTTGATATTGATTTGAAAATTACAGCTTTCTCAATAAAAGGGGGAGTTCGATCTGGGTCGTTCTTAAAAAACATGACCAATTGGTGTCCCCAGACTTTACTATTTTATATTTTGTTTCTTCAAAAAGAAAATAGAAAAATATCTGCATTTTTATAAATTATTATCGATTCTACGTAACTATATTATAAAAAAAAAAATAATTAATTATCTGAAAATAACTTAAAAAATATTTTCAATGTCAAAGGTTTAGCAAAAACCTGTGTCCCGAGCCAATTTATAAAAATTTAATAGTTATTTTCAGTTGAAATAAAATTGAAAAAAAATAATATTTACAATTTTTGTTATTCAGTTTGTGTATATTAATACCATATATAGAAAAGAATGATGAAAAATAATTTTTTTGTATAATTTTTATGAAGAAAATTTGTGTCCCCAGGTTTTGGTCCCCTCTGTTACGTCCACTCATTTTATTGAAAAATGTTTGTTAAACGTTATGACGCGTATATTTCTCTTATGCTTCTCCATCATAACTTAGCTAAAATCAACAAAATGTGTTTTGAACTGTTCAGTCTTGTTTAGTGCGTTGTTGAGTAAGGAACCCAATTGTATGCCGGGTACGTACCCTTATTCAGTGTCAACTCTGTTACTGTTGAAAAACGGTGAGTAAAGTGATTTTTTATTTATTTTATAATTTTTTTATAAATATTTTATGTACATTAATTAAGTGGACAAATAAATTCTCCAAAATTCGAATAAAAAGCTAAAATATGGTATTTTTGAGTTAATTTGTCCCCTCTGTTACCGGTCCACTCTGTGACTTATTAACTCCAAAAACTCCAAAAATTAAAAAAAATACTGCTGGTTATGGATTCCTATTGTTGATACCATCCGTAACCACATGAGGCCAATTATAAACATATTTGGCCAACTTAATTTTTAAAAATTACAAAATTCAGAATGGTCATGTTTTTTAAGAACGACCCATCTCCATTTGAGAATATGGTTAACTCTCAAATCAACTTCATAGGTTATTTATCAATTGTACTTCAAATGTGGAAATAAAATTTATTATAGGAAATGTATATTTCATATTTATTTTTTCTTCGCGATGTACATATGTATGTACATAACAAAAGAAACAATTAAGATAAAGTAATTAATAATAAATTCGTCTTGAAGGGCTGCAGCAGCTTCAAACATCAAATCCACTATTTGTGGGCATATGCAAGTTAGTGTTGTTTAATGTAAATTTAATATGCCAAATAAGTACTGTCCCTCAGGCCAATCACACCTTCGGCCTCGAATAAATAACCATTACTCTTTTTCAATTTTTGTTATTTCGTACAAATCTCTATCTTATTTCTCTTCCCCACTCTTCTTCATAAAAATCTTAATGGCGTTCCTTATACTTCGTCTACCTTTCAACAAAATCCTCTACTTTAAAATAAATCACCTAGAACTTCTTGATTTTCAATCGATATTACCTTCATCCTTGGAGGGGATTACCAATCTCTTTACACTCTTCACTTTCACTAAGTCTTAAACGGTCATCAAAATTAATTACTTCCCTGCATCTTGTCAGCTGCAACCAGTCTCTAACGTAGCTTCCGCGCTCAAGGGAATCAGCTTCCATCTTTGCTGCCTGCTCTATGCCTACCACCAGACATAAAACTTCAACTATGGCTGCCTAGTAGCAACAGAATGCACGCTCACACTCTCGTTCATCTTTGCTATAGTGTTGCAGACTACCGCGCCTACGCAGCCTACCAGTTACACCGGACGCACTCTCACGTCCTCGATGTACACTACCGCTAATGCCTTCCGCACCTCGATGTGCTCACACGACCCTCTCATCGTCTCACGTCTCTATGGAGTTCTCTCGCGCACTTGCGCCTGACATTGGTGTTTCGCTGCATCAACTTACGAGAATATTTCCCCGCCCCTGCAGCCGCAAGTCACCACTCTCCGTGCCTTACCGCACCAACTTACGAGCTTTTATCCCCGGCCCTCCAGCCGCAACATATTGTATCTCCACTGATCTCTTTTCGCTACTACACTATAATAACTTGACCATGGTAATCAGCCTACTATGTTCATAGACACTGTTGGCTATTACCAAGTCACCATAGGTTAAGTTTTCGTTTAGCTTCGCTTATGCGCCAAATACACTACACAAATATTTGCGCAAATACCAATTAGTGCAAATAAGCGTCAAATATAAAATCGAAAAAATCTTATTTGTACCAATTTGTATTTCCGCAAATATTTGTGTGATGTATTTTGCGCATTAATTTGTACGTTTGACCTAGTCTCCTAATACGAATCACTCGTACGTCCCTAACCCAACTCTTTCAATCTTGTATTTACCCTATAAACGGTCAAAGTTAAAATCAGCTCACGGTTCACGCCTTACATTAAATGCTGTTTTAAAAAAGAAGTTATAAAACATTAAAATACAACATATTTTATGATATTTAACCCTTCCGCGGACAATAGTTTTCGGCATGAGGTTTTTGTGGGTTGTTGAAGCCGCTACTAAACCCCGCTCGGGTCGGTTCATCCATCAACGTTGTCGCCTGTTTCAGCTAAGGGGAGGCCCAGGAAGTGCGTAACTTCAACAGGATCTGTACAGATCCCTCGAGGTACAGGGTCGTTAGCTGGCTGGGGTTCTGGGGGCATGCGAAGAGGTGTCGTGAGTCATGTGGCTACTCTCCGCATGCCGGGCATTGGTTGGGCACATCCTCGTTTATTCTGCTGAGATATGAGTTAAGCCTGCTGCAGTAGCCAGAGCGAAGTTGAGCTATTGTAGTGCGGGCCTCCCGAGGCAGACAACACAGTTCTGTCTCGTCCACGTCAGGTAGATGTGTGCCCGTAATGGCATTCACAGGCCGAGAGTCTATATAACTTGAGATCGACTCCCTGTGAATGCTGGTCAGGGCCTCTCTGTATGCAGTTGGGTCCAGTGGTTGTTTGATGAACCTCTGGACTTCGTCCGTCAGTTCGCAGAGATGCCTCTGAACGTGCCCTGGCGAGGACTCTTCTGTAAGCAGCTGTCTATTTGGGTGACCACGTCTGTGGCTCCCTACTAGAAACTGCTTGCAGGGCATTGTGTTATGCTCTTTGATGCTAACGTCCCTCTCCCTATGAACAGACCCTGTTGAAGTTGCGCACTTAATGGGCCTCCCCTTAGCTGAAACAGACACCAACGTTGGTGGATGAACCGACCCTAGCGGGGTTTAGTAGCCGCTACAACAACAACATGCTTCTTGATGGGGAGCATCAGGGCCTTGTCGTGTAGATGGTGTTGGGGCGACATCAGAAGGCATCCGGCAGGTCTGTAGCTTCATTCACTGCGACCTGCTTGTCCCGGCGACCCCACGGGCGCTGCATAATTTAGAACCGGCGGGCAAATTGCCTTGTATGTTGCTAACAACGTTTGTTTGTCTTTGTCCCAAGTGCTGCCGTCCAGCGACTTGATGACATTATTGTGGCTCTGTACTCTGTTGACAATTGCGGTTGTTTGCGCCGAGAAGGAGAGCAGACTTTAGAAGGTGACCTCCTTTCCAGGTGGTGAATAAAGTGACCGAGGATTTTGTAGTGGAGAGGGTAAAGCTCATTGCAGTGAAGAAGCGAGAAAGCTCGGCGAAATAGTCTTACTTTCGAGCAGAAGTCATCAATTCCATCCCCAGACGCCATTATCGAGCAATCGTCAACATAAGAGACAATAGTGACTTCCTCTGGTGGTTGAGGGAGCTTTGAAATGTAATAATTAAACAATAGCGGGATAGGACACCACCCTGTGGTACCCCCAGTTTTATTTTTCTCGGTTTGCTAGTTTTGGTCCTAGAGATTACTGACGAATGTCGACCACACAGATAATTCGCCGACCACCGTTTTAGTCCCTATGGGACCATGTTACGCGTGCCTCACCGCTGGTGAAAACAGTTTGGTAGTTTGTGCAGCCCTCTTGTCACTCGACGTTTGGATTTGTTCGCCGGAGGATGCAGTATCAACTCCGTATGGGTCCGACGAAGCGTGGTCGCCAAAAGATATTTCAATTCTGTCGTCACGCTTCGTGGAAATGGACAATAACCTCACGGTAGACCAAAGCTTGCTCACACCACAGGCGAAGTTGCAGGCCTTCAGATGCTCTTCCCGTTTCTTAAGCTTATATACGTTCACTACTTGCCGAATCTCCACGTTGAGATCCCTGATACGGGGATTTCCGGGATCTCCCTGACGAAGTCTGTCACGCTCATCGGCTAGGACAGCCGCTTAGCAGGAAAATTTGCACGTGGATCCGAAATGCATCATGCTTAAATAAAGCGAGCTGCAGCAGCAGCGACAACTCTGCGGAATTTACGCTCACCTACGTGAACGTCGGTTAGTGTGGGTAGGGCAGTGAAGGTGCTTTCAGTAACATCCGCGAAGCCTTTCCAATCAGCTTTGGAGAAGTTGGCATAGGTCCGGTGATCCGCGGAAGCAAAGTCGGCAGGTTTAACAACCGAGATGACTATGGGACGATGGTCTCATGCTATGGTCAGCATAGGTCGCCATGATATTGTAAGAGTATATAGTATACTTGCCCTAAGCATCAAGTTAAGCTATTGTAAAGTAGGCATAAGGAGATTTGTGTTTATACCATTAGTGACAGAGTTATGGGGCCAGATCACGGCTCTCGTGATCGAGCAATATCTTTAGAAATCTTGTTTTGGCATAACCGCATTCGTGATCGAGTAAAACTTATCGAAATTTGGCATCACTACATTCGATATCGAGCAGACGTTCGAGTAGAATTATTCAAAAACACCATTCGGCTGTAAATTTTGCATCGAGAAGGTCAAAATTAAAATAAAACGACAAAATGTTAGTATGTTTCTGGTAAAAACTGTTGCAGACTTGAATATCTTTTTATATTTAGGGACAAACAAACAAAATCAACAAAAAACAAAAAGGTGTTATGGCGAAATATATGCAGGAGCACCCGGATTTGGCCAGAAATATTCTGTCAAATTGCGCTCGAGGAAGAACGGTTGCTCAAATATTGTGGGAGCAGCTTTCCTTAAAATTAAATACTTCTAGGCTCGCCTATAAAAGAAGCTAACATTTTTCGTAAAGTAGGTTGTTTTGAATTTATTTAATCAGAAGTTTGTAATAAGGTCCATTCTTTTGCAACCGAGCTACAAAAGAACACTCGCTTAAATGACGAAACACACGCAAAGCAACAACACAAACTCGGCTATTTATCCGAGTAAGCCAGGTCGGTTAAAAAATACGCGACCTGAAGAATAGTGTTGTTAAGTGAAAAAACTGCTCTATTGTGAATTGTTACTGGGAAATTGGAGAGGGAAATTTTTGTTTTCGTATATACATGATTTATATTTTAAATAAGTATATATATTATGCAAATACCTCGCATAATAACTAGTTTCTATTGTTTTTGTGGCTAAATCCCGTTAAACTAATCACATGTTTGTTGCCAGCTACCAGCAGGGTTGCTTAAGTAGCTAAAAAGGAAATTTTACCCGAGTTGAGCGTTCTTTTGTCGCTCGCTTACAAAAAAATACCAAGAATAGCTTTTGACGGCGTCCAAGGAGCTGTTGCTGCAAGCTACTGCAATGGACCTTTCAGTGGAAGGTCTATCGAAGGTCAAAGCTTTTGGGAACACAACTGAAAATCAGGATTATTTTATTAGGAAAAATGGAAAAAGCATCGAAAGTGTAAGCGGTAGGAGTTATATCAACTTTTTCGGAGATCACCACATCTCTTCATCAGACTTCTTTTTCTAGAATTCGAGCCCGCGTCAGCGATGTGCAAAGTCAGAAGCGTTAACCACCGAGCTATGCACACACCGTAAGTTGTTGCTTATTCATTCCCTTATTTTTTCCATTTTGCCTAATAAAATAATCGTGGTACAAAGCTCAATAACAATATTAAAATTAAATGTTAATAAGCAACAATAACATTGACAAATACATAGTTTAGGAAGAGCCTGCCCGAAACTATACAATAAGGCAAGTCTTCTTCTTCTTTTTTGACGCTGTAGCCGTCTAAGCGATTTTGGCCGAGTTCAGCAAAGCACGCCAGTCGTTTCTCTTCTGTGCCAACTGACGCCAATTGGAAACGCCAAGTGAAGCCAAGTCGTTCTCCACCTGATCTTTCCATTGCAGTGGGGGCCTCCCTCTTCCTCTGCTACCACCAGCGGGTTCCGAGTTGAATACTTTCAACTCCATTCGAACGACATGGCCAAGCCAGCGGAGCCATCGGAGCTCCGTTCCGAAAATTCGAAAATTTGTATGCTGTAATCCGATCGTAACTATCAACGGCGTTGCCAACTAAAATAGTGAAATTCGAAGTTCTTAATCAGCTGCTTTGACAGAAACAAATCAAAATAAATATAATCGCAAGTGAATAGTGAAATTAAAAAAAAAAATTAGTTTAATCATTACTTGAAAAGACTGTTCCTTAATTAAGTAGAATACAAAGGATTCAGTGGCCGGTGCACTTTTGTCCCAGGAGGAAGAACAGCCAACTTCTTCTTTTTTGGCGCTGTAACCGCCTAAGCGATTTTGGCCGAGTTCTGCAAAGCACGCCAGTCGTTTCTCCTCTGTGCCAACTGACGCCAATTGGAAACGCCAAGTGAAACCAAGTCCTTCGCCACCTGATCTTTCCATCGCTGTGGGGGCCTCCCTCTTCCTCTGCTACCACCAGCGGGTTCCTAGTTGAACACTTTCAGAGCTGGAGCGTCGGTGTCCAATCGAACGACATGGCCAAGCCAGCGGAGCCGCTGTATTTTAATTTGCTGCACTATGTCCATGTCGTTGTAAAGCTCATACAGCTCACCGTTCCATCGTCTGCGGTACTCGCCGTCGCCAACGTGTAAAGGCCCGTAAATCTTCCGCAAAATCTTTCTCTCAAACACTCCAAGAGCCTCCTCATCGGATGTTGTCATTGTCCATGCTTCTGCGCCATATACCAGCACGGGCATGATGAGTGACTTATAGAGCGTGGTTTTCGTACGTCGAGAGAGGACTTTACTCCTGAATTGCCTACTCAGTCCAAAGTAGCACTTGTTGGCAAAAGTGATTCTGCGTCGGATTTCAATGCTGACCTTATGATCGGTGTTAATGCTGGTCTCAAGTGAACGAAATTCTCTAATTTCTCGAAATTGTAACTGTCAACAGTGTAGTGGGTGCCCAGGCTCGAATGTGCTGACTGTTTGTTTGATGACAGGAGATACTTCGTCTTGTCCTCGTTTACCCCCAGACCCATGCGATCTGCTTCCTTATCCAACTTCGACTTCGCGGTTTTTGTTACCGATGATGTCGATGTCATCGGCATAAGCCAGCAATTGCACGTTCTGGTAGTAAATTGTTCCTGAGCGATTCAGTTCTGCATTTCTTATTATCTTCTCCAACATCAGATTAAAGAAGTCACATGAAAATGAGTCGCCCTGTCTGAAGCCCCGTTTTGTGGCGAACGGCTCGGAGAGGTCTCTCCCAATTCTAACGGAGTTGGTGGTATTGCTCAACGTCATTTTACACAGCCGTATGAGTTTTGAGGCGATGCCAAATTTAGAAATAGCGGCGTATAGGCAACTCCATTTAGTGGTGTCAGAAGGGGCTTTAAAGTCGACAAATAGGTGGTGAGTGTAGATCCATTTCTCGCGGGTCTTTTCCAAGATTTGGCGTATTGTGAATACCTGATCTGTGGTGGATTTGCCAGGTCTAAAGCCACACTGATAAGGCCCAATCAGTTCAGTGACCGTGGGCTTCAGTCTTTCACACAATACGCTCGATAAGTTCTTGTAACCTATGCTTAGAAGGCTGATCCCGCGGAAGTTGGCGCGAATGGCGGGGTCACCTTTCTTGTGGATCGGGCACACTTAAATTCCAGTCGTCGGGCATGCGTTCATCTGACCATATTCTGCACAAAAGTTGATGCATGCACCTTACCAACTCCTCGCCGCCGTTCTTGAATAGCTCAGCTGGCAGGCTGTCAGCTCCAGCAGCTTTGTTGTTTTTCAGCCGCGTTATTGCTATTCGCACCTCGTCATAGTCAGGCGGTGGGACGTCGACTCCGTCACCATCGACTGCGGGCTCGAGTTCTCCACAACTTTCCGTGCTGCTACCATTTAGTAGGGCGGAAAAGTGTTCCCTCCATAATTTAAGTGCGCTCTGAACATCGGTTACTAGGTCGCCATTGTTGTTCTTACAGGAGTACGCCCTGGTCTTGAAACCTTCCGTAAGTCGCCTAACTCTGGTAAAATTTTCGGGCATTCTTCCTGTCGGCCAGCATTTTAAGCTCTTCGCACTCACGTATTTCTGCCTCTCTCTTGTTGCGGAAAATACGTCTCGCTTCCCTCTTCAGATCCCTATAGCGGTCCTACATAGCGCGCGTTGCGCCCGATCGCAACGTGGCCCTGTAGGCGGCATCTTTTTTCTCTGCAGATTCCTGACACTCCTCATCGTACCAGTTGTTCTTTCGGACTCGCTGAAATCCGACTACTTCTTCGGCGGCGGTACTTAATGAGCGGGAAATGTGGTTCCACTGTTCGCATATGCCCGTTGGTTGAAGAGTGCTCTCTGAGAGCAGGTGTGAGGGTCGAGTAGCGAAAACACTGGCTATCTGTTGTGATTGCAGCTTTTCGACGTTAAGCTTTCCTTGCATATTTGGGCGCACATTTTTTGCTGCACAGAGGCGGGTGCGTATCTTGGCTGCAACAAGATAGTGGTCCGAGTCGATGTTTGGGCCTCGGAGTGTGCGTACGTCTAAAACACTGGAAGCGTGCCTTCCGTCTATCA
>NW_023458557.1:20721498-20733188 GCF_013731165.1 Rhagoletis pomonella | reverse complement strand
GAGTGTGCGTACGTCTAAAACACTGGAAGCGTGCCTTCCGTCTATCATAACATTATCGATTTGGTTTCTCGTTTTTCGATCCGGAGACAGCCACGTAGGGTGATGGATCTTTTTATGCCTGAACCTAGTACTGCATACTACCATGTTTCCGGCCCCGGCGAAGTCGATTAGCCTCAATCCGTTGTCGGACGTTTCATCGTGGAGGCTGAATTTTCCGACGCTCCAAGCGCTCACAGAAGAGATCCTTGGACGACTCATCCTTCTCTTCCGTCGGGGCATGGGCGCAGATGAGCGAGATGTTGAGGAATCTCGTTTTGATGCGGATTGTGGCTAGACGCTCGTCCACCGTCGCAAGACCCCAGGCATTGTTTGCCTTGCCCCGTCCAACGCATTTCTTGGATGGCGGTGATGTCAGCTTTTGTCCTTACGAGGACATCAACCAGGCGGGCAGAGGCACCTTCCCCATTAAGGGTCCGGACATTCCAGGTGCATGCCCTCAAATCGTAGTCCTTTAAACGTTTGCCGTGATCGTCATCATAAGGGGGGTCTCATCCGAGGCTTTGCCTTGCTTCTTCACTGGAAGTGGTTTTTACGACGGGGGTGGTTTCGCAACCAAATACACGTTTATATAGCGAGCCGCTTGCTCCAAGCATACACCCGCTTGCAGCCGCACCTACTGGTCAACAGACGCTGCAGACTCCAGTGAGCCCTTAAACCAAATAAGTCGGAGTGGCCCCACCGAGGCTCCCTCTCTTTCTGCCGTGACCCAAGGCTCCACTCGGATTGGTTACCGCATCTTGCACATAGGTTGTTCACGTTGCCCAGAGTGCGCGAACGAGGACGCAAGAGTCGGGATTGAGTATAGCCATGCAACTGTAACTGCATAGCCAGCGCAACGACTATACCCCATTGCACTCCTGAAAAGCAAATGCATGTATATAATTGACAACAGCAACCACGCTGTCAAGTTTAAATAGCGGCAAATCAGCTGCACTTGATAGAAGTAGCTTGAATAAGGAAAATGAATTAGCAACACTAGTTTACGGGGTGTGCATAGCTCAGGGGTTAACGCTTCTGAATTTGCACATCGATGATGCTATAACTTCTACCGCTTAGTCTTTGTTGCTTTTTCCATTTTCCTTATAAAATAATCGTGGTACAAAGCTCAATAACAATATTAAAAATAAGTTTTATAAATTTTATTCATACCCAATAGACTAGGCCGACTGTTAAGTTTTTTGCGATAGAATTTGGACAGAGCCAAAATTATATTTAGGATATTGAGAATAATCCTTCAAAGTTTCTGAAAAATTCATACTAAAACAGAGTGAAAATTAATTTTGTATGGAATTTTGTAAGTGTTAAATCAGACTACAAAATGTTTGTAGTCTGATGTAACACTTTTGAAATTCCATACAAAACGCATTTTCATTCTGTATCAATATGCATTTTTCGGAAACTTTGAATGGTTATATTACATATCCCGAATATAGTTTTAGCTCTGTCCAAATTCTATTGAACCAAAAAACATAATCGTCGGTCTAGTCTATTGCCCAAGTATGTACACTGGCGGCCCGATAATCATTTTTCAAACCGCCAGGAATTTTGTATTTTCTCAAGAATGTATCAATGCATTCTACCGAGTTTTCTGGGTTAAACTTTATGAATTTCCTTTAAAGCTTATTTTCGACTTCTTGAAGAACACATTTTATCGTCTCGCTCATTGTACTCTGAGCCATTCCTATTAGGTAATCCTGACCCACTACGTGCAGAAAACTTCAACTTCCCAAAAGCGAAAACGCAGCAGCTAATTGCAAGACGGAGGGTACTGATGTGGCTATCGAAAGTGAAATTCGTATTATGAGCTATGCAAGCCTGTCGAAATTTTCGTTGAGTATCGAATTTTCTGTCGAATAGAAGTTGGCTTTCGTTGGTATAGCGAAGTGTTTGAAAATTGTGAAAAATGTATGATTTTGCATTTGTTTTCTTACTTTTTGGCGGCTATACACTAATTTTAAACAAGTTTTATTAATTTCATGCAGTTCTAACGTCGTGAATACTACTTTTTACTTATGAAAGAAAATCCCAATACTCTGTTGGCACGATCTCTGAGAACAAACATAGAGCTCTTTATAGTTTTAATATATTTTAAATAGATTCGGATCACAAAATTTCTTAAATATATTGTATGCCAAAATATATTGGAAATACTACACTTAAACTCTCTTAAACGTTTTCTGCTCCTGGGCAGTTTTCTAAGCTCTCATCCTCTGATGAATCGTTCAACCAGAACTCTATTGTACTAATTTTTAACACGTTTTTATAAACTCGCTTTCTTTTTTATTTCATTTTAATTTGCACAAATTTACATATGCACATTAGACTGCATCACCAAAAAAAGTTGCGGTTTTTCCGCCGGGATTATAAACTTTATTATATTCTAAGACGTTCACTAAAATATTTTGGAAAAATATTAAGATATAAGTAAGCTGGACCGATTTCAAAATACCTCCAAAAATGGAGTTTCTTATGAATAAAAATAGTTTCGTAAAGAACTTTTTGAAAAAAGTCCCCTCAGATGACAAAACAGATTAAGCTTAAAAAATCTGCATAAAAATATTTAAAAATCTTTTCAACGGAATCGTAAGAATGAGATTTTTGATGCTGTTTTTTTACTTTTTTCAAAGATTGAAAAACTTGAATAACTGAGCCAAAACTATTCTGATGTAGACTTATGGGATCTCAATAGAAAGGTATTTTCACACTGTTTTTATTTCTGCAAAAAAAAAAATCAACTTTGAATGACGTTCGTTCATCCTACCTTTCTCTTTCATCCTTTGAATGAGTTTATTAGCAAAGATATAAAAAGGGTGAGAAAATACCTTTCCACCGACACCTCTTAAGTCTAAATCAGAAGAGTTTAGGCTCAGTTATTCAAGTTTTTCTTATACCAATCTTTGAAAAAAGTTAAAAAACAGCTTCAAAAATCTCATTACGATTCCGTTGAATTTTTAAAAAAAATTTTTTTTTATATTTTTATGCAAATTTTTTAAGCTCAAACCGTTCTGTCATTTGAGGAGATTTTTTCAAACAAAATGTTTAAGAAACTAAATTTATTCATAAAAAACTCCATTTTTGGAGGTATTTTGAATTTGGTCCAGCTCACTTAAATCTTAATATTTTTTCGAAATATTTTGGTGGACGTCTTAAAATATAATAGATTTTATAATTCCAATGGAAAAATAGTACCGATTTTTTTTTGTATGGGGAGTGATGCAGTCTAATGTACATATGTATAAGCACACTATTTAGTTTCCTCGACTTGTTAACAAAGCTTCTCGGCGGTGAAAAATATACTATTGTGAACAACCTAAACGAGCGAAATACACAATAGCGCTATTCTTCATCGAATGAGCGCCATAATACCAAATGAAAAATTGTTCGATCAGCATTTTCGACCACAGTCGAAGATCGAATGCAACTCATAATAGGAGCCAAAAATTCTTTTAATACTGAGTCAACATTAACATCCAGATTGCGATGAATATTGAGAAAAGGTAGTCCATTTTGTGCTCGTCCTCTGCCCATGCCTGCACATTCATGATGATATTCATTAAATTATTTTGCAAAACTATCACCCGTATGCTGTAATCCGAAAGTTCGTAGTTACGAATTCGTAGCTCCGTTCCGAAAATTCGAAAATTGCTATGCTGTAATCCGATCGTAACTATCAACGGCGTTGCCAACTAAAATAGTGAAATTCGAAGTTCTTATTCAGCTGTGTTAACAGAAACAAATCAAAATAAATATACATAATCGCAAGTGAATAGTGAAATTAAAAAAAAATTGTTTAATCATTATTTGAAAAGACTTTTTCTTAATTAAGTAGAATACAAAGGATTCAGTGGCCGGTGCACTTTTGTCCCAGGAGGAAGAACAGCTTACAGTTGCATTAATATACAAAGAAGAATGCTAAGAGATTGTTCTGACATTTAGCTTAAATGATAAAATGTAAGCTCCCTCCTTTTAAGGGTCTCCATTTCAAGAGGTATTGTGCCGGTTTAATTCTTGGAACGCTATCCCAAAATTCCACCACATCCTCTTTAGCTCATTTTACAAAGCCTCGACCAATGTCCGGTCTTTTGCTGATGCATTCCACCAGTTTTTCGTATTGCGAGCGATTTGTTGTGATCTTCGATCTGTTAATTATGTAAACATTTATGAAAATATTTTTTTTTCTATTCACACTTCAACTTACATACATATTTTTGCGTTTACACATATTTTAAAACACTTGTTTCGCTCCGACAAGAGTTGCTATTCGTACAAAATTTCCGACAAATACATAAAAATCACAGCTACGTCGGATTCGGGCATACCAACATTATGAATTTCGAAGATGGCCTACGAATTTCGAAATTACGATACGACAACGCGGATTTCAGCATACCAATTTTACGATTCGTAGCAAAATCGAATCTACGACGGATTACAGCATAGGGGTGTATAACTAAACAGCGGGAAAAAAGCAAAAATTTCTGTAGAAAAAACGGAAATCTGAATTTTCGCCCATTGGATAAAGCTGTTTTTGATAGACTTTTTTGTGTTGATTACGAATCCGTAAGCATAAAGTTTCCATCAGCTCCAGGTTTTTAAAAAAACGAGGTCAAAGTGTCAAAAAATCGCCTTTTTTGCAATATTTTAGAAGCTCTTCCGTTCTGGCTTAAATTAAAGCTCGAACTCGCACCTACTATCTTTGAAAATACCATTCCTGCACCTTGACTTGATGGTCACTTAGTCATTTGTTATATGTTTTTATTTGTTTTTATTGTTTTGTAGAAAAAAATGAGGAACAAGTTGAATCAAATTTTTGAACGTTTATCATAGGCTTCTAAAAGAAGTGTCATTGACATTGGTTATTGTGGTACACCAACTGTAAATTGAATTCTTGTACAAAAATTTATATTTTCCATGATTCCAGAAAATTTTAAAAATAATAAAATATTATAATATTATTAGCACCAATAGCTGACGCTATACAAATAAACCAAATAAGCCACAATACTCGCTAATATAATATTTTAATTTTGTACGTTTCAAAAAATGAACAATAAGCATTCAAAATCCATAAAACAAATAAATTTTTAGAACAAAAGCGTTTAATGTGCAAATTTAGGACTTGAGATAGAACGTACGTTTCATAAAACGTACATACGTGTTATCGTTGAATCCATGTGAACGCAGACATGCCATATAGCGGGATGAGGTTTGAACCGTGTAGACAAATATTTACACTTTCTCATTGAAAAAACAAATACGTCAAATTGTTATAAATAATTGCTTTTACAATAATTACCCTTTTTATCACTAAAAAATTACATTTGAAAAATTTTTAAATTGGTGTCTCCTAAACTACAGTAGATAGCAGAATCATATATAATAAATGTATATGTACAGTTCCTAATCCAAAAACAACAACATTAAATTGTAATTCTAATTTTCTCTTTTAACGATCAAATGTGTGTTGTTTACTCTACTATAAAAAAGGACAATTCTGCAGAAATATGCGTCAATTAATTACCTTCAATGACCTGCAAAAAGATTTTTTTCCTAATCATAACATTTCAAAATGGTCATATTTTTTCATGTGGTGTGTTAAATTTTCTGTACAAACACTTAAGTCACTCCGATTACATCTTCGGCTTAGCGCACAGTGCCGCCTAAGTGGATAAAAATCGAAAAATTCGTTGTCTGCAATGTGCACGTGTGTGGTATTTTTGTAAATGTAATTTATCCACTAAAAATAATTCAGTAGAAATTTCCCTATAAAATAAATTATATGCCGCCAGGAAGCCACTAAAGTCGACAAATTTTATACTAAGAATATTAATAAGAGCATAGCCATGCGTAAGCTCTTCACGGAAAAAATGTCAAAAACACATTCTTTGAAATAAAATGGTTTGACGTTTTTTATTTCCACATAGATAGTAGTGAGCTAAAAGATGAAAAATTGGAATAAAATTAAGCTCATGGTGCCCCTGTGGTATTTCCGAAAAAACATAACATGAAATAAATAAAGAAATAAAAACCTGCTAATTTTTGCACTTTTCGGAGAGTAATGCATTTTTTGCTAATGCATAAAATCATTTATTCATTTTTTGTCAGTGTCATCAGATCTGCACGATTCGTTCTATTTTCAAAAATGAAGTGTCAGATTAAAAAGATTGACTTGTAGACAATACAGGTTTTGTTTTTTTTAGAGTTCCCACCTGTTAAAAAATTAAATTAAATTTTTTTAATAAGTTAAATGAATTATTAAAAGATGGGTATCAGTCGAAATGTGTATGAAAAGGGTTATATTCTTAACTACATGTAGAGGGTTGCCACCTGTTACAAAATCAGATTCCATTACATACAAGAGCGCTACTCATCGTCGTCACCAGAGAGCCATACACCGACTCGACTAGAGCGCTGCTCACCAGCATTATTCACCACCGCCACCAGAGCGCCGGCGTGAAAAGAAAGCGACGTCATCAGAGCGCCACTCATCGGCGCGACCCGAGTGTTACTCAACTACGTTAGCTGAGCGCCTTTCATCAGCGCGACCAAGAGCGCCACTGGCCATCGACGCCAGGGCGCGACCAGAGTACCACTTGTCAACGGCATCAGAGCGCTACTCACCGACGTTGTTAGAGCGCCACTCACCGGCACGACCAGAGCGCAACTCACCAGAGCACCACTTACCGACGTTAGCAGCGTGCCATTCATTGGCGTCAGCAGCGCTGCCCTCCAGTACTAAAGCCACGCCACTACAGTCTAACGGGCTAGTAACGGAACAAAGAATCGTTACCCAGCCACTGCAAGTAACGGCACCGA
The DNA here is from genome assembly GCF_013731165.1 of Rhagoletis pomonella. Lineage (NCBI taxonomy): Eukaryota > Metazoa > Arthropoda > Insecta > Diptera > Tephritidae > Rhagoletis > Rhagoletis pomonella. The sequence goes on along the minus strand of NW_023458557.1, from coordinate 20,726,312 downwards.
ATATTTCTTATTGTTTTGTTGTTATATGTTTGATAGTAAGTAAGAGAATAATTTTATAAAGTACGATTTACCAGAGCCCCGAAACCTACAAATTTATTGTAACGAACCCTGAACACGGCGAGTATACCCCAGCATTGTGGAAGAAGCGTGGGGGCAACAAAAACGCTTCGTTATAAAGGTTGACTGCATTATTTATGTCGAAAAATCATTCAAATAAAACATTTGAATAATTTGTATTTATACTGAAAGCTTTTCATTTTTAAATTGTTATGCGTCATCATCAACAGTGGTGTTGGTACATTCTACATATTGTAAAATATGCTTGAAATGTTTTCTGCAAACATTTTTGTTACAGTTAATTCAACTAATTTTTGTCTTATTATTCCTGGTACATATTCCTGGTTTCAATTTCTGTTGCGTAGTTGGTTCGCTTCTATATAAGTTTAAAAACATATTGTTTTTGGTTATTGTTGTTTCCGAGAGAACGAAAATGACACAGAAGATGGCACAACGCCGAAACCGGTTTGTCGCCAAACCAAATTTGACAAGGGATGACGGAAATTCGTTCTAAAATACATCATTTAAAAACATCCTTTTTCTCTAAAACCTAAGAAAATGAATTTCATAATAGTTACAATGTGTACGCAATGTATACGCAAAGTATAATTTTAAAATTACATATGACAAAATACTTAAAAAATAACAATTTTGATTTAGACTTTTATCACAAAATCACTTCTCCAACTATCTTAAACGAAATTTTGCGAACATTTTTTCAAATTTTTTTGGTACACGGAAGGGCGCGATGCGGCAATTCAGCCGCATATATGAGATACCAACTTTCAAATACAAACATCAACTGAACTATATAACGCAGGAAGTAACAGCTAACTGTGAACCATGCTGAATCTCAAAACTTACAAAGTCACTAAGTGGCCAGCTCCTACAGGTATTTGAAAACCACAAATTACAATTTTTGCGGCTAATTTGCCCTCCGAAGGGTTAAGAAAGTTTTAGCTTGCAAATATTACGAAGAGGGTTGCCACCTGCTTGTAAAGTCAATTTGTTTTTTTTTTATAATAATAATGATAAACTAAAATAATAATTGTGCCAAACCAAAGGTTTACGACACCGTATTTGTTATTTTATTACAAATACATACATACATTCATACATTGTCAATCAGGGATTTGTTCTGATTACATTCTTTTCAAATTACTGTTCTCTTAAATTAGCTCAGTAATGTTTTTACTCTTCACTTATTTCTTGCTTAATATGTCCAGTTTTTTTATTTTGTCTGATACCCATATTGATATACATATTTCAGTTACCTATTTCCCTTAATTAAAGTGAAATTGACTTTTTAAACATGTGGCAACCCTTCTACGTGTCCTTTAAAAGTAAAGCATTTTCAATTGATACCCATATTGTAATATCTAGTTCATGTAACTTATTAAATAATTTTAATAAAACTTGTAACAGGTGGCAACCCGCTTCAATAAAATAAAACTTTATTGTATATCTCCAGGCCAATCTCTGTCATTTGACACCTCACTTGCCCCTCATATCTTAGTCCTTTAAATGTTTGAGGGGGTCGTCATTAAAGGGGGGGGTCTCATCAGAGGCTTTATTTTGTTTATTTGCTTCATTTTTATTACATTCTAGTTTCATATCGAGGGTAACTTTATTTTGTAGTTTACGATACAGTGATAGGATTAGCAACAAATATAACCAAATGTTAAAAATATTACCTTTTTACATACATTTTACTTTAAACATAGGTGCATGATGGTAAAAATCTTAAGGGCCGGTCGAACGATGCAAAGGCATCGGCGTGTTTGTACATTGCGTGTCGACAGGAGGGTGTGCCACGTACTTTTAAGGAAATTTGTGCTGTCAGCAAAATAAGTAAAAAAGAAATTGGACGTTGCTTTAAGTTGACTCTAAAGGCTCTTGAAACTAGTGTGGATTTAATTACCACAGCAGATTTTATGTCCCGATTTTGCGCCAATCTGGGTAATATTAACATTCCTTAAATGCATGCACGTACATATTTATGAACCCTTTAATATTACATACCCTATTTTTTACTTTAGATCTACCAAATATGGTACAGCGGGCCGCGACGTATATTGCAAAGAAGGCTGTCGAAATGGACATTGTTCCAGGAAGATCACCTATATCAGTTGCAGCCGCTGCTATTTACATGGCTTCTCAGGTAAGTGCTAGCAGCATATGGGCATTCCCATGGTGGCGCACGTGACAGTCGTACGATTTCAATGTGATACAAAAAAGGAATACCATTTGTTTTCTTTAACTTTTTTGGGCCATTGTATAGCACATAATTAGCTCTATATTTAACCGAAAAATGAAATCAATCGAACTGCTTGGTCCTGAAATATAAGCATTTAAAGAGAGTGTCGTTACGTGACAAAAAATGGAAGTTGATTTTTTCTTTTCTTACAAAATCGCAAAACTCTGCGAATTGTGGATGGCTATTTTCATGAAACTTATTTTAATATGATTTGGAGCAATTCTAGTTGTTTTTGGAGTTTTTTGAATTAATGCAAATTGTTTCAATTCTCTTTTACAACCCCAAGTGTGAAACGTGACGTGACGTGGCGTCACGTGACATAAATTTCCATCGTTATATTTTTGTTAATATTGCTTTTAAATTTCAACGCAAAGAAAACATGTATTTTATGTAGAATATACTTTATATTTTGACTTCAGCGCCAACTCAGGGTCAATTTATTAGAAATCTATGATTTATTATGTTTCAACCACATACGCCAAATTCGAACCAAATCGGACCATAAATACGGTTTTTCGAAATATCTCGACCTTGGCACCACCTAGGAAGACCATTTTATGAAAACATGATTCTACTTACATAGCCAGTATATATTTTAAAAAGCAGACAAATCGGCCCGTAAATACGTTAGATATAAAACTTTTATTTTTTTTGTCGTGGTGGACCTTCCGCTGGAAACACCCATATGTGTGTATATCAGAGATGCTCAACAAACTATATGAATCGATTACGTTTATAACTTATCAAAATAATTTCGTTTCGTTCCAGAGCTAAATCAACGAAACAAAACTCAATCGTTAACGTGGAAACGAAATAAATCATCAATCGTTAACATCGAAACAAAGTAAATCAAGGAAAAGTTGTTGTTTTATGCCATTGCAAGCTCACTATTAACATATAGCATCTAAATGCATGCTACAGCTTCTATATTAACGATTGAATTTCTTTTCGTTAAAAGCCAAAATAGAATTATTTTGATAATTACCTAAACGATAAAAAAAACTTAATCGTTTCAACAGAAACGATTGCTTTTTTTGGTGAACGCTAAAATTAACGTGTACATATGTACACATATGTACATATCCCATCAGGTAGTAATTTAATCTTAAAGTTTCAATTGAAATATTGTATGTGGGTATAGTGTTTTATCATTCAATGTAAATGTGGTAGCATCCGAAAACAATAAACTAGCACGTACAGTGAAAAACCAACGTAACTGAAATGTTACAGTTATGCTCGCGCGTCAATTTTTCGTTGAGTAACGCTACTTTTGTTTAATATGCAAACTTCAAGGTTTTTTTTTTGGTGATTATGTGATCATTCAGGTGTGAAGTATTGAACGTGTTTCCGGAACTTAAGGAAGGAATTTTGAAATTATTAAAGGAGAAAAAATGTTTGCGTGAAATCATTAAAAAGTTTAAAAATAAGCCACATTACTGTACAAAGGATAAAGAAAAATTTTTTGGAAGTGTCGTCCAACAAAGGTGGCCGCCCCAAAAAAAAATTACCGACCGCCAATGCCGCCATCTCCCTCAAGTGGTAACTTCAGAAGATGCGGTAACACCCGCAGCTGCTCTAAAAACTCTAAACATTGAGTGTATGGACAAAGCGAAGTGCATTAAAAAAATGGTCTCAAAGTATCAGACAAAAGAAAAAAACAATTTTAACAAAAAGACACGTACAACTTCGCCGAGATTTCGTTGCAGTGTTGAAAATTAAAAATTTTTAAATTTTTAAAATAATTTATTTTAAAGTTTATAGCAATCACGATAGACCACTATGGATCACCAAATGATAAAAAGTGGCCAATATTAGAAATCTTATCGGAATGGCTTAAAACTTGCTACAGGGTCGGTGATTACGAACCTGAAGTTAGATTTTAAAAATTCGAAATGGATTATATATGGCGGACAATATCCCAGCAAACATTGAGGTTAGTTATCGATTAGAGAATGATTGGAGAACTAGCCACATTCTCCAATCTCAAACGTTAGAGAATGACTATCGAGAATCATAGCGATCTCAACAAAAATGGGACATAGTTCTCGACTCGAGAAAACATTAATTCTCTAATCGAATTCTAATGTTGATCTCTAATGGGATTCGAATGTGAATTTCAAACTGCTGTGTTTTGCTTTATCAAATAAAACGCTTTGTTTGTAAAATGTGTACTAAATTTATTTGCAATAAAATAATAATGAATTATTTGAACTTAAACATAATATATGATTCATTTATTTGGAATATTGCTTATTTACCTAAATTTTTTTCAAAACTTTAAAACTATCATATGTCTTGTGTTTTTCACGTTTTGTTAAGATGAATTCATTTAGGTTAATTAAATTTGGTAAGATTAGATTAAAAAAATATTGCTGAAACATAATTAATTTTAAAATTAATAAAATAGTTAACTTAAAGTTCATTCACATGAGGTCCTTATAAGTGTTACATTTAGTCTCGTTTTGGAAAATTAAGTCGAATTCCTTGAAATTTACACCGG
>NW_023458557.1:20719659-20721398 GCF_013731165.1 Rhagoletis pomonella | reverse complement strand
AGTTCTCTAACTTCGTCATCGACTCGTGAACGATTAGAGAATTACCCTAGTTATCTAATGTAGAAATCAAAATTTCTCTAACGTCAGAGACCGTGTTTGCTGGGATTGTGCAAAGTAATCGGATTGGCTTGAAATTTGTTACTCTATGATTTCTAGACTCACCACTGGTCACGAATTTAAAGTTAGATTTTAAAAATTCAAAATGACAAATCCAATACGGCCAGTTTCCTAAGCCCACCAGGAGGAGGTCACACTACGAATTTAGACTTCACTTTTAGAATTTTTTGGTATTTGTTATTTTTTTTGTTTTAGTTTTTATATTTACAATTTTTCTATCGATTACAAACGTAGACCACTGTTTTATTTTTTTTTTGTACTTTGCATTTTTTTATTTTATTACAAATTACGAATTTAGACTTCGCTTTTTTATTTATTATTTTTTACTTCTGTTTTAGTTTTTTTATGTTTTATATAAATTAAGGTGATTGAATGCTTCTCTCAGATAAAAAAAAAATACTTTTAGTTTTAAAATAAAATATAAAATTAAAGTGTTGATGAACCGTCAGCTATGTTTTATTCTTCCTCATCATCTCGGAACTTTTCTCACCAACTCGGAAAACTAAAAATTTAGAATTAATTATCTATACGTAGTGATAAATACATATGAGGCATTCTTTTTCATATCGGACACCAAATTTGATGTCACACTTTCGATTCGCTTCAAATTTTTTTTATGGGTTCTATACATGAAATAAGCCAACACGTATTCGAGTAAATTTTTTTTTTTTTAATTTTTTTCTTCGGAGATATGATCTGTCAAAGTTTGGATATTTTCGTGATTCTGACTAATCATGTAATCCTTCAAAACGTTATATCTGGGGTTCTGCTTATCGTAGAGACTTAAACTTTTATTATCTAAGTTAGTTTAAGGACAATCATGACCATCTTATATATATAAATGTTAAGCCAATTTCTTTAGTATTAAAACGACGTTAAGAAATACCTTTAAATTGATATATAATTTTATATAGTTAGGTTTAAGCACATGTTGCCTGAGGTTTTTTTTTCATATAAAACGGCAACACAGAAAAAAGAATTTTACTTCGTGAGGGTTATAATCCCTAAGTGCGGCCGTTGGCCGCCTACGCAGAAAAGTGTTCAGCCCCTATTCTTCGGCAGCACAGAAAGGAGAATTCTACTTCGTGAGGGTTATAATTCGTAAGTGCGGCCGAAGGCCGCCTGCGCAGAACGGTGTTCTATGCAAAAGGGGTTCAGCCCTCTTCTTCGGCAACACAGAAACGAGATTTCTATTTCGTGAGGGCTATTAGCCCTAAGTGTGGCCGAAGGCCGCCTACGCAGAAAAGTGTTCAGTCCCTCTTCTGCGGGAGCACAGAAAGAGAATTCTACTTCGTGAGGGTTATAATCTCTAAGTGCGGCCGAAGGCCGCCTACCCATAAAGAAGTTCTGTCCCTTTTTCCTGGCAACACCGAATGGAGAATTCTAGGTAATGTACAAATTTTAAGTGGCTGAGAAATCGCGTTGATTTTTAATAATTTTTTTACTGACGGCTCTAGGCATTTTTTTCCATACAAGGAATGAGTGAATGTCTTTTTATATATTATTCTATTTGTTGATTTCAAAGCCGCTTCGACACCACGAAAAGCAGTTGTCTTTATTTCGTGATGCCCGACTTTCGTATCCCCGCGAAAGGAATTTTGAAATTATTAAAGGAGAAAAAA
>NW_023458557.1:20717005-20719559 GCF_013731165.1 Rhagoletis pomonella | reverse complement strand
TTGGCGGCGGCGTGTGGGTGGTGGTGCGGTTGTGTGTGTTATGTGGTTTGTAGTGGCTGTGGTACGGTCTGTGGTGTTATTATGTTGTTGTGTTGTGGTGACTGTGTGAGGCTGCTGTGTGAGTGTGTGAGGCTGCTCGGGCGGACGGTGGTTAGCCGTGGAGGCTGCTCTGTTTGAGCAACAGGGGGCCACGTACGACGTGGTCCACTGTCTATGTGTCCGTAGTCCCGAGCAGACTCTGAGGTGACTCCACCCCTCGCAGGCATTCACTGAGGTGGAGTTGTGGTGTAATCGTCTCCGGCATACACAGCAGGTGTAGGTTTCTGGCCCTGGGTTTGACTCGATGCCAGCCCTGAGTAGGGGAATACGTAGTGAATGTAGCCCTATGGACGGACAACTTCTGAGATACTTTGCCGACCTAAACGGGGTTAGATCGCCGAAACAACAGCCCTTTGTCGGGTAAAACCCGAGTCATTCCGGTACGTAGAACCGGCTGTCGTGGGAATGTACCTTCGACAGTCTGCTCTTCTTCTCGGCGCATATAACCGCAATTGTCAACAAAGTACAGACCCGCAACAATGTCCTCAAGTCGCTGGCCGGCAGCACTTGGAGCAAAGATAAAGAAACGTTGTTGGCAACATACAAGGCAATTGGCCGGCCGGTTCTAAACTACGCAGCGCCCGTATGGTAGCCGGGGACTAGCAGGACGCAGTGGATGAAGCTACAGACCTGCCAAAACACGGCATTACGAACTGTGACAGGATGCCTCCTGATGACGCCTCAACACCACCTTCACGACGAGGCCCAGATGCTCCCAGTAAAGGAGCATAACATAATGCTCTGCAAGCAGTTCCTTGCTGGGAGCCACAGACGTGGCCATCCCAGCGGACAGCTGCTCGCGGAAGAGCCCTCGCCACGGCACGTCAGGAGGCATCTTTACGAACTGACAGACGAAGTCCAGAGGTTTATCAAACAACCTCTGGACCAGTCAACCTACCGACAGGCCCTGAACGGCATTCACAGGGAATCAGTCTCAAGTTATGTAGACTCCCGCCCTGTGAATGCCGTTCTAGGCACACAACCACCGGACGTGGACGGGACAGAACTTTGTCTGCATCGGGAGACCCGCACCACAATAGCCCAACTTCGCTCTGGCTTCTGCAGCAGGCTCAACTCCTACTTGAGTAGAATCAACGAGGATGTGCCCAACCAATGCCCGGCATGTGGAGAGTCGCCGCATGACTCCCGGCACCTCTTCACATGCCCTGAGAACCCCACTCAGCTAACGCCCCTGTCCCTATGGACAGCCCCTGTGGAAGTCGCACACTTCCTGAGCCTCCCCCTAGCTGAAATTGACGACAACGTTGATGGATGAACCGCCCCGAACGGGGCTTAGTTGCCGCTACAACAACAACAACAATTCTGTCCCTATGGACGGGTCCTATAGAGGCTGCACGGTCCTTGGGTCTCCCGTTATTAAGATTGACGACACCGATTGAGGAACAAACCGATCTCGGCGGGGTTGTTTTAGCCAACAACAACAAGGCGCAATGTAACGGGTTAAAGAGGGCTTCATCTTGTCTTAGTTATGGTTATAGAGTACTGTGCCAAGACGACCCATGAGGGTTTACTGCCGCATATTTCAGCTTTCATTATATAGATAGCATATACGTAAGGTAAAGCATCGATAATAATTGAGATTTAACATAAAACATTTTAACATCCGCATTCGCTTTCGCATTCGCAACAATCAATGCGGAGCTTTTACGAATGTTGTGCAAGTGCAACGATAAAACGTATATCTGAAAAACAAAATGACAAAGTGTATCCAATATTTGATAAAAAAAGTCTTTAAACGTATTATGGGTATTCATGGAAACACGTAAATCCTTCATTACCGCATAAACCTCGCAAATAATTGGACTTTTCATACAAAATTAAGTAATTTTACAAGGTTTACATGGTTACGAGGCATTTGCGCGTTTTGATGAATCGCCCTATTATTTCGTAAGCTATATAACCGAGCTATCAATGGGCAGTCATACAAGTTTCCACTTCTACTTGACCTTTGAGGTACGTCAAAGAGAACATAAGTAGTCCTTTTAATTTTTTTTCTGTACTTTAAATACCTGCATTGGTTTCTTTCTTTATTAAGATTTTTTTGGACCAATCTTAAAAAAAAAAACTACTAGACACAGAAGAAGAAAGTTTGCAATGTAATTCACGTGTGTCAAGTTAGCACTACACTTTTCGAAATTGGAAAAGTTAACTACGGCATTAATTGTAGTGTTTTTGTTGTAAATTTGTTGTGGAAAGAAAAAATTTGTAGCTCTCGGTTTTTAATAAAAAATGGTATGTAGTGCTAACTTGACACCATACACCTAGTCGATGGAATTGAGATATTGAAAATGTTATAACGGCATTAATTGTAGCTTTTAACTTTAAAATTTGTTGTGGAAAGAAAAAATTTGTAGCTTTCGTTTTTTAAGAAAAAATGGTATGACACCATACACCTAGTCGATAGAATTGAGATATTGAAAATGTTATAACGGCA
>NW_023458557.1:20709971-20716905 GCF_013731165.1 Rhagoletis pomonella | reverse complement strand
ATCAAGGCGCATCAATTACAGGTGATAGCGATAGAAGCTATGCTTCTTCTTATGAGCACGCTTGTGTCAAATTATCGTCTGTTTTGCTTTATTTACATATCCGCGTATACATACACATATACTTATATGTATACCCTGCAAACAAATGCTCCCGAAATCTTTAAGAGTGTCGGAAATTTGTTACGATTCTTTTAGAAATCTATAAAGAAACACATATGAAGCGGTCGACAAGAACTAGTAAAGAAATTTCTGTACGATTTCTTAAAGAAAATTCTTAAAAAAATTGTTAAACCTTTCAGAATTCTATGAAATCCTGGTATGCAGGGTATACATATACATAAGAATATGGATAGATAAAGAAGATGTGGATGACACAAGGACTTCATACCAACGGTAAATTTTGTTTTTGTACGATTGCTACAACCTGTAGTTCTTGAATCATGGTTATTATTACACAATGGTGCATCGATAGTTTTCCATTTCTATTGTCGATGTGAGCATATATTTCGATACCTACTTAGTACTTGGTCGAGAAGCATCGATAAAAAAATGACTTGGTGTTGAACGAAAAGAATCGAGTATGTACCTACTTGTATTGTTTCATAACTAGCGAAGTAGAGCGTAGTGCAGTGGCTAAAGTTAGTGACTCTCTGAAGAAATGCAAAGAACTGTTGAGAGAAATCGGTATGTGTACAAAAATAAATACGCTGATTGTTAATTTGGAAAAAATTAACGTGTGTATTACAAAAAAAGTGCGGTTGCAATAAATAAAATGATACAAATACATAATATAAATAAAAGAAGCAGTGTTATAAATTTCTGAATATGTTAAGCAGAAGTAAAAGAAATTAAGTGAAACGACAAATCAAGTAAAATATCTACAAAGCTAGAAAGCATTATCCACAAGCTGATAGTTCCTTTGCAAAGGGATTGGAAGGAAAATGAACATGAATGCTCTGCAAAAAGTTGGTAAGTACTTACTAAAAAAAATGTGGGCCAGATATGTATGGAAGATTTTGATTTCCTCCGATTTTTTTCAATACTTTAAGCATGCACAACTTAGGACAGATATTAAGAAAAGAAAATTTGGGAAATTAATATTTGTCGGATTAAACTGTAAAAGGTGCAGCCAGTGACCACAATATGCATAAATGGCTTTAGTCACCTGCACCAGGCAATTTTATAAATACATACTTATGTACACACATACACACCAGGCAGATTCTTAGCTAAATGCATATCTATGTATATATATAATGCAGTTTAAGTCGACCAGAAAGTCTGTGCCACAGACCAGCGCCCTCTTTATAGCGTGAATCATCGTGAAAGATTTCCTACTATAAAATGCGGTTGGTGAGTATGAAACGGGAAAATCTGCACGTTTTACGCATATGGAATATTTTCCCATTGGATTCTCTTTATCGTGTGTATTTTTATAAACAAGTTTATTTTTATCATTTGGGAGGTGTAAAATAATTGTGTGTGTACACTCTAACGATTTGGCATGCTCGTTGCCCCATTCGCTCGCGGCTCAAGAAATCAGCAGACGGAAAGCGTTTTGCTTCAAGCATCCGCCCGCATACTCAGAGCAGCAAAGTGTTGCATGTACTTACACATATGTACATACATACATGCATAGGTATATGCACATACATACGTAGATGCATACACATTCTCGTCTTAGCTGCAATAGTGAACGCCATCCTCGGCAAATAGGCGCCTCACCCTACTCCAATTGCTGTGTGGTATAGTATTCGTACCCAAGAGCATGCAAAGTCGTCTCTATGATGCCTTTGGGTTGGTGTGTGCAACCATAGATCACCAAGTAGCAAGCGGCAGACGTCGCTGGGACGCACTTCCTCTCAACGCATCGCTGGCTTTGCCCTATGTGACCGTTATGCAGTTGTTGGAGCATAGCGCTAAATAGAAATTCAAGTCGTAATGTTAAGTTTACACAACGAGCATGCTGAATGCTTGTAAAATGTAATATTTGTGGATTGAACAATTTTTATGTACTCCTCATCTTCTTGCCGTATATATGCACGTGTATAATTTTCATACATACATACCCTGCAAACCATTTTTTCAGAGTATTCTGCATTGTAAAGAAATTTTAAAGAATTCCCCTGCAAACCATTTTTTCAGAGTATTCTGCATTGTAAAGAAATTTTAAAGAATTCGTTAAGATTTAATTCGATTTTTTGCCGAATTTTCTAAAATGAAATAAATTACGCACACTTCCATTCTTTCGGAAGAAAATCTGTGAAGCAACGAAAATAATGGTGCTATGTGAAGAATATCTTTCCGAATTTTTCCAGAGTTTTCTTTATTTTTCGTACAGAAATTTCTTTACGAGTTCGTGTCAACCACTTCATATAGTTTTCTTTGAAAATTCGTAAAAAAATCGTTACAGAAATGAGATACTCCTAACGATTTCCTTAAGATTTCGGGAACTTTGGTTTGCAGGGATGTGAAGAATATCTTTCAGAATTTTTCCAGAATTTTCTTTATTTTTCGTACAGAAATTTCTTTACGAGTTCGTGTCAACCACTTCATATAATTTTCTTTGAAAATTCGTAAAAAAATCGTTACAGAAATGAGATACTTCTAACGATTTCCTTAAGATTTCGGGAACTTTTGTTTGCAGGGATGTGAAGAATATCTTTCAGAATTTTTCCAGAATTTTCTTTATTTTTTGTACAGAAATTTCTTTACGAGTTGTTGTTGTTGTTGTTGTAGCGGCTACAACAACCCCGCCCAGATCGGTTGGTATCTCAGTCGTTGTCGTCAAGTTCCACTAACGGCAACCCTAGGAAGCGTGCAGCTTCTGCGGGGTTTGCCCATAAGGACAACGTCGTTAGGGATGTCGGGTTTGCCGGGCATGCGAAGAGATGTTTCGAGTCATGTGGGGTCTCTCCGCATGCCGGACATTCATTAGGCACATCCTCATTCAGCCTACTCAGGTAGGAGTTTAACCTGCTGCAGTAGCCGGAGCGAAGTTGTGCAAGTGTGGTGCGCGTCTCCCGAGGCAGATGAAGCTCCGTCTCGTCAATGTCCGGGGGTGGTGTGCCTAGAACGGCATTCACAGGTCTAGAGTCTACATAACTCGAGACTGAGTCCCTGTGAATGCCGTTCAAGGCCTGTCTGTAGGCTGTCGGGTCCAGAGGTTGCTTAATGAACCTCTGGACTTCGTCCGTTAGTTCATATAGATGCCTCCTGACGTGCCTAGGCGAGGGCTCCTCTGCAAGCAGCTGTCTGCACGGGTGGCCACTTCTGTGGGTCCCAATCAGGAACTGCTTGCAGAGCATTATATTGTGCTCCTTCACCGGGAGCATTTGCACCTCGCCGTGCAGGTGGTGTTCCGGCGTCATCAGGAGGCATCCCGTCGCTGTCCTCAGTGCGGTGTTTTGTGCGGTCTGTAGCTTCGTCCACTGCGTCCTACTAGTCCCAGGCGACCACACTGGCGCTGCGTAGTTCAGAACCGGCCGGCCTATTGCCTTGTATGTTGCCAGCAACGTTTCTTTGTCTTTGCCCCAAGTACTGCCGGCTAGCGACTTGAGGACCTTGTTGCGGCTCTGTACTTTATTGACAATAGCGGTTGAGTGCGCAGAGAAGGAGAGCAGGCTGTCGAAAGTTACTCCGAGTATTTTGGGGTTATTCACCGTCGGAATTGGTGTGTCATCGACGTGAATCCCCAGCGGTAGCCTGACCTCCTTCGTCCAGGTTGTGAACAGGGTCGCGGAGGATTTCGTAGGGGAGAGGGCTAGACACTTTGCAGTGAAGAAGCGAGAAAGTTCGGAGAGATAGCCGTTTACTTTCGAACACAGGTCATCAATTCCATTCCCAGTCGCCATGACTCCCTCTGGTGGTTGAGGGAGCTTTGAAATGTAAAAGTTAAACAGTAGCGGGGAAAGGACACCACCCTAAGGAACCCCCTGTTTTATTTTTCGCTGCTTACTCGTTTTGTCTCTAAATATTACCGACGAATGTCGACCACTCAGATAATTTACCGACCACCGTTTGAGCCTCTGTGGGAGAGAGGAGGCCTCTATATCTTCTAGCAGCGTGGAATGGCAGACGGTGTCAAACGCCTTTGACAAGTCCAACGCTACTAGAATCGTTCTCTCACAGGGACGGTTACGGTTAAGGCCACGAGTTATCTGAGTGTTTATGGCGTTAAGTGCTGTTGTTGTACTGTGCACTTTATGGAAACCATGCTGATGCTTCGCTGGGGTCAGGTGGTTTGTGAAGTACGGGAGTAGCAAGGCCTCGAGTGTCTTCGCTACCGGGGAAAGGAGTGTAATCGGACGATACGAATCTCCTTTGTTGGCAGGTTTCCCCGGTTTGAGCAGTGGGACCACTCTCCCCACCTTCCAGATGTCTGGGATGATGAGAGTGGCCATTGACAGGTTGAGGACCTCCGTTAGGTACGCTACCTTCGCAGGACCCAAATTTTTCAGCATCAGCATGCATATTCCGTCGGGACCCATGGCTTTGGAGGCTTTCGCCTTCCCGATGGCCACCCGAACTTCACCGCAAGTGAAAGCAAGGGGGGCACAAGTTGTTGGCAGTTTGTGCAGCCTTCTGGTCACTCGACGCTTGGCTTTGTCCACCGGAGGATGCAGTATGAACTGCCAGCTAAAATAGCTCGCGCATCGCTCCGGGTCCGACGAGGCATGGTCGCCGAAGGAAATTTCGACTCTGTCGTCGTGCTTCGTCGGATTAGACAATGACCTCACGGTTGACCAAAGCCTGCTCACAACTTCTTCCGCTTATGTACGTTTACTAGTTGCCGAATCTCCGCGTTGAGATCCCTGATACGGGGATCTCCGGGATCGGCCTGACGAAGGCTATCACGCTCATCGGCTAGAACAACCGCTTCGGCAGGGAAGTTTGGACGTGGGTCCGATATACATCCTGCCGGTATGAAGCGAGCTGCAGCAGCAGTGACAGCCCTGCGGAACTTACGTTCACCGAGATGGACGTCGGTTGGTGTGGGGAGCGCTGTGAAGGTGTTTTCGGTAAACTCCGCGTAACCTTTCCAATCAGCTTTGGAAAAGTTGATATAGGTCCGGTGTTTGGCGGAGGCAAAGTCGGTTGGTTTATCAATCGAGATGACTATGGGTAGATGGTCTGATGCTAGAGTCAGCATAGGTCGCCACGTTATGCTGTTTATCAGACCAGCGCTGACTATTGTGATGTCTGGCGAGCTACTGCAGTTACCCATAATCCTGGTGGGTGCGTCGTCGTTCATTGTGCAGAATGTCGAATCGTCTATCTGCTCAGCCAAGTCTGTTCCCCTACGATCGTTTGACAGGCTTGAGTGCCAAAGATCGTGGTGCGCATTAAAGTCACTTACTACCATACGGTTTTCACCTCTGAGGAGCGCACCTATATCAGGGTGATATCCTGCCGGGCAGCAGGTGACAGGGAGTATGTATATGTTAAATATTTCGAGCTCGACATCGCCTGACCGGATAGCGATGCCCTGACATTCTAGGGTGGTATCCCTGCGGTCGATGTCTGCTTCGATAAGACGATACTGCACGGTGTGGTGCGTGATGAACGCTAAGCCACCACCATTATCTCGGCCGCGATCTCGACGGTGCACGCTGTACACGGCGCAATTCAACAAAGTTGAATTGCTGTGCAACTTCGTCTCTTGGACCGCAGCTATCAATATACCATGCCGACACATGAAGACGGTTATCTCCTCAATCTTGCTCTGTAGCCCGTTGCAGTTAAATTGAAGGAGCTTCATGTGGTTCGGGAGACGTGTCGTGATGTGGGGTGTAAGTGAAGTGTATGTTCTTGCCGCCGTTGGCTGTGTGTGCTGCCGTGGTGATTGCCGCCCTGTGGTGGTGGCGGGGGGCGTCGCAATTAGGGTCTGTGACCGAGCAGCGCAACACGGGCCCTCGAAGTTCCCAGTCCAATCTCGCGTGGTACGCAGACCTGAGCATGCCCTAAAGTGGCACCAGCCAAGGCAGGTGTTGCACTTGACTGATGTCACATTACGGAATATCCTGGTCTGACATACCGTGCAGATTGTAGGGGGAACCAGGAGTTGTTGGCGGCGGCGTGTGGGTGGTGGTGCGGTTGTGTGTGTTATGTGTCTGTGGGGGCTGTGGAACGGTCCGTGGTGTTATTATGTTGTTGTGTTGTGGTGACTGTGTGTGGCTGCTGTGTGAGTGTGTGGGGCTGCTCGGGCGGACTATGGTAAGCCGTGGAGGCTGCTCTGTTTAAGCAACAGGGGGCCACGTACGACGTGGTCCACTGTCTGTGTGTCCGTAGTCCCGAGCAGACCCTGAGGTGACTCCACCCCTCGCAGGCATTACACTTGACTGAGGTGGAGTTGTGGTGTAATCGTCTTCGGCGTACACAGCAGGTGTATGTTTCTGGCCCAGGGTTTGACTCGATGCCAGCCCTGAGTAGGAGAATGCGTAGTGAATGTAGCCCTATGGACGGACAACTTCTAAGATACTTCGCCGACCTAAACGGGGTTAGATCGCCGAAACAACAGCCCTTGGTCGGGCGAAACCCGAGTCATTCCGGTACGTAGAACCGGCTGTCGTGGGAATGCTCAAGTTCCACTCATTCCAATCGGTGTCTTCACTAGTTTTTTTTCGATTATTTATCGAAATGGAAGTCATATTTTATCATTTTTAAAACGCCATTTCGGATTTATTGTTAATTGGCTGGCAAAAGTAAAATAAGGATGAAAGTAAGAGGTTGCTAATGAAAAGAAAATGTGGGAAAAGCATTTTGGTTTTGTTTTTGTGTAGCAAAACTGTAATCATAGGATGTAAGAAATATCAACGAAAACACTAACAGCCGGTGTGAACAGCCTTTATACTAGGTTCACATATAAGTAGATTATCCTCATTTTTGAGCTTAACACCCTAATCTGTAATTATAACAAGAGATTAGCCATATA
>NW_023458557.1:20707593-20709871 GCF_013731165.1 Rhagoletis pomonella | reverse complement strand
GGAGATAATATTATTAACCATTTAAAAGTTATGAACAAAAAACTTTTGTTAAATTTCGTTGTTTTCTATGAGCAATTACCACGTCAAAAATGCACTAAATCACCAGTTTCCACTTTTAAAACACTACTAAAACGTTTCCGGTTATTATTTTATGCAAACCAAATCATTTATTCACTTTTATTTTATATATTTCGTTAATAAAACAGAGTAAACAAACTTTGCGCCTGCTGAAATTATTATAACCTCAAATCGCTGGTATTGCCAGTTTATTTCACATTTCATTTGCGCTATTATACTCAGTTTACACTATACACTTCTTCTTCTTTTTACTTTCATCTAAATAAGATATTGTAACCAAAATATAATAGCAAATTTCGATATACCATCGCGCGGTTTTTTATTAAAAATTTTCATTATTTATCGAAGTATTCATTTTTATAGAAAAAGCATCGCAGGCGAAAATTTTTAACACCTTTCTGCTTAGGCGGCCTTCGACCGAACTTAAAGCAATCAAGTCGGGCGGGACCAACACCGCCTACGTCATGGGCAATATTTTTGCACAGGGGTTCGTGACCGGAAACCCTCATTGATAATAATACACGCCCAGAATAAAAGTAGCGGTAAATTTTCATTTTCTTTTGTATTCCTTTTTGAAGGCCTGTATGCAGCTCTCAATAAAAGCAAAAACTCCATATAAAATGACGCACAAGAAATGGCTAAGAAATTTTCTTGAGTCAAATTTCCTTAAGGCAGTACGCAGTTCTTAAGAAATTTACCATGCTTTCTACTACGGTTTTCTAAAGTTTTTTTGTGAAAAAAGAGCACAAGGCAACCCAGGTTTGCAACAGAAACATATGCCCGTTCCATTATTTCTTGAGGAAAGAGTGAGGCAACGGGCTGTGAGGTATAAAAAAATGTCAAAATTCCTTGGACACGCACGCGAAATAATGGCAATTTTTTCTTGACCGTTTTTTTGAGAGCTCGATACAGGGCTTAAACATTGCCTTCTTTGTATGTATTGTTTTGTACAATATGGCAACACATGTTATGTGTCAGTTTGCAACCATGTGTTATTGTAAATATGGGTGCAATTCAATGTAATTTACAAGTCGATAAAAGTTGAATTAAAGTGATTTATATAGAAGATAAAATAAAATAAAAGTGTGGAAAGTATTAAGTACAGTGTTATGTGCACTTATATATATGAAAGTATGTGACAAATGCAGTTTTTGTTAAGGAAACCAAGTGGAACGACTTAAAAAAATTTCATTCCCACGACAGCCGGTTCTACGTACCGGAATGACTCGGGTTTTACCCGACCAAGGGCTGTTGTTTCGGAGATCTAACGCCGTTTAGGTCGGCGAAGTATCTCAGAAGTTTCCCGTCCATAGGGCTACATTCACTACGTATTCTCCTACTCAGGGCTGTCATCGAGTCAAACCCAGGGCCAGAAACCTACACCTGCTGTGTATGCCGGAGACGATTACACCACAACTCCACCTCAGTCAAGTGTAATGCCTCCGAGGGGTGGAGTCACCTCAGAGTCTGCTCGGGACTACGGACACATAGACAGTGGACCGCGTCGTACGTGGCCCCCTGTTGCTCAAACAGAGCAGCCTCCACGGCTAACCACCGCCCGCCCGAGCAGCCTCACACACTCACACAGCAGCCTCACACAGTCACCACAACACAACAACATAATAACACCACAGACCGTACCACAGCCACTACAAACCACATAACACACACAACCGCACCACCACCCACACGCCGCCGCCAACAACTGGTTCCCCCTACAATCTGCACGGTATGTCAGACCAGGATATTCCGTAACGTGACATCAGTCAAGTGCAACACCTGCCTTGGCTGGTGCCACTTTAGGGCATGCTCAGGTCTGCGTACCACGCGAGATTGGACTGGGAACTTCGAGGGCCCGTGTTGCGCTGCTCGGTCGCACACTCCGATTGCGACGCCCCCCGCCACCACTACAGGGCGGCAATCACCACAGCAGCACACACAGCCAACGGCGGCAAGAACATACACTTCACTTACACCCCACATCACGACACGTCTCCCGAACCACATGATGCTCCTTCAATTTAACTGCAACGGGCTACAGAGCAAGATTGAGGAGATAACCGTCTCCATGTGTCGGCATGGTATATTGATAGCTGCGGTCCAAGAGACGAAGTTGCACAGCAACTCAACTTTGTTGAATTGCGCCGGGTACTACGTGCACCGTCGAGATCGCGAGCGAGATAATGGTGGTGGCTTAGCG
>NW_023458557.1:20703650-20707493 GCF_013731165.1 Rhagoletis pomonella | reverse complement strand
AGAACAGGTGATTTAGTGAATCTTTGTCGGTGTAATTGCCTATAGAAAACAAAGAAATTTAACAAAAGTTTTGTGTTCATAACGATTAAATGGTTAATAATATTAGCCTTCCCCCTCCGGATTGTTAATCGGGGGACCGAAACGCGTCGTTTGGTACCCCTCCCGACTTTTCCGGACCGTTTTTAGGGGTTGTTGGGTAGGCTTTAGATTGGTAACCCCGGAGTACAGCATTAAGGAAAATATGGGAGGTAGAGGGGGGTCTAACAGTTCCCTGTATGAAGTTTCAAAGCGCGCAACCTTATACCTTTTAAGGAATTTGTTATTAAAGTTTGTAATTTTAACCAACTTGTATGGCACTACATATTTAACAATATATAAACTTTAGGGGAAGGTAGGTAGGGGGGTGAGCTCCCTGATAAACAAAAAAATTTCAGGTAAAAGTGTCACCGTTTTTGAAATATTTACATTTTTTCGAATTTAAAAAAAATCGTGCCTTTTCATGTGTTTTCTTAAACTGGAACTAAAAACCGGGCAATACTTAGTAAATTTTTTATGTAAAATACTTCCAGATAGTTGCCTCTCCATACTCAAATGCAATGTAGTTAAAATATATTAAGGAACCATTATAAAATTAGGACTATTTCTGGGTTTTTAAATTTTTTGATATTTTCTTCCCCAACTTTGACTATCTCGGGTGAAAAAAAATGTACTGAGCTATAACTTTACATTACATAAAAAATTGCTCATTTAATAAAGATTTCAGAAAGGTGCCACACTTACTGTTTTGGATAGAAAAAAAAGAAGTTATAGCCGCTTTTGTGGGTAAAGGACTGAGACACGCTAGAAAGTATTTAATAGATTTAAATTGAATTTGCTCTTGTTACCGTCAAATGACATGCTAAATAGTGCAAAGGTACATTATTACCTGCTCCTGACATTATTTTGTGTTACTTACCGGAATTAGTGAAAGTGGATTTTGTGAAATTGGACCCTTCGAACATTGTGTTATTAATACTATGACAGAGAACACGCAGTATACGTCGCATGAATATGCGGATATTCACCTAATTTACGGTGAAGCTTGCTGTAATGCCAGAGTTGCTCAAAGACTCTATGCAGAGCGATACCCCAATCGTCGACATCCGGGTCGTGAAGTATTCGCCCGGACCCATAGAGAAATATATGAAGGTAAGTGATTTTTACACCTTTCTTGTTTGCTTGCATGTTAACTATCATTTTTCACTTTTTTAAGGTCGCATACCTGGAAGGCGTGGCGGCGAAACAGGACGTCCTGCAACGGTAAATGCTAAAGTTGTGCTGGAGGAAGTGGAACTAGGTCCATCGACTTCAGGGAGAATGATGGAAAGACGGACTGGAATACCAAAAACTACAGTTCACAAAGCTTTAAAATACCATCCCTACCATATTCAACGTGTTCAGGCTCCAGAGAGATTACCTGTATAGGGTTAGATTTTGCAGTGAAATGTTGCGAATGCATAAATCAGACCCCAACTTTTTTAATAAAATAATTTGGAGCGATGAATCATCATGCAAACGTGATGGTTATTTTAATTTACATAACCTTCACAGATGGCAGATAGACAATCCTCACGAAATGAGAGAAGATCGTTCGCAGTACCGGTACAAAATAAATTTATGGTGCGGTAATTTAATTGTCAGATATTGGGACCTGTGGAACTGCCGCCAACGCTCAACTCCTACAGTTATTTAGAGTTCCTTTCGGAACAGCTTCCAACTCTTTTGGAAGATGTACCCTTAAACCTGCGGCGAAGACTATGGCTGCAAAATGACGGGTGCCCTGCTCACTACGGGCGTGAAGTAAGAGCTCATTTAGACGAAACTTATCCTCGCCGATGGATTGGCCGATACGGGCCAATCACGTGGCCCGCTCGATCGCCAGACCTGAATCCATTAGATTTTTTCTACTGGGGCTGTCTTAAGGACAAAATTTATTCAAAAACAATTCAAAACGAAGAGCGGGAACAAATAAATGGAGCTGCTGCTGAGATAGCCCAATTGAGTTTAAGATCTCTAAAAGCGTCTTTTCTTAAAAGGTGCCGAGCTTGTATTAGAGTAGAAGGCATATTTTAGCATATTTTAGAAGCATATTTTATCAATAAATGAATAAATTTTTCTTCAAACAACTCATGTATATCTTATTTCACGTGAACCCATCCTTCACACAAAATATTGATAGATATAGCCCTTTTTATAGACTCTAGTCCGAATTCCGGTAAGTAACATAAAATAATGTCGGAAGCAAGTAATTATGTACCTTTGTACTTTTAGCATGTCATTTGACGGCAACAAGAGCAAATTCAATGTAAATCTATTAAATACATTCTAGCGTGTCTCAGTCCTTTACCCACAAAAGCGGCTATAACTTTTTTTTTTATTCAAAACAGTAAGTGTGACACCTTTCTGAAATCTTTATTAAATGAGCAATTTTTTTATGTAATGTAAAGTTATAGCTCCGTACATTTTTTTTTCACCCGAGATAGTCAAAGTTGGGGAAGAAAATATCAAAAAGTTAAAAATCCAGAAATAGTCCTAATTTTATGATGGTTCCTTAATATATTTTAACTACATTGCATTTGAGTATGGAGAGTATTTTTCATAAAAAATTTACTAAGTATTGCCCGGTTTGTAGTTGCAGTTAAAGAAAACACATGAAAAGGCACGATTTTTTTTTTATTCGAAAAAATGTAAATATTTCAAAAACGGTGACACTTTTACCTGAAAATTTTTTGTTTATCAGTGAGCTCACCCCCCCACCTACCTTCCCCTAAAGTTTGGCACGTTACTTCTGGGACACCCTGTATGCGCGGTTAGAGTGTGCACGTTCAAACAAATAAATACTTTTAGTATATTACAGCTTTTTTATCAAAAATTGATTGTTATTTAATTTTATGAGAGTACATGCAGAATATGTGCAAATGGCAGCAGGACTGTGTTGCCATATCTAAAAAAACCAAGAGTGGAAAGCAAGACCAAAGAAAATACGATTAAAAGGAAAATACGATAAGGTTCTTTTGTTCAGATAAAAATAAATAGTAGGGGGCTTGGGGTTGTTGTTGTTGTAGCAGCATACAAATTCCCCAAAGACTTTTTGGGGAGTGTTGCTGGAGTGACAGGCCTTGGCCAGATATAAATCTGGGTCGTTCCGGTTACGTAGACCCGACTGTCGTGGGAACGAGGGGGCTTGGGGTCATATTCCCCTCTTCCGGCAACACAGAAAGGAGAATTCTACGTATTGAGAGTTATAATCCCTAAGTGCGGCCGAAGGCCGCCTACGCAGAAAGGCGCAGTTGGCTTTTCTTTACGGCCAACCAAAATAGACATCACTGGGGCTCCAGCCCCAGGTTTACCACACAGAAAGGGAATTCTAGTTACCTCATCCTTTCCCAAGGTTACATCACTGGGGCGGTAGCCCCAGTTAGGTCACACAGAAATAAGAATTCTACGTAGTAAGGGTTATAATCCCTAAGCGCGGCCGAAGGCCGCCTACGCAGAAAGGTGTTCGGCCCCTTTTCTTTGGCAACACAGAAAGGGGAATTCTACGTTGTGAGGTTATAATCCCTAAGCGCGGCCGAAGGCCGCCTACGCAGAAAGGTGTTCAGCCCCTGATCCCCCTACTATTTATTTTAATCTGAACAAAATAACCTTATCGTATTTTCCGGTAATTCTCTAGTGTAGGGTAACTACCCCTAAAAAAGGTCCGGAAAAGTCGGGAGGGGTACCAAACGACGCCTTTCGGCCCCCCTAATAGCAATCCGGAGATAATATTATTAACCATTTAAAAGTTATGAACAAAAAACTTTT
>NW_023458557.1:20702230-20703550 GCF_013731165.1 Rhagoletis pomonella | reverse complement strand
GGAAAACCCGACAACCCTAACGGCCTTGTCCCTGTGGACAAACCCCAGAGAAGCTGCACGCTTCCTAGGGTTGCCGTTAGTGGAATTTGACGACAACGACTGAGATACCAACCGTCCTGGGCGGGGTTGTTGTAGCCGCTACAACAACAACAACAAGAATTCTCTTTTCTGTGTTGCCGAAGAAAAGGGGCTGAACAAATTTTGCAGAAAACAACCTTCTGCGTAGGCGGCCTTCGCCCGCGCTTAGGGATTATAACACTCACTAAGTAGAATTCTCCTTCCTGTTTTGCTTAAGAAGAAGGGCTGAACACCTTTTGCAGAGGTATTTCGTGGATATTTTTTTTTGACAGCTCAGCTCGAAAACTCGCATAAAATACCATATTTCCAACCGACATTATTAATAAATTAGTGCACAGATATAGTAAATTTTATTTTTGTAATAAAGCGTGAACTGTTATCTACAAGTGTGTGTAAAAAGTATTTGATTCGATTCACGCGTTTGGGGACAGCAACCCAAAATCTTTGTGCAAATTCATAAAGAGTACCCCGTAAGTGTCTTCTTCTTAATGCCCGAAACAGCCCGGACTTATTTTCCGGGTAAAAATGGATAAAACGTCAAAGTGCATTTCAGCTGTGTTATGTTTACACCTTGCCTGCATTTACTTGATGCTTTTAAGGAATAGTGAATGTATTCTCAATCTTCATATTCTTAAAATCAAATTTGTGAAGGAAAAATTCAATTTCCAAGAAACAAAAACCACGCGAATCAACTGTTTCTCAAATTCTGGGCACGAAATGTGATTTTTTGCGTTCCCGTACTTCTGGATTATGTTCCATTTTTGAGAGCAAACTTTTCGCTTATTCTCTAATTACCGGATTCGGTCCGGTTTGTTAGGGAAAGAACCCATTTTAATTTGGCCAGCCAATTGACAGTAAATCCCATCTATCGTATTAAAGATGATAAAACATGACTTCCATTTCGATAAATATATTAAAAATACTAGGAAAGACACCGATTAGAATGAGTGGAACGTGAGTTTACTCTCACTCACTCAGAATAGTGCATGAGCTTCCCACCACAGCCGGTTCTACGTACCGGAATGACTCGGGTTTTACCCGACCAAGGGCTGTTGTTTCGACGATCTAACCCCGTTTAGGTCGGCGAAGTATCTCAGAAGTGGTTCGTCTATAGGGCTACATTCGCTACGTATTCTCCTGCTCAGGGCTGGGATCGAGTCAAACCCAGGGCCAGAAACCTACACCTGCTGTGTATGTCAGAGACGACTACACCACAACTCCACCTCAGTCAAGTGCAATGCT
>NW_023458557.1:20696591-20702130 GCF_013731165.1 Rhagoletis pomonella | reverse complement strand
CCACCATTATCTCGCTCGCGATCTCGACGGTGCACGTTGTACCCGGCGCAATTCAACAAAGTTGAATTGCTGTGCAACTTCGTCTCTTGGACCGCAGCTATTAATATACCATGCCGACACATGAAGACGGTTATCTCTTCAATCTTGCTCTGTAGCCCGTTGCAGTTAAATTGAAGGAGCTTCATGTGGTTCGGGAGACGTGTCGTGATGTGGGGTGTAAGTGAAGTGTATGTTCTTGCCGCCGTTGGCTGTGTTTGCTGCTGAGGTGAATGCCGCCCTGTGGTGGTGGTGGGGGGCGTCGCAATTGGAGTCTGCGACCGAGCAGCGCAACACGGGCCCTCGAAGTTCCCCGTCCAATCTCGCGTGGTACGCAGACCTGAGCATGCCCTAAAGTGGCACCAGCCAAGGCAGGTGTTGCACTTGAATGATGTCACATTACGGAATATCCTGGTCTGACATACCGTGCAGATTGTAGGGGGAACAAGGAGTTGTTGGCGGCGGCGTGTGGGTGGTGGTGCGGTTGTGTGTGTTATGTGGTCTGTAGGGGCTGTGGTACGGTCTGTGGTGTTATTATGTTGTTGTGTTGTGGTGACTGTGTGTGGCTGCTGTGTGAGTGTGTGGGGCTGCTCGGGCGGACTATGGTTAGCCGTGGAGGCTGCTCTGTTTGAGCAACAGGGGGCCACGTACGACGTGGTCCACTGTCTATGTGTCCGTAGTCCCGAGCAGACTCTGAGGTGACTCCACCCCTCGGAGGCATTACACTTGACTGAGGTGGAGTTGTGGTGTAACCGTCTCCGGCATACACAGCAGGTGTATGTTTGTGGCCCAGGGTTTGACTCGATGCCAGCCCTGAGTAGGAGAATACGTAGTGAATGTAGCCCTATGGACGGACAACTTCTAAGATACTTCGCCGACTTAAACGGGGTTAGATCGCCGAAACAACAGCCCTTGGTCGGGTGAAACCCGAGTCATTCCGGTACGTAGAACCGGCTGTCGTGGGAATGAAAGGAGAATTCTACTTGGTGAGGGTTATAATCCCTAAGTGCGGCCGAAGGCCGCCTACGCAGAAAGGTGCTCTCTGCAAAAGGTGTTCAGCCCCTCTTCTTGGAAAGGAAGAGTGAGAGAAAGGAGTAGTGAGGATTATAATCATTTTGGAAAAAACCCAAATTTCCGCTGTTTTCAAACAACTCCCAAGGGGTCTTTGGCAGGGGGAGGGAGTGAGGGGTGACTTTTCATAAAGCGCCGTTCATCCTCTTTCGTTTAGGGGGGATTTGGAGAGCCACGCCCTCTCCCCACCTCCCCACCTCCCCAACGCCCCCCACCCCTAAATCGTTGTACAAATAGCTAAAGATTTCCCCACTTACGATCCAATACGTTCCAATTTTCGCTTTCTATTACCCATTTTGTTGAGTGCGGGAATGATTTCTGGGCTATTTTGAGCACCCGGGGGATCCCGCATTACGTACGGGAAAGAAACGAATATGAAGAAAAGAAAAGGTTGCTCATGATAAGAAAATGAAAGACAAAGATTTTTATTTTGTTTTTTCTTACCAAAACTGTAAACAAAGGAGCAGCTTTCAGCACCCAATCCCAAAAATAGCTTTCAAAGTGTTTTCGTTGTCGGTCCGAACAGGGTATAAGACTTTTTCTTCGCATTTTGGATTTAAGTTAAGCCCGAACACAATGAAAACGACGAGCTACAAACCACAGCTGTCAAATTATTTTAAAACGTACTCTTATGTAGATAATTATTTTGGCGACGACCGGGCTACGCGACGGCTGTGGTTGTGGCCAGATTAGATCTATTTCTATTTTTCTGGCGACAGATAAGGTTCTTCCTCTTCTTTTATGTCAAACTCATACAAATTCATGATGTCGCTGCCGCGTTCAAAGAAATCATGTCGCCATCGACAAAGCGCTTATATTACATTTACATTGAGCCCAAATGCGTCATTTGGGCGAGAAACCTCAAATGCGAGGCCAAATCACGCATTTCTCCATACAAATTCACATTTCCAGAATGACGCATTTCGACGCATTTACACAAAATCACGAAACAAATGCGTTCCAATTGCCGTACTATTTTATTGAACGCACTCAGAAACAAAGTTCCTCAAAAGCTTTGGTTTGTCTTTGACATTTGGAATTTTTCAAACACAAAACAAACACAACGAAATAAATAAATCTTTGAAATTTGTGTGTAAAAATTGTTAATTTATACAAGAGCTTTATATTACATTTACATTGAGCCCAAATGCGTCATTTGGGCGAGAAACCTCAAATGCGAGGCCAAATCACGCATTTCTCCATACAAATTCACATTTCCAGAATGACGCATTTCGACGCATTTACACAAAATCACGAAACAAATGCGTTCCAATTGCCGTACTATTTTATTGAACGCACTCAGAAACAAAAGTTCCACAAAAGCTTTGGTTTGTCTTTGACATTTGGAATTTTTCAAACACAAAACCAACACAACGAAATAAATAAATCTTTGAAATTTGTGTGTAAAAATTGTTAATTTATACAAGAGCTTTACACATTTTTAGTTTAATCAAAGAATGATTGCCTTTTTGTGTCCAAAAAACGTTAACAATATAATAAATGTAGTGTTTGTTTACATACATTTTGTTTTTGTCTTCCCTTTTCATTTGATGAGAAGTCAAAGCAAATGCGGATCAAGCAGTGTAAACACCTTCAAATGACTGATTTCAAATCACGGATTTTGGTCCAATGTAAATGTAATATTAGATAATAAAGATGACAAATTGGAAGCTGTGGTCGGTAGCTCGTCGTTTTCAATGTGTTCAGAACTTAAGAGTACGTGTTAAATTAATTTGACTGCTGTGGTTTGTAGCTCGTCGTTTTCATTGTGTTCGGGCTATTAAACAGTGTCGTCTATTCCTTTGGTCTATTGGGTTTTTGACAATCGATTTAATTGCACCATCGCAGGTGTTTTACAATCTCAAAATTTTCGTACATATTTCGCCATTTTGTCAAGTATGTTAAAAGTGTTAAGTTATGGACTGTTTGTTTTATTTAAAAAACAATGCTAATATCAAATGTACTATTTGTCGAAATCGTCACATTAATGATACGTGAAATGCTAAATATCTAAAATGATTTTGAGACGTCACTACGTTAAGGATTGGCCCAAGTGCGTTATTGACTAAAGCCAATTCGTAAATTTTCGAGAAGCATAACACCACATCACAAAATTGAAGTGATAAAGATTATATATACGCAGTGAGAACATTGAAGAATTGACTATGCAGCTATAGTTATTGAGTTATTATATTGGCATCTGCTGAATTCATAAAATGGTATAATCATACGACCCGAAACTAATGAATAATTCTTTTGCATTGTCGTCATAACAAGACGTCTTTTATTTGTCGGATGAATTGTTTCCGTACGAAGTGTGTCAGTGTTGATCAATGAAATTACATATCAGAAGTCGGTACATTCTAAAAATAAATTAGGACGTAGCTAATATTTTCATGTTAAGGCTCGATGCAAATAGCTTAAGAAAAATGATTGCTTAATATACATATAAATCTTGGTCAAGGTCAAGTTTATGGAAAAAATATTTTAATACTTAAACTTTGGGAAAATTTTAGTATGCGGAAGGCAAGTTCTATAAAAGAGGGGTTGAGGGGGTGGAATAGGTGGGTGGGCTTTAGATTGGTAACCCCAGAGTACAGCATTAAGGAAAATATGGCAGGTAGAGGGGGCTCTAATAGTATGTATGAAGTTTCAAAGCTCTAGTGATGGGCGAAGTAGCGATTTTTCAGTATCAGTGAAAAGAGTAATTGCGATTTTTAAATCACGGTGATTTTTTATGGCTATTGCGATCGCTAGTTCTTTTAACAGAAACGTATAATAGTTAGTTATAATAGGTGCGTTCGTTTAAAATCTCCAACAGAAACCAACCAACTGCCAAATTCCGGCGAAATGTCATCTGTTCGCTCACAAGAGAGAAATATCCAAAATAGTACGCGAACAGAAAATTTGCAGAAACTTGCAAGTTAGACGAACAGCTGATATAATTTTTGTTTACATACAAAAGTGTAAAATTTAAAACGTACGAAAAGTCATCGCAAAGTGTTATACTGACACAGTTTATTGATTAAACAAATAACTACTTATTTCTTACAAGTTTAATTTGTCGCATTTTGTAATTTTTATCTTCCAAACCATCAAATTAAATTTTGTGATTTGCGTAAATGCCAACCAGCTGTTTTTGATCAGCTGTTTCCCTGTTGGCAAATTGCTGTTGGCAAACATTTTTCCAACAGAAACTAACAGCTTCCCCTCAAAATGAAATGTCACTTTGCTCTCTCAATTTCCCCTACTTTGCAAGTTTTTTGCGTACGCGAACGCAAAAACCTGTAAGTTTTGGTTAAACATGAACAATTAACAGCTACGCGAACGAACCTAATAAATGATGAAAAATCAGTGTTGGTACATGTACGGGTAATTCCCTACCCGTAGGGATTTCAGTCGAAAATATGAGTGAAGGAAAAGAGGGAAAAGCTTAATTTATTTGCCCAAACTGCGTACTTGAAAATATCCATTTGAAACTACCGTGGAACGGTAATGAAAAAACGCAATATACATACGAGCATATTCACAATGAATAATTAAAAATTGTAAGATCACCATTTCTACCATGATAGCGAAAAATCACCATTTGTAACTTCTGTCGACTAGCTATTACCAGATGTGATTTTCATGCACAGCGAAATATCATGCTAGCAGAAAAATCACCAACCACTGATATTGTGGCCTAGCAGTAGGCAAGGCGAATTTATACAAGGTGGTGTTGATGGCGAATTTAGACTTTCGCCGAGGTACGTCTTAATGTCAAAATGATGTGTTTGTTGTAAAATGAATTCGCCTTATTTACAACAAACACATCATTTTGACATTCAGTAGTACCGCGGCGAAAATTTAATTCGCCATCAACACCACCTTGTATAAATTCGCCTTGGCAGTAGCAGTCACTATAAGCGACTTTTAAATCACAGTATTAACATCTCCGGTATTGAAATATCGCTCATCACTACAAAGCGCGCACCTTTTTAAGGAATTTTAACCAACTTGTGTGGCACTATTTTACGATATACATATAATGAACTTTCCACTAAATTTACACGTTATTTACACTCAATATGGGTACTCTATGAATTTGTACAATGATTTTGGGTTGCTGTGCCCAAACGCGTGAATGGAATCAAAAACATTTTATGGTAATTCTCTAGTGTAGGGTAACAACCCCTAAAAAAGGGACGGAAAAGTCGGAAGGGGTACCAAACGACGCGTTTCGGCGCCCCTATTAACAATCTGGAGGGGCAGGGTCAATATTATTAACCATTTAAAAGTTATAAACAAAAAACAATTACCACGTCAAAAATGCACTAAATCACCAGTTTCCACTTTTAAAACACTATTAAAACGGGAAAATTTTAGTAGTCGGACGGCAAATTCTAGAAAAAAGGGGAATGAGGGGAGGTAGAATAGGACCCCCTGATTT
>NW_023458557.1:20690788-20696491 GCF_013731165.1 Rhagoletis pomonella | reverse complement strand
TAGGGTTGCCGTTAGTGGAACTTGACGACAACGACTGAGATACCAACCGTCCTGGGCGGGGTTGTTGTAGCCGCTACAACAACAACAACAACAACAACTTAAAAAATTTTAACAACAAATAACTGATAAACAATAATATTATTTATATTTTTTGGTTATACATGTTTTAGAGGAAACCTCCCTTAACATCCTAGCCAAGTTTCATTTGTTAATTCCACCTGGTTTTCTTAAAACACAAGGTGCGGCTGACTACTAAAGCCCACCCATTAAAACGTCTCCGGTTATTATTTTATGCAAACCAAATCATTTATTCACTTTTATATATTTCGTTAATAAAACAGAGTAAACAAACTTTGCTCCTGCCAAAATTATTATAACCTCAAATCGCTGGTATTGCCACTTTATTTCACATTTCATTTGCGCTATTATACTCAGTTTACACTATACACTTCTTTTTTTACTTTCACCTAAATGAGATATTCTAACCAAAATATAATAGCAAATTTCGCTATACCGTGGCAGCGCTACTTTTATGGTTTACAGTTATTTTAGCTGTAACTAAAAGTAAGCGTCATGGAGTGCCAAAAGTGCGATTTTTCATTAAAAATTTTCATTATTTATCGAAGTAAAGCAGACGAAAATTTTTAGTAAGAAATCGCGCGATTTTTTCATAATTTATATATATATTAAACGAAAGAAGGTACCGAAAAGCATTGAACAGTGCACACACCTTATAAGGAAAAGTGAATTATTACGAAATACTAATACAGTGACAGCACTATAGCTATTTTGGAATCTCGCGTTTCAGTTCGCAAAGATTGTCAACTTCTTTTTAATAACAAAATAATCTATCTTAGGTTGATAAGACTATGTGTTTGTTTAATAAATAAGTTAAATTATATATTTTAAGTGTTTAAAAAGTGAGAACAGGTGATTTAGTGAATCTTTGTCGGTGTAATTGCCCATAGAAAACAACGAAATTTAACAAAAGTTTTGTGTTCATAACTTTTAAATGGTTAATAATATTAGCCTTCCCCCTCCGGATTGTTAATAGGCGGACCGAAACGCCTCGTTTGGTACCCCTCCCGACTTTTCCGGACCTTTTTTAGGGGTTGTTGGGTGGGCTTTAGATTGGTAACCCCGGAGTACAGCATTAAGGAAAATATGGGAGGTGGGGTCTAACAGTTCCCTGTATGAAGTTTCAAAGCGCGCAACCTTATACCTTTTAAGGAATTTGTTATTAAAGTTTGTAATTTTAACCAACTTGTATGGCACTATTTAACAATATATAATACACTTTCCACTAAATTTACAGGTTATTTACACCCAATATATGCGCGGTTAGAGTGTGCACGTTCAAACAAATAAATACTTTTAGTATATTAAAGCTTTTTTATCAAAAATTGATTGTTGTTTAATTTTATGAGAGTACATGCAGAATATGTGCAAATGGCAGCAGGACTGTGTTGCCATATCTAAAAAAAACCAAGAGTGGAAAGCAATACCAAAGAAAATACGATTAAAAGGAAAATACGATAAGGTTCTTTTGTTCAGATAAAAATAAATAGTAGGGGGCTTGGGGTCATATTCCCCTCTTTCAGCAACACAGAAAGGAGAATTCTACGTAGTGAGAGTTATAATCCCTAAGTGCGGCCGAAGGCCGCCTACGCAGAAAGGTGCAGTTGGCTTTCCTTTACGGCCAACCAAAATAGACATCACAGGGGTCCAGCCCCAGGTTTACCACACAGAAAGGGAATTCTAGTTACCTCATCCTTTCCCAAGGTTACATCACTGGGGCGGTAGCACCAGTTAGGTCACACAGAAATGAGAATTCTACGTAGTAAGGGTTATAATCCCTAAGCGCGGCCGAAGGCCGCCTACGCAGAAAGGTGTTCTATGCAAAAGGTGTTCGGCCCCTTTTCTTTGGCAACACAGAAAGGGGAATTCTACGTTCTGAGGTTATAATCCCTAAGCGCGACCGAAGGCCGCCTACGCAGAAAGGTGTTCAGCCCCTGATCCCCCTACTATTTATTTTAATCTGAACAAAATAACCTTATCGTATTTTCCGGTAATTCTCTAGTGTAGGGTAACTACCCCTAATAAACGTCCGGAAAAGTCGGGAGGGGTACCAAACGACGCGTTTCGGTTCCCCTACTAACAATCCGGAGGGCTAAGGCTAATATTATTAACCATATAAAAGTTATGAACACAAAACTTTTGTTAAATTTCGTTGTTTTCTATGGGCAATTACACCGACAAAGATTCACTATCTCACCTGTTCTCACTTTTTAAACACTTAAAATATAGAATTTAACTTATTTATTAAACAAACACATAGTCTTATCAACCTAAGATAGATTATTTTGTTATCAAAACGAAGTTGACAATGTTTGACTCTAGAAATGAAAAAAGTGTTTGGGCCAAAGTTACCGGTTGAAACCAATTGTAATCGATAGCTTACACAGAAATACATTTACCGTTAATTTTAACCAAGTTCTTACTGATGCCTTCATGTCAAAAATGCAAAAAAATCAACTTTTCCACAGCGGCACATTTTTGCGAAATTTTAGCTTAAACTGGCTATATCACACATTTTATTATCGAATGATTTAAAATTTTTACTCAACAACCTAGGTACTACTCTTAAGAAACTGACTTTAACTACAGTTCTTAATACTTTTTAAAATCAAAATGGCTTATTTTTAAACTTTTTTATATGGGGTTAGTTTTTTCAAATGCAAAAGTTGTGTTATAAAAGTAAACTTTTTGTTTTTTTTTAAATTCAGTATTATAGACGAATATGTAAGGAAGTTTTTGGGAAAGTTTCAGGTTTAAACAGCAAGTAGTTCCAAAGTTATAACAATATTATGGTGACGCCCACGAGCGCCCGCTCGCCCCTAGATGACAAATATATTCACATAGCACTTGCACAAATAATTTTGAATGTAGTATTAAATAAAATGTTGAAGTTCTTAAATTTATCAGTGTTGTAGAACTTATTAAGGCTTTTATTGTAAACTTAACAGACATACTTACATATATATCTATGTAACTACATACATTGGTGGAAGAAATGATATACACTTTTTATTTTGACCAGTTTTGGCTATATTACTTTTGCTTATTCGATGTTTAATATTTGTTTTTATAAAAGTCTAGCGCATTACATATATAACACGCATCATATAAGTCCACATTTCAAACTTTGTACAAAAATTATACAAATTAAGAAATTTTACAGAAATCCCTCAAAAATTTCAAACTTTTTAATCAGATTTTTTTTTAGATATAGTGAGTTAAAGTTAAAATTTCGCAAAAATTTGCGCTGTGAAAAAACAGGTTTTTTTGGCATTTTTCAATGAAGGTATCACTTGTTAAAATTAACTGTAAATGTATTTCTGTGTAAGCTATCGATTACAATTGGTTTCGACCGTTTACTTGGACCCAAATAACTCTCCCGATTTTTTGGGCATAATCCGCACGCCTAGTGTGAACGCGAAGGGCAACACCAAAAGAGAAAGTGTGAACCCAGTCTAATGAGAATTCTCCTTTCTGTGTTGCCGAAGAAGAGGGGCGGAACAACTTTCTGCGTTGGCGGCCTGCGGCCCCACTTAGGGATTATAACCAGTGTTGCCACAACATTTTTTTATTTTTTGCCAAAATCACCAAAAAATGTTGCCAAATTCAACAAAAAACTACCAAACTTATTTCATGTACAGAACTGTACATACATGCTCTTGCGATGAGCTCATTAAGCAAGCAACATTTTATCAATTTTGACTATTTTTCTTTTATTTATTTAACGTTTATTATTTTTCCATAAAAGTGTACCTCGTTATATAACAAACACCAGTATTTCAGACTGTGCAAAAATGATAAAAACTCTACAAAGTTTCATCTAAATGTTCAACCTTTTATTCAGAAGAAACGATTGCGTGTCGTTTCAAGAACACGCTCATAATGGTATATTTTGCATTTAGAGATAGTTATATATTAACACACTTTCTCCCACCTACTGTATCTCCCACCTACTTTTCATTATTCTCTTAGTTTATAATTCACCATTCTTACTCTTTTCATTCACACTCCAACTTGAGCTTTCTTTCATCAACCGTTATCTTTAGTTTTAGTTTTCAGCTTAATTAGTCGTTAGGAAAGATGTATAGTTCAGTTGAAAAATAAAGGTGGTGCCGGTCAGAAGAAGATCCACACTTTTATTGGCGCAGTCGTTAAAAACCAAACGGTGTCGCGTTTTGTTTAACAAGGATTTAAAACCGTGCACAATTGTTTGAAGAGAAGTAAAATCTAAAAATATTTTTCCACAATAAAATAAATAAAGGGACAAAGTGAAACGATTTTTTGAAAAGTGCTTAACTCGTAACATTTTATTTTACAAAATTTAAAAGCCTTAAATGGATTAAAATTGGACCGGTTAATTAAAAAAGAAAAAAAAAAATTAAGAGGAACACCTGTTTGGAAAATGTTAGAATTTTAACATTTTACTTTAAAAAGTGAAAACACAATAAGCTAAGAAACGTTTATAAGTACTTTTGCAAAATAAAAGTTTAATCTAAAGTTTGAAAAAAAGACTGTACTGGACAATATAACTGCATATAGAATACATTTATATACATATGTAATAAAAGCCGTTACCAAGAATTCACCGAAAGTGGAGCTAACTGAATATCAACAGCTTCACCAACGAGCAATAATAATACATTCCCACGACAGCCGGTTCTACGTACCGGAATGACTCGGGTTTCACCCGACCAAGGGCTGTTGTTTCGGCGATCTAACCCCGTTTAGGTCGGCGAAGTATCTCAGAAGTTGTCCGTCCATAGGGCAACATTCACTACGCATTCTCCTACTCAGGGCTGGCATCGAGTCAAACCCTGGGCCAGAAATATACACCTGCTGTGTATGCCGAAGACGTTTACACCACAACTCCACCTCAGTCAAGTGTAATGCCTGCGAGGGGTGGAGTCACCTCAGGGTCTGCTCGGGACTACGGACTCACAGACAGTGGACCACGTCGTACGTGGCCCCCTGTTGCTCAAATAGAGCAGCCTCCACGGCAACCCTTAGTCCGCCCGTGCAGCCCCACACACTCACACAGCAACCACACACAGTCGCCACAACACAACAACATACCACAGCCACCACAGACCACATAACACACACAACCGCACCACCACCCACACGCCGCCGCCAACAACTCTTGGTTCCCCCTACAATCTGCACGGTATGTCAGACCAGAATATTCCGTAATGTGACATCAGTCAAGTGCAACACCTGCCTTGGCTGGTGCCACTTTAGGGCATGTTCAGGTCTGCGCACCACGCGAGATTGGACGGGGAACTTCGAGGGCCCGTGTTGCGCTGCTCGGTCGCTGACATCAATTGCGACGCCCCCCACTACCACCACAGGGAGGCAATCACCCCAGCAGCACACACAGCCAACGGCGGCAAGAACATACACCTCACTCACACCCCACATCACAACACGTCTCCCGAACCACATGAAGCTCCTCCAATTCAACTGTAACGGGCTACAGAGCAAGATTGAGGAGATAACCGCCTTTATGTGTCGGCATGGTATATTAATAGCTGCGGTCCAAGAGACGAAGTTGCACAGCAATTCAACTTTGTTGAATTGTGCCGGGTACAACGTGCACCGTCGAGATCGCGAGCGAGATAATGGTGG
>NW_023458557.1:20684735-20690688 GCF_013731165.1 Rhagoletis pomonella | reverse complement strand
TTGGCACTCAAGCCTGTCAAACGATCGTAGGGGAACAGACTTGGCTGGGCAGATAGACGATTCGACATTCTGCACAATGAACGACGACGCACCCACCAGGATTATGGGTAACTGCAGTAGCTCGCCAGACATCACAATAGCATCAGACCACCTACCCATAGTCATCTCGATAGATAAACCAACCGACTTTGCCTCCGCCAAACACCGGACCCATATCAACTTTTCTAAAGCTGATTGGAAAGGTTACGCGGAGTTTACCGAAAACACCTTCACAGCGCTCCCCCCACCAACCGACGTCCATCTCGGTGAACGTAAGTTCCGCAGGGCTGTCACTGCTGCTGCAGCTCGCTTCATACCGGCAGGATGTATATCGGACCCACGTCCAAACATCCCTGCCGAAGCGGCTGTTCTAGCCGATGAGCGTGATAGCCTTCGTCAGGCCGATCCCGGAGATCCCCGTATCAGGCATCTCAACGCGGAGATTCGGCAACTAGTAAACGTACATAAGCGGAAGAAGTGGGAGGAGCATCTGAAGACCTGTAATTTCACCTCTGGTATGAGCAAGCTTTGGTCAACCGTGAGGTCATTGTCTAATCCGACGAAGCACGACGACAGAGTCGAAATTTCCTTCGGCGACCATGCCTCGTCGGACCCGGAGCGATGCGCGAGCTATTTTAGCCGGCAGTTCATACTGCATCCTCCGGTGGACAAAGCCAAGCGTCGAGTGACCAGAAGGCTGCACAAACTGCCAACAACCTGTGCCCCCCTTGCTTTCACTTGCTTTGAAGTTCAGGTGGCCATCGGGAAGGCGAAAGCCTCCAAAGCCATGGGTCCCGACGGAATATGTATGCTGATGCTGAAAAATTTGGGTCCGGCGGGGGTAGCGTACCTAACGGAGGTCCTCAACTTGTCAATGGCCACTCTCATCATCCCATACATCTGGAAGGTGGGGAGAGTGGTCCCACTGCTCAAACCGGGGAAACCTGCCAACAAAGGAGATTCTTATCGTCCGATAACACTCCTTTCCCCGGCAGCGAAGACACTCGAGGCCTTGCTACTCCCGTACTTCACAAACAACCTGACCCCAGCGAAGCATCAGCATGGCTTCCGTAAAGTGCACAGTACAACAACAGCACTTAACGCCATAAACACTCAGATAACTCGTGGCCTTAACCGAAACCGTCCCTGTGAGAGAACGATTCTAGTAGCGTTGGACTTGTCAAAGGCGTTTGACACCGTCTGCCATTCCACGCTACTAGAAGATATAGAGGCCTCCTCTCTCCCACAGAGGCTCAAACGGTGGTCGGCAAATTATCTAAGTGGTCGACATTCGTCGGTAATGTTTAGAGACAAAACGAGTAAGCAGCGAAAAATAAAACAGGGGGTTCCTCAGGGTGGTGTCCTTTCCCCGCTACTGTTTAACTTTTATATTTCAAAGCTCCCTCAACCACCAGAGGGAGTCTCGATTGTCTCCTATGCCGACGATTGCTCGATTATGGCGACTGGGAATGGAATTGATGACCTGTGTTCGAAAGTAAACGGCTATCTCTCCGAACTTTCTCGCTTCTTCACTGCAAAGTGTCTAGCCCTCTCCCCTACGAAATCCTCTGCGACCCTGTTCACAACCTGGACGAAGGAGGTCAGGCTACCGCTGGGGATTCACGTCGATGACACACCAATTCCGACGGTGAATAACCCCAAAATACTCGGAGTAACTTTCGACAGCCTGCTCTCCTTCTCTGCGCACTCAACCGCTATTGTCAATAAAGTACAGAGCCGCAACAAGGTCCTCAAGTCGCTAGCCGGCAGTACTTGGGGCAAAGACAAAGAAACGTTGCTGGCAACATACAAGGCAATACGCCGGCCGGTTTTGAACTACGCAGCGCCAGTGTGGTCGCCTGGGACTAGTAGGACGCAGTGGACGAAGCTACAGACCGCACAAAACACCGCACTGAGGACAGCGACGGGATGCCTCCTGATGACGCCTGAACACCACCTGCACGGCGAGGCGCAAATGCTCCCGGTAAAGGAGCACAATATAATGCTCTGCAAGCAGTTCCTGATCGGGACCCACAGAAGTGGCCACCCGTGCAGACAGCTGCTTGCAGAGGAGCCCTCGCCTAGGCACGTCAGGAGGCATCTATATGAACTAACGGACGAAGTCCAGAGGTTCATTAAACAACCTCTGGACCCGACAGCCTACAGACAGGCCTTGAACGGCATTCACAGGGACTCAGTCTCGAGTTATGTAGACTCTAGACCTGTGAATGCCGTTCTAGGCACACCACCCCCGGACATTGACGAGACGGAGCTTCATCTGCCTCGGGAGACGCGCACCACACTTGCACAACTTCGCTCCGGCTACTGCAGCAGGTTAAACTCCTACCTGAGTAGGCTGAATGAGGATGTGCCTAATGAATGTCCGGCATGCGGAGAGACCCCACATGACTCGAAACATCTCTTCGCATGCCCGGCAAACCCGACATCCCTAACGACCTTGTCCTTATGGGCAAACCCCGCAGAAGCTGCACGCTTCCTAGGGCTGCCGTTAGTGGAACTTGACGGCAACGACTGAGATACCAACCGATCTGGGCGGGGTTGTTGTAGCCGCTACAACAACAACAACAACAGCAATAATAATATGTATTTGGAGGAGAAGTGCTACCTAAAACTTTATTGAGAGTTCCTACATGTATAAGTGAAAGGCAGAAATGGATTTCCATATACAAGCAAAATCAACCACTTCACCCACAATCAATGAGTATTTTCAACATTTGATTGAGAGAGCAGCGAGGTACATTGCACTGAGAAGCATAAAATTCGTTAGTTTAAAACAGAACGTAAAGAAGTATAACGTATTTTTTGGAATTAACTAAATATTAAATCAAAACAGCAAAATGTATGACCTCGAAGTAAACAGTAAATTTAAGATTATTTCCTCCAACTTTAAAAATCTTGCACCTTTTGATGGCGATAGTAACGCTTTAATAAATTTTGTTGAAAGAATAGATTCGATGGCTCCTATTCTTGACTCATTTGGTAACACTTATAAACAAATGTTGCTAGATTTTTTAAAAGATAAAATAACCGGGAATGCAAGAAAGACTTTACTTATTAATAATAACTTAAATGCTTGGCCGGAAATAAAAGATATTTTAATTGAATATTATGGCGAGAGAAATTCGGCAGACGAACTTATAGACAAAATCAGCATTCCCACGACAGCCGGTTCTACGTACCGGAATGGCTCGGGTTTTACCCGACCAAGGGCTGATGTTTCGGCGATCTAACCCCGTTTAGGTCGGCGAAGTATCTCAGAAGTTGTTCTTCCATAGGGCTACATTCGCTTCGTATTCTGCTCAGGGCTGGCATCGAGCCAAACCCAGGGCCAGAAAGCTACACCTGCTGTGTATGCCAGAGACGACTACACCACAACTCCACCTCAGTCAAGTGTAATGCTTGCGAGGGGTGGATTCACCTTAGAGTCTGCTCAGGATTACGGACACATCGGCAGTGGACCACGTCGTATGTGGCCCCCTGCTGCTCAAACAGAGCAGCCACCACGGCTAACCCCAGTTCACCTGAGCAGACCCACAGAATCACCACAGCACACCACAGCAGTTTGACACCGTCTGCCATTCCACGCTACTAGAAGATATTGAGGCTTCCTCACTCCCACAGAGGCTCAAACGGTGATCGGCAAATTATCTGAGTGGTCGACACTCGTCGGTAATGTTCAGAGACAAATCGAGCAAACTCAGGAAAATAAAACAGGGGGTTCCACAGGGTGGTGTCCTTTGTTGTTGTTGTTGTTGTAGCGGCTACAACAACCCCGCCCAGGACGGTTGGTATATCAGTCGTTGTCGTCAAGTTCCACTAACGGCAACCCTAGGAAGCGTGCAGCTTCTGTGGGGTTTGTCCACAGGGACAAGGCCGTTAGGGTTGTCGGGTTTTCCGGGCATGCGAAGAGATGTTTCGAGTCATGTGGGGTCTCTCCGCATGCCGGACACTCATTCGGCACATCCTCATTCAACCTACTCAGGTAGGAGTTCAACCTGCTGCAGTAACCGGTGTCCTTTCCCCGCTACTGTTTAACTTTTACATTTCAAAGCTCCCTCAACCACCAGAGGGAGTCTCGATTATCACTTACGCCGACGATTGCTCGATCATGGCGACTGGGAATGGAATTGATGACCTGTGTTCGAATGTAAACGGGTATCTCACCGATCTTTCTCTCTTCTTCACTGCAAAGTATATAGCCCTCTCCCCTACAAAATCCTCTGCGACCCTGTTCACAACCTGGACGAAGGAGGACAGGCGACCGCTGGGAATTCACGTCGATGACACACCAATTCTGACGGTGAATAATCCCAAAATACTCGGAGTAACATTCGACAGCCTACTCTCCTTCTCTGCGCACGCAACCGCTATTGTCAATAAAGTACAGAGCCGTAACAAGGTCCTCAGGTCGCTAGCCGGCAGTACTTAGGGCAAAGACAAAGAAGCGTTGCTGGCAACATACAAGGCAATAGGCCGGCCGGTTTTAAACTACGCAGCACCAGTGTGGTCGCCGGGGACTAGAAGGACACAGTGGATGAAGCTACAGACTGTGCAGAACACCGCACTCAGGACAGCGACAGGATGCCTCCTGATGTCGCCAGAACATCACCTCCACAACATTCCCACGACAGCCGGTTCTACGTACCGGAATGACTCGGGCTTTACCCGACCAAGGGCTGTTGTTTCGGCGATCTAACCCCGTTTAGGTCGGCGAAGTGTCTCAGAAGCTGTTCGCCCATAGGGCTACATTTAGTACGTATTCTTCTGCTCAGGGCTGGCATCGAGTCAAACCCAGGGCCAGAAACCTATAAATGCTGTGTATGCCAGAGACGACTACACTACAACTCCACCTCAGTCAAGTGTAATGCTTGTCACCTCAGAGTCTGCTCAGGACTACGGACACACCGGCAGTGGACCACGTCGTTCGTGGGCCCCCCCTGCTTAAATAGAGCAGCCCCCACGGCAAATATAAGTCCTCCTGAGCAGCTCCACACTAACACCACAGCACCACAACACAACAACACAATAGACCACACAACCATGACAGACCACAGACCACATTCAACCGCACCACCAGCCACACGCCGCCGTCAACAACTCCTGGTTCCTCCTACAATCTGCACGGTATGTCAGCCCAGGATATTCCGTAATGTGACATCAGTCAAGTGCACCAGCTGCCTTGGCTGGTGCCACTTTAGGGCATGTTCAGGTCTGCGCACCACGCGAGATTGGACGAGAAATTTCGACGGCCCGTGCTGCGCTGCACGGTCGCAACCGTCAATTTCGACGTCGCCCACCACCACCACAGGGCGGCAACCATCACAGCAGCGCACACAGCCAACGGCGGTAAGAATACACACATCCCTTACACCCCACATCACGACACGTCCCCCGAACCACATGAAGCTCCTTCAATTTAACTGCAACGGGCTACAGAGCAAGATTGAGGAGATAACCGTCTTCATGTGTCGGCATGGTATATTGATAGCTGCGGTCCAAGAGACGAAGTTGCACAGAGATTCAACATTGTTGAATTGTGCCGGGAACAACGTGCACCGTTGAGGTCGCGAGCGAGATAATGGTAGTGGTTTAGCGTTCATCACGCACCACACCGTGCAGTATCGTCTTATCGAAGCATACATCGACCGCAGGGATACCACCCTAGAATGTCAGGGCATCGCTATCCGGTCAGGCGATGTTGAGCTCGAAATATTTAACATATGTGACCTGGTCTACGAAAAGGGAGCTTACGTGCGAATACTAGTTTTCTGTGAAAAAGCTGTTAAAAGTAAGCAACTCGTTTCGTCAGTTTCTCATTATCTCGTTAATTGTTCTCCGCGCCGGACGTCCAGTAAGTGTTGTTGTTGGTCCAGTAAGTGTTGTTGTTGGTCCA
>NW_023458557.1:20670165-20684725 GCF_013731165.1 Rhagoletis pomonella | reverse complement strand
GTCCAGTAAGTGTTGTTGTTGGTCCAGTAAGTGTTGTTGTTGGTCCAGTAAGTGTTGTTGTTGGGCGGAATATTATTCTAGTTCATCGTGTAAGTTGCTAGTGTGGAACATTTAAAAAAGTAACACTGAAGAAGTGACGTTTACTGTTTCTGTTGATTATCGTCTTCGCATTTCGCATCAAATGAAACATGAGTGTTGATGAGGAGTTCAGTACCGTATAGGGACAATATTTCCATGAAAAGGATGATGAAAACGATGATGAAAACTATGAAGAGAGCGATGATGATGAAGACGAAGTATGTGTATCTCAGGCAGAAGATGATACCGAACAAACTTTTGTTAAGATGAACCTGTATGTTGTTGATGTAAAGGAGGAGGAGCTGGTAACATTATTATTTTTGGCCCATAATACGTTTTTCTAGTGTATAATCATGTCTTTATAGCTTATAATTCAATGTATTTTGTTCATTACCAATAAATTATATTTTGTCGTATTTTTACTCTTCTTTCTCTACATTTTTAGTACACTTCTAAGCAAGTTAGGATTTTCTGCTTTTCACCACGTGAAAAAGCATCTCATCTTCCATCCGAATCAACCAAAAAGTGAAAATTGATTTTTTGACAGCTAAGCCCCCTTTCCGTAGACCAGGTCACATATACATACCCCCTGTCACCTGCTACCCGGCAGGATATCACCCTGATATAGGTGCGCTCCTCAGAGGTGAAAACCGTATGGTAGTAGGTGACTTTAATGCGCACCACGATCTTTGGCACTCAAGCCTGTCAAACGATCGTAGGGGAACAGACTTGGCTGAGCAGATAGACGATTCGACATTGTGCACAATGAGCGACGACGGAGTGGAGTATGCATGTTGATGCTGAAAAATTTGGGTCATGCGGGAGTAGCGTACCTAACGGAGGTCCTCAATTTGTCTATGGCACTCTCATCATCCCAGACATCTGGAAGGTGGGGAGAGTGGTCCCACTGCTCAAACCGGGGAAACCAGCAACCAAAGGAGATTCGTATCGACCGATAGCACTCCTTTCCCCTGTAGCGAAGACACTAGAGGCCTTGCTGCTCCCGTATTTTACGAACCACCTGAGCCCAGCGAAGCATCAGCATGGTTTCCGTAAAGCGCACAGTACAACAACAGCACTTAACGCCATAAACACTCAGATAACTCGTGGCCTTAACCGTAACCGTCCCTGTGAGAGAACGATTCAAGTAGCGTTGGACCTGTCAAAGGCCTTTGACACCGTCAGCCATTCCACGCTACTAGAAGATATTGAGTCTTCCTCACTCCCACAGAGGCTCAAACGGTGGTCGGCAAATTATCTGAGTGGTCGACACTCGTCGGTAATGTTCAGAGGCAAATCGAGCAAACTCAGGATAATAAAACAGGGGGTTCCACAGGGTGGTGTCCTTTCCCCGCTACTGTTTAACTTTTATATTTCAAAGCTCCCTCAACCACCAGAGGGAGTCTCGATTGTCTCTTATGCCGACGATTGCTCGATCATGCCGACTGGGAATGGAATTGATGACCTGTGTTCGAAAGTAAACGGGTATCTCTCCAAGCTTTCTCGCTTCTTCACTGCAAAGTGCCTAGCCCTAGCCCTCTCTCCTACGAAATCCTCTACAACCCTGTTCACCACCTGGACGAAGGAGGCCAGGCTACCGCTGGGAATTCACGTCGATGACACACCAATTCCGACGGTGAATAATCCCAAAATACTCGGAGTAAAATTCGACAGTCTGCTCTCCTTCTCTGCGCACGCAACCGCTATTGTCAATAAAGTACAGAGCCGCAACAAGGTCCTCAAATCGCTAGCAGGCAGTACTTGGGGCAAAGACAAAGAAACGTTGCTGGCAACATACAAGGCAATAAATTACGCAGCACCAGTGTAGTCGCCGGGGACTAGTAGGACGCAGTGGATGAAGTTACAGACAACACAGAACACCGCACTTAGGACAGCGACTGCATGCCTCCTGATGTCGCCAGAACACCACCTGCACGACGAGGCGAAAATGCTCCCAGTTAAGGAGCATAACACAATGCTCTGCAAGCAGTTTCTGGTTGGGAGTCACAGACGTGGCCACCCAAATAGACAGCTGCTTGCAGACGAGCCCTCGCCCAGGCACGTCAGGAGGCATCTCAACTAACTAACGGACGAAGTCCAGAGGTTCATTAAGCAGCCTCTGGACCCGTCAGCATATCGACAGGCCCTGAACGGCTTTCACAGGGAGTCAGTCTCGAATTATGTAGACTCCAGACCTGTGAATGCCGTTCTAGGCAAAAAACCACCGGACATAGACGAGACGGAGCTTCATATGCCTCGGGAGACAGGGCCACAATAGCCCAACTTCGCTCTGGCTACTGCAGCAGGTTAAACTCATACCTGAGCAGATTAAACGCAGATGTCTCAAATGAGTGTCCGGCATGCGGAGGAACCCCGCACGACTCGAAACATCTCTTCGTATGCCCGGAAAACCCTACAACCCTGACGCCTTTGTCCCTGTGGACTGACCCTATCGAGGCTGCACGCTTCTTAGGGCTACCGTTAGTGGAACTTGACGACAACGACTAATATGGTAGACAGACGGAGAAAATTAATTTGAATTAATAAGCATAAATTCAAATTAAAATTTTACCCTTATAGACGGCAGTAATACGAATAAACCAGCCGCAAGGTCGTAGGTTCGAGTCCCATGGCCAGTATACTTTTTTTTATTTCTTTTTCATTCTTTTTTTTATAAGTTCTATATTTTTTTACGATACTTTCAGTTAGTTGTTGAATTTTTAACAAAATTCATTTCTAAAAATTAAAATTAACTAATAGTAAAATAAGAAATGTGATATAAAATAATGCAAATGAAAATAAAATAAAGTAAAATTAAATATATAGATAAAATAAAATATAAAAATATAAAATAAATAATAAAAACAAAAAATGTTTCGAATCGCTCCAACCGAGTATCGAACCTAGCAGCTACAGACTTGTAGCTCGCAACTCTCACCACTCGGCTAGCGCGCACGCGAACTCGACTGCTTCGTTTGCTTACTTGTACAAAAGACAACAACTGGCCGTTTTTACCAGTGTTGTCATCGAAAATTCCCCGGATCCGAGTTAATTCCCAAAAATTTCGTGCATTTGTTCGGCTGCTTATGCTCATTTTAAAGAGGAAAATGCATGAGTTAAAGCAAATTAAGGCTGGTTATGCAAATAATCGAGCCCGTTTGTCTACCGTATAAGATACCAACCGATCTGGGCGGGGTTGTTGTAGCCGCTACAACAACAACAACAACAGACTGTACAGAACACCGCACTCAGGACAGCGACAGGATGCCTCCTGATGTCGCCCGAACATCACCTCCACAACGAGGTACAAATGCTCCCCATAAAGGAGCACAACATAATGCTCTGCAAGCAGTTCCTGATCGGGAGCCACAGAAGTGGCCACCCGAACAGACAGCTGTTTGCAGAGGATCCCTCGCCTAGGCACGTCAGGAGGCATCTATATGAACTGACGGACGAAGTCCAGAGGTTCGTCAAGCAGCCTCTGGACCCGTCAGCTTACCGACTGGCCCTGAACGGCATTCACAGGGAGTCAGTCTCGAGTTACATATGTAGATTGTAGACCTGTGAATGCCGTTCTAGGCATACCACCACCGGACATAGACGAGACGGAGCTTCATCTGCCTCGGGAGACACGAACAACAATAGCCCAACTTCGCTCTGGCTACTGCAGCAGGTTAAACTCATACCTGAGTAGATTGAACGAGGATGTGCCAAATGCATCAGCATGTTTTCCGTAAAGCGCACAGTACAACAACAGCACTTAACGCCATAAACACTCAGATAACTCGTGGCCTTAACCGTAACCGCCGTCCCTGTGAGAGAACAATTCTAGTAGCGTTGGACCTGTCAAAGGCCTTTGACACCGTCAGCCATTCCACGCTACTAGAAGATATTGAGGCTTCCTCACTCCCACAGAGGCTCAAACGGTGGTCGGCAAATTATCTGAGTGGTCCACACTCGGCGGTAATGTTCAGAGACAAATCGAGCAAACTCAGGAAAATAAAACAGGGGGTTCCACAGGGTGGTGTCCTTTCCCCG
Source organism: Rhagoletis pomonella (assembly GCF_013731165.1). Classification (NCBI taxonomy): domain Eukaryota; kingdom Metazoa; phylum Arthropoda; class Insecta; order Diptera; family Tephritidae; genus Rhagoletis; species Rhagoletis pomonella. Next base: position 20,680,609 of record NW_023458557.1, on the reverse strand, counting down.
CTACTATTTAACTTTTATATTTCAAAGCTCCCTCAACCACCAGAGGGAGTCTCGATTGTCTCTTATGCCGACGATTGCTCGATCATGGCGACTGGGAATGGAATTGATGACCTGTGTTCGAAAGTAAACGGGTATCTCTCCAAGCTTTCTCGCTTCTTCACTGCAAAGTGCCTAGCCCTCTCTCCTATGAAATCATCTGCGACCCTGTTCACCACCTGGACGAAGGAGGTCAGGCTACCGCTGGGAATTCACGTCGATGACACACCAATTCCGACGGTGAATAATCCCAAAATACTTGGAGTAACATTCGATAGTCTGCTCTCCTTCTCTGCGCACACAACCGCTATTGTCAACAAAGTACAGAGCCGCAACAAGGTCCTCAAATCGCTAGCCGGCAGTTCTTGGGGCAAAGACAAAGAAACGTTGCTGGCAACATACAAGGCAATAGGCCGGCCGGTGGTAATTTACGTAGCACCAGTGGGGTCGCCGGGGACTAGTAGGACGCAGTGGATGAAGCTACAGACAACACAGAACACCGCACTTAGGACAGCGACTGGATGCCTTCTGATGTCGCCAGAACACCACCTATACGACGAGGCGAAAATGCTCCCAGTTAAGGAGCATAACACAATGCTCTGCAAGCAGTTTCTGGTTGGGAGCCACAGACGTGGCCACCCAAATACACAGCTGCTTGCCGAAGAGCCCTCGCCCAGGCACGTCAGGACGCATCTCTACGAACTAACGGACTAAGTCCAGAGGTTCATTAGGCAGCCTCTGGACCCGTCAGCATATCGACAGGCCCTGAACGGCATTCAGAGGGAGTCAGTCTCGAGTTATGTAGACTCCAGACCTGTTAATGCCGTTCTAGGCACACAACCACCGGACATAGACGAGACGGAGCTTCATATGCCTCGGGAGACAAGAACCACAATAGCCCAACTTCGCTCTGGCTACTGCAGCAGGTTAAACTCATACCTGAGCAGATTAAACGCAGATGTCTCAAATGAGTGTCCGGCATGCGGAGGAACCCAGCACGACTCGAAACATCTCTTCGTATGCCCGGAAAACCCTACAACCCTAACGCCTGTGTCCCTGTGGACTGACCCTATCGAGGCTGCACGCTTCTTAGGGCTGCCGTTAGTGGAACTTGACGACAACGACTGAGATACCAAGCGATCTGGGCGGGGTTGTTGTAGCCGCTACAACAACAACAGACTGTACAGAACACCGCACTCAGGACAGCGACAGGATGCCTCCTGATGTCGCCAGAACGAGGCACATATGCTCCCTATAAAGGAGCACAACATAATGCTCTCCAAGCAGTTTCTGATCGGGAGCCACAGAAGTGGCCACCCGAACAGACAGCTGTTTGCAGAGGAGCCCTCGCCTAGGCACGTCAGGAGGCATCTATATGAACTGACGGACGAAGTCCAGAGGTTCGTCAAGCAGCCTCTGGACCCGTCAGCTTACCGACTGGCCCTGAACGGCATTCACAGAGAGTCAGTCTCGAGTTATGTAGACTCTAGACCTGTGAATGCCGTTCTAGGCACACCACCACCGGACATAGACGAGACGGAGCTTCATCTGCCTCGCGAGACACGAACAACAATAGCCCAACTTCGCTCTGGCTACTGCAGCAGGTTAAACACATACCTGAGTAGATTGAACGAGGATGTGCCAAATGAGTGTCCGGCATGCGGAGAGACTCCACATGACCATTCCCACGACCGCCGGTTCTACGTACCGGAATGACTGGTGTTTTACCCGACCAAGGGCTGTTGTTTCGGCGATCTAACCCCGTTTAGGTCGGCGAAGTATCAGTAGTTGCTCGTCCATAGGACTACATTCGCTACGTATTCTTCTACTCAGTGCTGGCATCGAGTCAAACCCAGGGCCAGAAACCTACACCTGCTGTGTATTCCAGAGACGACTACACCACAACTCCACCTCAGTCAAGTGTAATGCCTGCGAGGGGTGGAGTCACCTTAGAGTCTGCTCAGGACTACGGACACATCGGCACTGGACCACGTTGTAGGTAGCCCCGTGCTGCTCAAACAGAGCAGCCTCCACGGCTAACCTCAGTCCACCTGAGCAGCCTCACACAGTCACCACAGCACAACAACATAATAACACCACAGACCATGCCACAGCCACGACACACACATAACCGCACCACTACCCACACGCCGCCGCCAACAACTCCTGGTTCCTCCTACAATCTGCGCGGTATGTCAGACCAGGATATTCTGTAACGTGACATCAGTCAAGTGCAACACCTGCCTTGGCTGGTGCCACTTTAGGGCATGCTCAGGTCAGCGTACCACGCGAGATTGGACGACGAACTTCGAGGGCGCGTGTTGCGCTGCTCGGTCGCAGACCTTAACTGCAACGCCTCCCGCCACCACCACAGGGCGGCAACCATCACAGCAGCGCATACAGCCAACGGCGGTAAGAATACACACATCCCTTACACCCCACATCACGACACGTCCCCCGAACCACATGAAGCTCCTTCAATTTAACTGCAACGGGCTACAGAGCAAGATTGAGGAGATAACCGTCTTCATGTGTCGGCATGGTATATTGATAGCTGCGGTCCAAGAGACGAAGTCGCACAGCAATTCAACTTTGTTGAATTGTGCCGGGTACAACGTGCACCGTCGAGATCGCGAGCGAGATAATGGTGGTGGCTTAGCGTTCATCACGCACCACACCGTGCAGTATCGTCTCATCGAAGCAGACATCGACCGCAGGGATACCACCCTAGAATGTCAGGACATTGCTATCCGGTCAGGCGATGTTGAGCTCGAAATATTTAACATATACATACCCCCTGTCACCTGCTACCCGGCAGGATATCACCCTGATATAGGTGCGCTCCTCAGAGGTGAAAACCGTATGGTAGTAGGTGACTTTAATGCGCACCATGATCTTTGGCACTCAAGCCTGTCAAACGATCGTAGGGGAACAGACTTGGCTGAGCAGATAGACGATTCGACATTCTGCACAATGAACGACGACGGACCCACCAGGATTATGGGTAACTGCAGCAGCTCGCCAGACATCACCATAGTCAGCGCTGGTCTGATAAACAGCATAACAGGGCGACCTATGCTGACTTTAGCATCAGACCATCTACCCATAGTCATCTCGATAGATAAACCAACCGACTTTGCCTCCGCTAAACACCGGACCTATATCAACTGCTCTAAAGCTGATTGGAAAGGTTACGCGGAGTTTACTGAAAACACCTTCACTGCGCTTCCCACACCAACCGACGTCCATCTCGGTGAACGTAAGTTACGCAGGGCTGTCACTGCTGCTGCAGCTCGCTTCATACCGGCAGGATGTATAACGGACCCACGTCCAAACTTCCCTGCCGAAGCGGCTGTTCTAGCTGATGAGCGTTATAGCCTTAGTTAGGCCGATCCCGGAGATCCCCGCATCAGGGATCTCAACGCGGAGATTCGGCAACTAGTAAACATACATAAGCGGAAGAAGTGGGAAGAGCATCTAAAGACCTGTAACTTCGCCTCGGGTGTGAGTTAGCTTTGGTCAACCGTGAGGTCACTGTTCAATCCGACGAAGCACGACGACAGCGTCGAAATTTCTTTCGGCAACCATGCTTCGTCAGACCCGGAGCGATGCGCGAGCTATTTTAGCCGGCAGTTCATACTGCATCCTCCGGTGGACAAAGCCAAGCGTCGAGTGACCAGAAGGCTGCACAAACTGCCAACAACCTGTGCCCCCCTTGCGTTCACTTGCGGTGAAGTTCAGGTGGCTATCGGGAAGGCGAAAGCCTCCAAAGCCATGGGTCCCGACGGAATATGCATGCTGATGCTGAAAAATTTGGGTCCTGCGGTGTTAGCGTACCTAACGGAGGTCCTCAATTTGTCTATGGCCACTCTCATCATCCCAGACATCTGGAAGGTGGAAGGAGTGGTCCCACTGCTCAAACCGGGGAAACCTGCCAACAAAAGAGATTCTTATCGGCCGATAACACTCCTTTCCCCGTTAGCAAAGACACTCGAGGCCTTTCTGCTCCCGTATTTCACAAACCACTTGACCCCAGCGAAGCATCAGCATGGTTTCCGTAAAGCGCACAGTACAACAACAGCACTTAACGCCATAAACACTCAGATAACTCGTGGCCTTAACAGAAACGGTCCCTTTGAGAGAACGATTCTAGTAGCGTTGGACTTGTCAAAGGCGTTTGACACCGTCTGCCATTCCACGCTACTAGAAGATATAGAAGCTTCCTCTCTCTCACAGAGGCTCAAACGGTGGTCGGCAAATTATCTGAGTGTTCGACACTCGTCGGTAATGTTTGGAGAAAAATCGAGTAAACTGAGAAAAATAAAACAGGGGGTTCCACAGGGTGGTGTCCTTTCCCCGCTACTGTTTAACTTTTACATTTCAAATCTCCGTCATCCACCAGAGGGAGTCTCGATTGTCTGTTACGCCGACGATTGCTCGATCATGGCGACTAGGAATGGAATTGATGACCTGTGTTGGAAAGTAAACGGGTAACTCTCCGAACTTTCTCAGTTCTTCACTGCAAAGTATCTAGCCCTCTCCCCTACGAATTCCTCTGCGACCCTGGTCACAACCTGGACGAAGGAGGTCAGGCTACCGCTGGGAATTCACGTCGATGACACACCAATTCCGACGGTGAATAATCCGAAAATACTCGGAGAAACATTCGACAGCCTGCTCTCCTTCTCTGCGCACGCAACCGCTATTGTCAATAAAGTACAGAGCCGCAACAAGGTCCTCAAGTCGCTAGCCAACAGTACATAGGGCAAAGACAAAGAAAGGTTGCTGGCAACATACAAGGCAATAGGCCGGCCGGTTTCAAACTACGCAGCGCCAGTGTGGTCGCCGGGGACTAGTAGGACGCAGTAGACGAAGCTACAGACTGTACAGAACACCGCACTCAAGACAGCGACAGGATGCCTCCTGATTTCGCCCGAACATCACCTCCACAACGAGGTACAAATGCTCCCCATAAAGGAGCACAACATAATGCTCTGCAAGCAGTTCCTGATCGGGAGCCAGAGAAGTGGCCACCCGAACAGACAGCTGTTTGCAGAGGAGCCCTCGCCTAGGCACGTCAGGAGGCATCTATATGAACTGACGGACGAAGTCCAGAGGTTCGTCAAGCAGCCTCTGGACCCGTCAGCTTACCGACTGGCCCTGAACGGCATTCACAGGGAGTCAGTCTCGAGTTACATATGTAGACTCTAGACCTGTGAATGCCGTTCTAGGCATACCGCCACCGGACATAGACAAGACGGAGCATCATCTGCCACGGGAGACACGAACGACAATAGCCCAACTCTGGCTACTGCAGCAGGTTAAACTCCTACCTGAGTATATTGAATGAGGATGTGCCAAATGAGTGTCCGCCATGCGTAGAGACCCCACATGACTCGAAACATCTCTTCGCATGCCCGGAAAACCCTACAACCCTAACGGCTTTGTCCTTGTGGACCGACCCGATAGAAGCTGCACGCTTCCTAGGGCTGCCTTTAGTGGCTACAACAACAACAACAACATCCCCACATGACTCGAAACATCTCTTCACATGCCCGGAAAACCCGACAACCCTAACGGCTTTGTCCCTGTGGACCGACCCGATAGTGGCTGCACGCTTCCTAGGGCTGCCGTTAGTGGAACTTGATGACAACGACTGAGATATCAACCGATCTGGGCGGGGTTGTTGCAACCGCTACAACAACAACAACAACAGAGATGTACATCAACAGCAACCGACTTATGCTAACAGAGATGTACAGCAGCAGGAATAAACTTTTGGTGCATTTACATGGTATGAATCTGATCATAAACCGTATGAATTTTCCTATAAAAGAAGCATCAACTCTATGAAGAAATGAGTGAAAGCTATATATAGTTAACAATTTTGACTTATATACTTGGAAAGTATTTTTTTGTAAACAACAAACAAAAAAATTTCCTTTTGTGCTAACTTCGAAACTAGAAGCTTATTTTTTTTATGTGCTTTAAGAATGACCTACTGCCAATAAAGCCTTGTGGATTGCTTTTTTTCAATTGTGTAATGCTTCCATTGAAACATCTTTGCGGATAAACAGGTTTTTGTTCAGAAATTCCTTGTTTACGTTTTTTTGTCTTTCATATTCAAAACGTTTGGCATAAGTTGAAATCATAGGGATGCCGTTTTCTTTCGTTTCTCAATGGATTTTATACTTGAAAAGGCTCCAAAATATGTATGCAATACTTCCACATATCGTCATTTAAAGTACAAAACCGCGTATCAAGGAAATGCAAAACCTCGTATACTTCGAAACGGTTCTCTCTTTTAAACTTAATTATACTTATGTCTACGTATCGATATTTTAGTATAAATGATTGAGGACTTGATGATAAGGCTTCCGGTGAGCAAATATCTTTTTTGGCACAAATGCCAGTTACGAGGTTTTGCAGAACCACGATACGCGCTTTTGTACTTTAAACGGAGATATACAGATTGGCGATTACACAATATGTTTTGGCCTGGGTTCTCCTCCGATATGGGGCGTGCGCCTTGATTTTGTCACACAAAGGGGAAGGTCAGTTTTAGGCCGACACCGAACGGCAATTGTATTTTTATAAGAAGCTGTTTTCATGACAGACTACACTCGGAGGTTTACTATTACCAACAGAGGGGCGACCGCGAACATCGGAGTGTATATACATATGTAATATAAACAATAATGGGAGGTACTATAAGAAAATGTACGCAAAATTCAGGAACAAAGAAAACTCACATGTGTAAATTAATAACTATAACTTAAGCGGTTACAGCGCTAAACAAAAGGAAGAGTTAGAAAAAATAGCAATGCGGTGTTTGTTTGTTTCGTTAATTCTCTTAACCTTTTAAGATATGACACTCCATTCTTTGCATTAGTTTGCAAATATGCACTTATTGTTCTACAATCGCAAAAATTTCATGGGATGTTTTTCTTTGATTTCGAATTGAAATTACATTACGATCATATTGTACCGAAATAAGTGCGGTATCCCTGCATTTTGTAAAAGCCCTAAAAGAAGCATCAACTGTATGAAAAAATGAAAGGGAGAAGTATACATGCCTTCTATAATTTTGACTTATATATTTGGCAAGTCTTTTTGTAAACAACAAAAAATACACATTCTCATTTCTTTGCCAGCTTGGGAAATATAGGCTTATTTTTACTTAAATGTGATATAAAGCTCATTGAAACGGTGTGTAGTGTCTTGTTTTTAAGTTTGTTATCATATGCTTTGTATTTTTATTGTCCACCATACGTACGGTGACCATATTTATGAGAGCCGAATACGGGACAAAAAATATTTTTGCTAATTTGTTCCACAACAGCTTTAAGTTTTTAAAGCCTTCGTCAATGATCCTAATGTATTAGCCCTGAAACAGTATACTTATAGTAACATAACGAATTTGTAGGATAGTTTTCTCGAGATTTTTATCCTGCGAAATTTGTTAAAAAATTCGTTAAATTTTAGTATAATAAAGTGCTACTTTTAGTTGCTAAGGCTTACCAATATTTTTTGGCAATTTGGTTTTTTTTTTTGTTGACGGTGTTACGCATTTTTTCATACAAAGTAAATATGTTCGACTATTTTTTTTTTTAAACAGAAGCAAATGAGCAGTACTTTCCACTCGCGCTTTATAATACTCAATTTTAATAAGTTACAAAACTGCAAACCAATTTTTTTAAGATTCTAATTAAAAAGTTTGAAATTTTGGGGAAACCTTGCAGAATTAATTTTTGTAGTTTTTTGCCCAAAAGTTGGAAATTTTATATTATATGGTTTTTGTTAGAGCTTTATGTACTTTCATAAAATAAATAATAAACATTAAATAAACTAAGGTAAAATAGCCAAAACTTTAAAATGTCGAGTCCTAATTCCTATTTTAGTTATTGTATGTATTCCTCGATTCTAATCACAGGCATTCAGATTAGAAAATAATTACTTTTTATGGAGAAACTTATGGGCTGTTTTTGCTTACGCGTAAAAGCACATTTTAGCGCATTTAGCTCTAAATGCTACTCTAAATGTACATTTATCCATAAAAAATTCGTCACCTAAATGCAACTAAATGCAACTCCATTTTTGCATTTAGAATCTAAATGCTAAAAGCAACCCTGTGATCTTCCAAAATTTTAACGATTCGAACATGGTTTAATGAGAAAAAGTGGCAACATTGCTTTTTCGAGTATACAGTCTCTAGCTGCGTTTCAGTGATCGCCGATCGAGATTTCATTTATTATTTTACATTATTTGGATAAAGAAAAGTTACGCAAATTCAACATCGATATGATGCTGATAGAAATCTGGATTAATTTGTGATCAACTCTGTTTTGTTTCCTAATTAAGTGTGGAAATTATAATTGACAGCACCGACAAATGAATATATACACAAACAAATGTTTGGTTATGGTTAAAACAATTCAAGTTTTTGTACTGAATTTTCGGTTTAGAATTTATTTTTTCTTTTTCAGTAGGGATTTTTGCACATTATCTTTTCCGTGAGAATTTATCGTAATAGATACGGATCTGAATAAGCGACTGGAACACGGCTGTTTGTCAAAAGCATACGATTTCGAACTCGGGTAAATGTACATTTGTTAAATGCGATAGTATGAACGCTCTTCGAAAACATATGTTCGAAAGTGCTAAATGTTGCATTTTAAATGCAGCAAAAACGCTGCATTAGTATCATATATGTACCAACATCACTTAAAACTCGTTCAAAGGCATGTAATGAGCTGTTAAGGCGTCGAAACACCGAATACGGGACAAATACGGGACATTAAGAGAAATACAGAACATTTGGCGTCCCGTGTAAAATAAACAAATTACCAGGACAATGGGTCAAAAAAGAGGACAGTCCCGTATAATACAGGACGGATGGTCACCGTAACCATACGTGAGTTGCTTCTATTTAAAAAGTTCTAGTACAAACCATTTATTTGTTTTGAATCTGTTTATCGTTTTTAATTTTGAAAATTCCTACTTTTGACATGATGCGTGCAACAAATTAGCAACGAAATTCAAAACGATATTGCTTGCAAATTATGTTTATTTATTTATTTTTAATAATTTTCATTTAAAATATAATTCAATCTATATCAGAAACCACAATAACAAAAGTTGCAACGCTTGCACAAATTGCAAAAAAATTAATCAAACTTCAAAAAATTGTCATCAAAATTTCAAAATTTTTAGTTAAAATATTTAGAAAATTTTCGGGTATGCAGTTTTGTACCCCATTCAATTTTAGTATAATAAAGTGCAAGTTTCAAGAACGCTAAAAATTACCGTTGATTTTTTAGAATTTTTTTTGTCGAGGGTGTTGTGGATTTTTTTCCATGTAAAAAAATATTTTGATCATGTGTTATAAGTCATCGACTGCCATTCAAAGCGATCTGACGTGTTTTCAAGTGTTTGCTAGTGTTATATCTCCGTTATTCCCAACCATTAACTATTTTTTCTTTCATTTTTCGTTTCTTTTTCTTCTATTTTCTACCCACGTGCGTACATAAATAATTAATTCTCTAACATGCCGTGGCCTACGGATAGGCCTCCAAATAGATTCTCCGCGTTATCGGGTTTTGACGACAATCCGCCAAAAAAGAAAAAACTATGTTTTACCCAATGTTTTTAAGCATTTATTTATTTTATTCAAAAACTTCATTCTAGAGTATATTAGATATTTAAAAAAATGTTTGATTATTCTAAATTTACATCAGAACTTAACTTCAATAGTTCAGCTATTAAATTTTTGCAATTCGAAATTTCCTTTCCATTAAATTTATTAAAAGTTAATTTCAGTTTCTTTATGTCAACAAGGAATTCCGGTTTAGGTTTTGTTAGACCACCATTTGAAATTTGGTCTATCCATGTATATGAGTGAAAAATGTTCTCTTCATATTCGGTATAATAATTCCTGCACCTGGGAACAAACGCGTCCGCTTAGAAATACCCGGTTGCGATGGGCAACAAATAAAGTCACTGGCACTAAAATGGCGCACACGTGAAGAGTCTCCTAATGAAGCATTGATACTTCGGAGTTTTAAAATAACGCACAAGTTTGTTGTCCTGGCTCTTGTCAAACACAACATACCGTCCATAATTCCTTTTCATTTTATTATGTATTTAAAATCAGTTGCACAGCTCACAATTGAAAATTTATATTAAAAAAATTAAAATTTTGAATAGTATAGGGTTAAGCGTTGACATTTTAGTCGCAGTTCAAAAGAGAGAAATGTCGAAATCACTTCTACCTTGTTATGCCTTGGGAAAAATTATAAAAATTAAATTGAGCGAAAACCAAAAGCAAAGCCAACTAAAAGTAAAAGAATCAACATTGAAATCAAGGCACATAAATACAGGTAGAAGCCAAAATGACGTTGCTCTCATG
>NW_023458557.1:20663800-20670065 GCF_013731165.1 Rhagoletis pomonella | reverse complement strand
TTTTTTTTTTTTTTTTGAATGTTCGTTAATAACAAATTTTAATTAACATTTGAATTTTTGTAGTGTTGTGCAGTTTATACTTAATGTATGTGTTAAAAATGCAACACCGAAGCGTTATTTTTTATGCTTTATATACCATTTAACGTGCCTCAATGTCCTTCGCGTAAAGAGCGTTGCGAAAGCAGCTGTGGGCCAGAGCTGCAGCGAAATGCCTTGCTGTGCGTTAAACATTTTAAAGCAGCACATTTCATAAATGCACCGGGAGGTACAGGAAAGGCACGTTTGATGCCAAGTGCTGTTCCTATGACCCTTATGCCGGAAAGTCCCTCCAACAACAATGCAACTCATAAATTAAAAACATAAAACAACATACAAATTAACAAATTTTAACTAAAAAAATAAATAAATAGAAACAAAACTTCAAATTTATTCAAAAACGTCAACCAGCGAAATGTAATTTTTTATTTTTCCTTACACACGCTCATTTTTATTTTTACTCTCCCGAAAACTTTGACTTTTGTAGGTTCGATGTCAATTTGGCTTCTACCTGTTTTTATTGTACCATGATTGAAATGCGTTAAAATGAAAATAAGCGAGCACGAATTTCGATGTGAAGCAAAACTCTCTGGGAAGACAATGCCTGTAATAATTGTACCATGCACCCATGATACAAATATTTAAAGGTAAAACCGCTCGCTCAATTCGTCGGCCATCATTTATTTTTGAAGTTTGTCTACTTTATAAAATTGAAATTTTGAGAGCAACTCAAATGCCAAAAAAAACTAAAACAACAAACAAATAGAAGAAAATATTAAGATTTTCTTTTATTTGAGACTGAAAATGAGAATGTATTTGTGAGATTGAAAATTTGAAAACATTTTTGTTAAGTTAGCAAACTTCAAAAATGTTCAGGCTGCCTCTTAGCGGTTTTACCTTAAAATACCCCTTGGTCGAGATATCATGTACAAGTTTTCCTTTATTTCTTTTTACTTAAAATCTTTAAATATGTATCTTGATTTTTTTTTTCTGTAGAATACGTATTCATTTTTTTGACAGATTTAAAAAAAAAGGAGGACAGTCGGGTCTACGTAACCAGAACGACCGGAATGCGCATTGAAGTCGGTTGTATTTATTGCTTAAAATTACTTGTTATTATAGAGATACAGTTTCGCTCTATTTAGAGATTTTTCGACATACTTGTTCACATTTCTGTTATTTATTATTTTTCTTATTAGTCATTTATAGGTTTAGAATTTACTGTGGGTGCTTTAAGATTAATTTTGTAAATATGGACATATAAAAACAATTGCGATATTTTATTTTATTTTAAATTCTGGATTTTATTCGGGCAATTTTTTATGTTTAATAGTTTTGAGAACACTTTTTGGTTTTGTTGTGTTCTGCATGTACAAATAACTAAACATTTCCCCATGTTTTTACTACAAATTCGGATTATGAGGATAAAAACACGTATGTAGCTTTTGTTTGAAACTTTTTAAGAAAGTTGATCACAGATCGAGATCATACGAATTGAAAAGCAATTAAAAGTTAAAATTTAATTAAAAATTGTGAAAGATCAGAGACAGTGACTATACAAAATAAAGTATTTATATGTCAATGTTATTGTGGCTTCTTAACATTTTATTTGTATTATTTTTATTGAGCTTTGTACCACGATTGTTTATTAGGAAAAATTGAAAAAGCAACAAAGTCTAAGCGGTAGAAGTTATAGCACTATTTCGAAAATCACCACATCTCTTCATCAGACTTCTTTTTTTTTCTAGACTTTAGCAGGGATCGAACCTGCGAATTCGATGTTCAAAGTCAGAAGCGTTAACCACTGAGCTATGTACATCCCGTAAACTCTTGTTGCTAATTCATTTTCCTTATTCAACCAACTACTATCAAGTGCAGCTGATTTGCCGCTATTTAAACTCGATAGCGTGGTTGTTGTTGTCAATTTGTATAGTTTCAGGCAGGCTCTTCCTAAACTATGTATTTGTCAATGTTATTGTGGCTTCTTAACATTTTATTTTTAATATTTTTATTGAGCTTTGTACCACGATTGTTTTTAACGCTTCTGACTTTGAACATCGAATTCGCAGGTTCGATCCCTGCTGAAGTCTAAAAAAAAAAAAAAAAAAAAGAAGTCTGATGAGGAGATGTGGTGGATTGTACCGCTTAGACTTTGTTGCTTTTTCAATTTTTCCTAATAAACAATCGTGGTACAAAGCTCAATAAAAATATTAAAAATAAAGTTTTTATATACAAAATGTTTGAACAAATAAAATAAATACTTTGTAAGGGGTGAACACACCAAAACTGCGACACTTAGAAATTACCACCAGAAACAAACTAGCAGGCTTTGAAATTATTATTTTTTGTATTATATAACTTGGAAGTTTAGATGTTATTAAAATGTTAAAATATTAGTTATTATTTGCTCCATCTGCAAGTGATCGGTATTTTCATCGCACACGCGCCATCATGTTCTGCACGACTGCATCATCGACTTTCCGCGATGCGCACAACTACTTTGTTTTGCACTCTTCAATATTTTTACAGTTTCCCCTGTTTTCTTCAAGATTCCTTTGACAATTGACCAATATTCCCCAATAGGACGTAGCTCTGGGCTATTGGGTGGATTTCAGTCGTGAGGTACAAAATTGATGTTATTTGCATTATACCACGGAAATGTGTCCTTGGCATAGTGGCAGGTTCCCACGTCCGCCTAGAACAGTGGCCTACTCCTTATCTGTTGATAAATGACAGAATACGCCTTTTGAGGCATTCATCCCGATAAACTTGATCATTCATTGTCCCGGATGGGAAAAAAGGGCTGCTCTTACGGCCGCAGGAACAAATAGCTTGCCAAACCATGTGGTTTTTTGGAAATTTGGACTTCATTTTCAGCTTACAACTTTCAGGGGCATCTTGACGACTTGCACCAGTATAAAAATCTTGACCTGCAATATATTTTGAATTTTTATAGCAGTAGGTTTTTATAGGTAGTAGGTTTCGCAGTCCATAACAATGCAGTTGTATTTTTTAGTTTAGAATTCATACAACTTCCGAATGCGGGATTTCGCTGTAACATTCTACTTTGCGCCTCGGTCTGGCGCTGTTTGAGCTGTAGAACATCTCAATGAAGCTTTCCGCTTTACCTTTTGTACGAAAAACTGCGATCTGCGTACGGATTTTGCAACATAACGCGACAAAATCTTCGGATTTCGCGAAAACGCACTGAGGACCTTCCGAGCACTGTTTTTATCACTTTGACCATGCTAACCCCCGCTCCCTGGTTTTCTCGTAACTGGCAGGCCTTATTTGTACCGATTAAAACCCTGCAAACTGTCGAATAGTGCAATTTTTAGTTTTTTAGCAATTTTACGTGTACTTAAGGCCGGATCATTTATAAACTCGTGCAAAATGGTTTGTCTCGTTGCCATTTCTAACTCAACTAGGAATCAAATTCCTTCTACGTCCAACTAAGGTCATGTGGTCAGCTTATGGTATTTGAATTTCAAAATATTGAATTCGTTTTGGGTAAGTTATAAGCTTCCCAAAGTGTCGCAGTTTTGGTGTGTTCACCCTTTACACGCATGAATAAGAACAGTATAGCAGCAGATAACAAACAAAAGGTGCATAAAAGAAGAGTGAGAAGATGGTGTGCGACAAGTGCAAAGGCGCCGTCCTTGGCGAATCGGGAATACGATGTGGGGGTGTGTGTACGAAGGTGTTCCACCTAGGAGTGAAGTGCAGCGGAGTGGATCTATACAGCCTTAAGAGCGAAATACACCACACAAGCGGCTTTTCAAACGTACTTTTCCCATTTTGCCATAGACCATGCAAACATGAGTCGTTCAAGCACAGAATTTTAGTTTTCTTTCGATTAACAATGTAAAACATTTTAGTTTTCTACCATTATTCTCCCTTACGTCTTCACTTGGTGAAATTTCAGTTGCAATTGAGGCGATTTTACCATCCACATCGCAAGCGGTTTGATCAAACGTCAACATGGCGGCCAGAAAATCAAAAAAATTTGATTTTTGCTCAAATTTCCCTCAAGCGGTTTGTCAAATCTTCAAACACCCCATAGACAGCAAAAATGGCTAGAAGCAAAGGGCAACTTCGCTTGGTTTGTCAAGCCGCTTGTGTTGTGTATTTCGCTCTTTAAAGTGTTAGCCGCACAAAATATGATAAGATTTGTATGTGATGACTGCATGACATACATACATAATATGGATGCGGCGATGAAAGAAATCCAGGACAGAGTTATCAAGAACAACAATTATCTTAAAGAGTATAAAGACGAATTTGAACGTGCATTAGTGAAAAATGAAGATGAAATTAAGCAGCTTCTAAGGGCTTTTGAGAATAGGTTTGCTGTCAGAGTAGAAGCAATGAACAAAGTACAAGAATCATGTAAAACAACCATGATAGAAGTGAAAAAAATGTACGAAATAGCGGAAAAATTCAATAAACAAAGTGAGAAATTTGCAAAGAAGCGGGAGAGAACAGAAATGAAAATAAGAGAATTTTCACCGATATGGTAAAAATTGGCAACAAACCAAAGAGAGGTAAAGTCAACAAAGTCATACGCTGAGAAAGTGAAAGAGGTGTCACAGTTTCGAAAAGAAATGCTGCTGACAGTGAAGCCTAAAAGTAAGCAGACAACTGAAAAAACGCAAAATGGCTTAAACGAGAATGTTGATCCGAATTTACTACGTATCGCTACAATTGAAAAAAGAAGAAACGGTGTAACACTTATCGAGAGTGAAAATGATAATGAACGGAATAAAATAAAAGAAGCAATTGAACAAAACTTGACCAAAAACTATGAAGTCAAAATTCCTGGTACAATAAATCCGAAATTCCGCCTGTATAATATGAAATTTAAATATGATGATAGCATTATAATTGAAAAATTGAAAAAGCAGAACTATATATAGAGCAAGAGCCCGCGACTGCCACACCTTCGTTATTTTATAAAGGCTGAAAGCTTCTCTATGTATGCCCCCAACACGGGTAATAACAAACCCAGACTTGGATAGTGGTGTCTTTGACAGGTACCAGGTAGTAAAAGTGTATAAAATACCACCTCAAATTCGTGATAGTATAAAGGTCAGTTTTTATATATTTTACTCGTAATAACATTAGAAACCACGTTGTTCATTGCCAGACACTTAGCATGGTATAAAAGCTGATTTTTATATATGTCACTTCGGAACTATCAAAAGATGTTTCCTCTCTTGCCAGACCGTTTCGATAGTTCATTCATCTTGCCAGACACATTAAAAGCCGTAGCACACTGGGGCCAAGCGTGCTCAAAATTCAATTACAAATTTTTCTTTGTGGAAAATTGAAAACGCACCTTTCTATCGTTTTTCGGCTGGGAGATATGCATTTCCAAACTTGACAAATTTGAACAAAAAACTTTTTTTTTTTCAGATCTGAGAAATTCAAATGTGCAATACAAATTGTTACTGTAAGAAAGCGGTATTATATTTAGTCATTTTGTTTTTTCCATTACATAAAATAAAGTTTATTTATTCTTTTGGTGTATTTTGTTTGAAATTATGTGTTTTAAAAAAATTGTGATTAAAAAAAACTAAACTAACCTCTGTTTTTTGTAATCACTTTTTTCAAAATCACTTTTTTTAAATGCGCAAAGCGCTTTTAAATTTGACAGTACTGCAATAAAGTATGTTCCTTCCTTACTAAGAATCCGGGTTAAAAAGCAAAAGCACTTTGCGCATTTTTAAATAAATTGGTTTTAAAGATTTCACTTTGATTTTAATTAAACACAAAAACATATACTTCTGGTTAAGTTTGATTCTGTTTCAATTCGAACTTAAACTGTTTGTTATTTTTAGGTTGCTCAATGAATAAAAAGCGGTTTTAGTTCTAACAAGGGCTTTAAAATCTTTAGTGAGAAGCGGATTTAGTTCGAAAAGGACTATAAAAACTTTAGAGAGATGTATAGTAGGAAAACGAGTCCCGCTGACAATTTAGGATACGCTTTTAATAGATTGCTAGTTTCATTAGATCCTCTGATTACTTGCTCGCTCTTATTGCCAGTGGTCACAAACCGGAGATCTTTCTTGCTGAAGCAATGGAGTTACTTAGTAGAACTTGTAGTTGATAATATTAGTTTAACGGATCGGGATTTAGATTCCGACTATGAAAATATCGATTTTTTGATAAGATATTTAAAAAATTATATTCAACAATTTTTATGAGCTTGAGGCCGTTTTCAGTGAAA
>NW_023458557.1:20657908-20663700 GCF_013731165.1 Rhagoletis pomonella | reverse complement strand
GGCAACACTCGATTGATTTGACAGCACTTGCAGCAAAAATGAAAATCGCTAGTTCAGCACAAGTAATTTGCCATTATTTCTCGAAAGCGATTTGCATACATTTCAGTTGCAGTTACACATTGCAATTTTTATTTTCGAAAGCAATTTCTGCAAATCTGCACAACAAACTTTCTGGCTGTTTACAGGTGAAAGTAGACTTTCGATTTCGCATTTTGACAGCAAAATGCCTAGAAAAAGCGCATACATTGCCAAGTTTAACCTCACCTTAACGTCCGCAACGCCAAGATTTGCCCACAAAAGGCAAGTGAACATTAGGGTATTCTCCGAGTCTTGCAAAGCCCTTGCACGGTAGCGTTGGAAAACTATCGACAGTGTATTCATCAGGGAATGGCATTGGTTTATCGTCAACTGTTCATACTCATTCAATACCGCTGCTTTGTATGACTGAGCAGCGGCGTTGGCTTAGTAGTATCGATACCTAAACGAAATTAGAGGATGACTGAACACGAGCGCATTGCGTGCTGTCTTGCAAATACAGCCACCACAAGTGAACGATGCTTACAACTGCTCATACTGATATTGACTTCGGCAAATCTGTACTCTGAATGATCGTGCACGAAACCAGCAAACGTGGCAGTTGAACGGCTCCGAAAACATGAGAGTCATCATTTGTTGCAGAAGTCGTTTGACTTGTTGCTGAAAATCATCTGACTTGTTGCTGAAAGCCATTTGACTTGTTGCTGAAAATCATCTGACTTTTGCTGAAAATCATCTGACTTGTTGCTGAAATGACGGCGAATGTGGTAAAGGGTAATTTATCGTCTCGTATGCATGTATGTATGTATTTATAGCGCGTCTACCATTCAATTGCATTGCTCACTGCTGGCTAGTTGTGAGGAATGTGCATATGTGTGCATACATGTATGTAGGCTAGTTGTGAATATGCATACGCACGAAAGTATGTATGTATGTACATATCAATGCTTCATTTCAAACAAGCAAGTGTCTTTGAATGTTTTTGAACTACAGTATCATCACTTCGGCAACACGTCAAACGCGCCTTCAGCAACAAACCAAACGCGGCGGTTTGACTTCTGCAACAAATCAAGTTAGCTAACTGCGGCATCTTGCCTTCGCCAGTCTTTCACATAAGCTGTCATGCTTTCGGCAACCGTCCAAATGCAGTATCGTGCTTATGGCTGTCGATCAAATACGGCGGTTGCTGATTTCGTGCACGATCATTCGGAGTACAGATTTGCCGAAGTCAATATCAGTATGAGCTGTTATAAGCATCGTTCACTTGTGGTGGCTGTATTTGCAAGACAGCACGCTCTGCGGTGGTGTTCGTTCATCCTCCGTTTTTAACGTGAGTAGGCTTAAAGTCACAAAAACAGCAGCCTTTGCCAATGTCTGGTATACATTCGGTAGTTTCGTTGGTGATAGTGCAAAATATTCGATACTATCGAAAGCGTGTTTTCACTTTGTCAAATTCACTGGCTTTTCTCGTCAAATATGTGAAAACACATTGTCAAATGGAATTTAAAACGGGTTCTCGCTTGGCTTGGATCAGAATAGATCTTCAGTCGTGTACATGTCCAGCTAAATGGGCTGCCTGTCCGGTGTTGGCTCATAATATAATCGGTAAAGGTATGGGAAAAGGAGATAAAGTTGTGTCAAAATATGCCCATTTCATAACTGGAAATGCCATAAAGATTCTTTGTATAAACAAAAAGTTCATAACATAGAACAAAAAGAGATCGTGTATTTCAATAACACATTTTATAACCAAAAACATGTTATATGTGAGTCAGAATTTCTGAAACGAGCCACTTCAATTATGTGATATTTTAATTCCAATCAGGAATGGTATTTGTTCATAGCTATTGACAATGCAAACAAATGTCTAACTTTAATTTTACAAAAAAAAATGTTTTCTTATATATCGGCAAGTGTTTTTTTTTTTACCTTTTTACTTCAAAATTCAATTACAGACGATCTAATTGACCGATTTTCACAATTCAACCGTCATTTTCATTGTTATTAAAAACTTTTCAAGAGCATATAGGTTTTATTTATTTAAAAATAATTTTTAAGTGTAAATTTTTAGAAAATTGTTGGTAAAAATACAAAAATAATAGTCTTCTCCACCACTTTTTCACACAGAAAAAACCACATATGCAAAATTTTACTCTAAAATATTCTGTTGAGAAAAAAAATGGATCGCAACGCGGAAACCTGTTATTTTACTTGAAGGCTGTCGCGCAATGCAACGAGCGCTTTCGGACTTATTTTAGTCAAGTGCGTGTGCAACCAGCGTGCTCTCACCGGTTTATTTGCTTTCATGTGACAGAGTCAAAAATAAGCAGAGGTAGATTTAAGTAATTTTTAAGCAAAAACAAAACCGACTTCAATTCTCATATAAAATTTTAAGATAATCGTTGATTTCTTCATGATCCTATGATCGAATTAAAACCAAATTAGTATGGCAACACCTAAAAACAAACAGAGTCAAAAATAAACAGAGGTAGATTTAAGTAAACAAGTAATTTATAAGCAAAAAACAAAACTGACTTCAATTCTCATATAAAAATTTAAGATAATCATTGATTTCTTCATGATCCAATGATCGGATTATAACCACGCGGTTGCGGACGCACTTGACCAAAATAAGTCCGAACGCGCTCGTTGCATTGCGCGACAGCATTCAAGTAAAAATAGCGGTTTTCCAGGTTGCGAGCCATTTTTTTTTCAACAAAATATTTTAGAGAATAAAATTTTGACTGTTATTTTTTTATTTTTACCAACAATTTTATAAACATTAACCCTTAAAAATTATTTTTAAATAAATAAAACCTATGCTCTTGAAAAGTTTTTAATAACAATGAAAATGACGGTTGAATTGTCAAAATCGTCAATTAGATCGTCTGTAATTGAATTTTGAAGTAAAAAGGACAAAAAAATACTTGTCGCTATAAAGAATATAAATTTTTGTTTGCAAAATCATAGACATTTGTTTGCATTGTCAATAGCTATGAAAAAATACCATTACTGATTGGAAATTAAATATCACATAATTGAAGTGGCCCGTTTCAGAAATTCTGACTCATGTATCTTTTAGACCAGAGATGGGCAAGGTGGCTCCCAAGAGCCTTTTGCACTTAGGGGCTAATAGTGTGAACAAAATATACAACTATCGATATAGTCCGGTCAATTTAGACATTCGAGGTTACAATAATTCCCACCCAGCTGAAAATTGATAACATTGTTCAAAACACCATCATAAATGAAATCTAGAAAGTCCTCATCGATCCGATACCTGGAAAAAAAGTTACTCGGGGTCAAAGGTCACGAAAACGGGTTTTTCGCGATTTTCAGCAGAACGGTAAGTTTATCATAAAATTAGTTTAGACAAAAATTGTAGAGCAGATAATTATCTATAAAAAATGTCTAAATACTTTTTTATAAGAGCCACCGTTTCCGAGATATAACTACTCAAAAAGTTGGAAGAGTTGTAATCGTCATCTATATCTATATCTATATACATATATAAAAATGAAATGTTTTCTATATGACGGCGATGCCTGACCAAACCCCTGAACCGATTTCAATTCTGTAAAAAGTGCTTTTTTGGACCTTCTGTGTGGAAGGTTTTTCGATTAAAAAAATTCAAAACTTTTTGCTGTTTGTACCTACCTACCTCAGGTGGCTGGGGAAGCTTCGAGATGTAGAAGTTAAATAGTAAGGGGGAGAGAACGCCACTTTGTGGAACCCCTTGTTTTATTCTTCTTGATTTAGAGGTTTGATCTCTGAAGATTACTTACGACTGTCGACCTACCACTCACATAATTCGCCGACCATAGCTTCAGTCCCTGTGGGAGTGAGGCCTCACTGTCTTCTAGCAACGTGAAACGGCAGACAGTGTCAAACGCCTACTACTTTTTGTCTGTTTACACGGTGAATGCAGACAATTCCACTTTCAACTATGTTACCAGACGTTTTTTTGGTTATAACAAAATTAATGGCCTGAAAAATTTACTAAACATGCTAAAATGTGCACAAAATAGTCACAAAATGTTTCAATTAGGGATGTTTTGAATGTCATATTTTTCACATTTCGAATTTTCGGAGTGCGAATGCGAATTCGAATGTTAGGAATAACATTAAAAAAACTATAATCAACTTAAGTCATCGTTTTTATTACTTAAACATTTTTTTAATTATTAGAACATTGAACGAGTGCTCAACCCATACAGTGTTTAATCTAGTAGTCAAAGTTCAAAAGGGGCATATTACATTTCAAAAAAAGTGATGTCGCTGCCTCTTCTCCCATGAGGCGATTTCCTAGAGGCTCGTAGATAAGGCCGGCTGCACTGAACAATTGCTCACTTGGAACGCTGGCGGGTGAAGCGCTCAAATATTTGCGGGCCAGATCTGTCAATTTGTCGTATTTTAGTTTAGTTTTCCACCAATCGAGAGGATTTTCACCGAGAATAGCTTGGTTTTCTTCATTCATTTCATTCTTCAACTGAGCTTTAATTTCACACTTTTAATGTCTCCAGATTCTACATTCGAGCCTTCGCTTTTGCTGGAGGAATCTAAAATGATTTCTAGGTTACTTATAAGCAGGGAACGGATTTTTATGACCTAAAAACCCATAAAAAAGGCAAAATAAAATAACGAAATACGCTGAAAAGGCAAAATAAAATAGCGAATGAGGAGGGAAAAGGCACTAGGTATTGCAAAAAAGGCAAAAAACGGCAAAACAAAATAGCGAAAAAGGCAGGAAAAGGCACTAGGTATTGCAAAAAAAAGCAAAATAAGGCACTAAATAAAGACAGAAAATACGATGAACAATCAAAAAATACAGTTTTATATTACAAGTAAAAAGATAAAAACTATGAACTAGTTTTATTATATGAAAAATGTGTACTTTGAATCTTTGACTATTTTATCCTTTCGAGTTTCTAACTCATAAAACTTTAATCTGTATAGTTGTAGTAACATTGAACCACAAGATGCATTTTGACGTTTTCGACAGCATTTTCATTAGATTTTCGCGAAGAAAAGCCTTGAATGTACTAAACGTGCGCTCGACGTAAGTTGATACAAGTGGAGCCCAATTTAAATATGGAACGTTTGAAACGTTCATATTATCAGGAATAAGGGCGTTTTCCTCGCCCTTTACAATTTTATCCACACCCCTTATTGTCTCCAAGCCTACGTTAGCTGAGAAAACTGCTTTGAATTTTTCCAACACCAATTTGGCAAGAGGTCCCCTTTGCGCTTCTATAAGCCGCATGGGCATGTGTATATTTTTAATCTTTAAAAAAATATTGTAAATGCTAAAATCACTTTTTTAAAGTTAGAAAAGGCAAAAAAGGCAAATATCTTAAAAAAGGCAAATATCTTAAAAAAAAAAAGGAATGTGTATATATGGAATCAGGGAAAGCTAAATCGTGGACATTCTTAATCGAATATACTCTATCTCTTTAGCAGAAAAAAAGGCAATTTCCATAAAATCCGTTCCCTGCTTATAAGACTTTAAGCAGTAC
Organism: Rhagoletis pomonella; assembly: GCF_013731165.1. Classification (NCBI taxonomy): domain Eukaryota; kingdom Metazoa; phylum Arthropoda; class Insecta; order Diptera; family Tephritidae; genus Rhagoletis; species Rhagoletis pomonella. The sequence goes on along the minus strand of NW_023458557.1, from coordinate 20,658,148 downwards.
TTGTTAAAGGCCCATCAATGTTGCTTGATATACTACTTAGGGCCGTTTTCTCATCTACCCTTTAGTTTACCGGCCAATTTATCGTCTTGATATACGAGTTTTCGTTTTCTCATCAGCGCATTAATTTCTCGAAACGATAGACTGTTGCTCACCCGATGCAACCTTTAAAATTTGTACCCAACTTTAAATTTTGGTTTGGTTTTGGTTCATGAGCCAGATATATTAGATATTTCAACCAAG
>NW_023458557.1:20656298-20657808 GCF_013731165.1 Rhagoletis pomonella | reverse complement strand
CATTCGGAATGCCAATGGGTAACCCTTTATCACCTACAATCGCAGACATAATCATGGATGACCTGCTGGATAAAACTTTAACAGAACTAAAGGGGCTGCATAATATAAAAATCAAACTCATAGTGAAATATGTGGACGACGTCTTTGCAATTGTTAGACGAAACGACGTAGAAATAATTTTAAAGACTATAAACAAGTATCATGAAAAGCTGCAATTTACAATGGAAACAGAGAGAAACCTCAGCATACCCTTTTTAGACGTTCGTATCCACAGAGAAAAGGAGAAAATATTACTTAACTGGTACTCCAAACCCATTTCATCGGGACGCATAATAAACTTCCTATCTGCTCAACCTTTGAAATACAAAATCAACACCGCGAGAAATCTTGTTACGAAAATACCTACCATAAGTCACCAAAGGTTTAGAGACGAAAACGTAGGGAAAATACATGAGATACTCAAACGTAACAACTATCCGATACACATGACTAAAAATTTAATTGAACAGGCACTCATGAAAATAAACAAGCAGCACAATAACACTTCCGCAGTAGCAAACACTGAGACAAAACAATTCTATAGTGTCACATATGTCCCCAAATTGACCGGCAAACTTCCCCAAACGATAAAGAAAAACAAGCCAAACATAACTCTAGCATACAAGTCAAATTGCACTTTGTCAACGATATTTACAAGAACAAAAAGTCCGATTGAACCGCAACAACAAAGCAACATTGTATACAAAATAAAATGCCAAGGTAAACAAAACGAAGAGCGCAACAAAATCTACATAGGGACAACAAAGCGATCACTAAGCACACGATTATCAGAACACGATGCGGATATAAGAAAAAAGAAAAATAACACGGCATTAGCACAACATATACTAACGAGCGGTCACACAGCTGACCTAGCTAATACAAAGATATTAGACAGAGAAAACAGAGAAAAAATACGATACACGCTAGAGAGCCTCCGCATAATGCAAAAAAGAGAAAGAACAGTCAACAAGAAAGAAGACACTAACGACATTGCGGCTACTTATTTACTGTGTTTACAAAACACAGTCAGTACGACAAGTGTACCCCAAGCAGCTGGTACCGATGAATAGTTTTTAAGACAAGTGTTCACTTATTATTGCTTGTAAGTTTTGTTAGTTTTTGGTATACATGTATATTCATACACACTATAGATATAAATTTCAACTCCTCACAACAAATGTGATTGTCATATAAAATATGTTTGTTTTTGTCTAATGTTTTATAATTGTAAAAATGTTTTTGTTGTTTTTTCAATAAAGATTTCCGCCCCTGATGAAGCTAAGAACGTTAGCGAAACGTTGGGCATAAAGTGAAGCAGAAACCGAGAGTTTTCATTTGCACTTGCACATGATAGATCAACCAAGCCTACAATAACATTAAAAGTCTATACCAAATTGATCAGCATACAAAAGAAAAAAAAAGATTTTCATTTTTGCTGCAAGTGCTGTCAAATCAATCGAGTGTTGCC
>NW_023458557.1:20652889-20656198 GCF_013731165.1 Rhagoletis pomonella | reverse complement strand
AGTATATTTGGGAAATCCCTCAAGGTTTCGAGGATAATCGTAACAATTGGTGTCAGAAGTGGGATTGTTAAATAAATCCCGAAGGATAAACTACTGAAAATGGCGAAAACTCAGGACTTAAAGATTGAGGAGCTGAAACAGGAGTTGGAAAAGCGTAATTTGGCCACCTCCGGAAGAAAAGTGGAATTGTTATCCCGGTTGCGAGAGGCTATGGAAGCTGAAGGCATCGACGTGGACAAATACGACTTCCAAGGTAAACCCGACGATACATCCGCAATGGACGAACAGAAAGATGAGGCTGCATGTTCGTCGAAGGATATGCAACAGACATCCGGGAAGGTTGAAGAACAGCAAAAGGCTCCTTCGTCATCAACAGTTATGGACATGAACACGTTATTGGCTGCCATGTCACAGATGATGCAAGTACAGGATACACGCATGTCAGAGATGTCATCACAGCTGTCATCACAGATTTCCTCGCAGCTGGAAGCACAGAAAACGTACATGTCATCGCAGCTAGATGAAAAGATTACTCAGCTACAAGAGAATTTATTTAAAGATAACGCGGAACTCAGAGAGAGACAGGATAAAATCGAGGAACGACAAGATAAAATCGAAGAGCTAATTCAGGAGAAAGTCGAGGCTAAGGTAGAAGAGTTGGAAGGTCGCCTCCGAGATATGCAGTTGAATCGCCCACCTTCTTCGACCAGCGCGCCCAAGGTAAAGACTCCATCCTTTGACGGCACGATTCCTTTCCAAGTCTTTAAGCTCCAGTTTGAGAAGACAGCTACAGCAAATCACTGGAGCATGGAGGATAAATCCGCTGCGCTGTTCGTTGCATTAAAAGGACCTGCAGCGGAAATCTTGCAGACTATTCCTGATTGTGAAAGGAACAGTTACGATGCGTTAATGGGTGCAGTGGAAAGACGTTATGGTAGCGAGCACCGGAGACAAATTTACCAGATGGAACTGGAGAATCGCTGCCAGAAATCCAATGAGACTTTACAGGAATTCGCCTCTGAGGTTGAAAGGTTGGCTCATTTGGCAATTGGAGATGCATCTGGTGAGCACCTCGAAAGAGTAAAAATCCAGAGGTTCATCAACGGAATGCGGGACGTGTATACCAAGCGCGAGACGTATGCAAATCCAAAGCCAACATTTGCTGAAACGGTCTCGTATGCTCAGACACGTGAAACGGCAGCGCTCCTAAGTAGACCAGCCTACAAAGCCCATCGAGTAGAAGTGGAAACACCTGACGTGATGAACGAGATCCTGAAAACACTCAAGTTGATGGCAGGGAAGAATACTCCTGGTGCAACCGAGAGGAAGGATGGTGCTAGAAAATGTTTTAGTTGCGGAAAACCAGGCCACTTCGCACGCGAATGTAAGACGGGTTCCAACAGGTCAAACAGTTCAGCAGTACGTAAACGCAGGACTGAGGATGACGAGCCCGACTCCAATCAGTCGTTAAACTAAAACGAGCCAGCAGCAAGGGCCGCGTGCTGGCTCCAGAAGTTGAAGGGCCCATAATCTCCGTCTCCCAAATTGGCCGGAATGCGAGCAACCTCACTATTGGTGGATGTGTGAATGGGCAGGAGCGAGTGCTGACAGTGGATACTGGAGCGTCACATTCCATTATTCGACCTGATGTGACTACTTTTTATGTGAAGCCACTACCTGGAGCAAAGCTGCAGACTGCAACTGGTGAGCGAACCCAAGTGTTAGGAGAAGTACTATGCGAGGTAATAATCGACGGGTTGGCCTCGTACACGAAGTTTATTGTCGCAGACATTGTGGATGAAGTCATCATCGGCGTGGATTTCCTACTTGGGCAAGGCATGAAGATTGACCTCCAGGGAATGATCCTAACCTATGGCGACAGGAAAGTGCCACTTAGGGTTGGTTACGACAACCAGTGCTTCAGCAGACGGTTGGTCTTAGAGGAAGTGCCGAAGATTCCACCAGAAACGGAAGCGGTTAGTTGGGCGGAGGTTGGCAGTGATGGAAACGGAGTGGTTTCGTCAGGAGAAGGAAGCGGTTCACCGATACAGGAAAAGCGTGACGGTTCCGCTAGCTCAGTGAAGAAAAGGTCGCAACAAGGTAGTGGTCATGGCGAGCCAGGCAGTGTATCCGGCAGGAGGAAGGCCACTGAACCACGTTGCAATGGTGATACGCCGGTGGCCGGAAATGGAAGCGGCTGTGGTAGCAGTAGGCGCGGTTTGAAGTGTCCTGAAAAAGGTGGTCGGCAAAAGCGAGCAGTTAAGCCGGAAGCCAAGGGTGAGATTATACATGTCCGGTCAATGAAGTTAGCATCGGCGGAAGAGCGAGATACGAAACGACGGCGGAAGCTTCAGCGTAAGGATCCGGATGTAACAAGATGTGCTGAAGGCAGTGCAGCACGAAGGCGGGAGTCTGGGTGTCATGGACAGATGATGCGGCATAGATCTGGCGAAAAGGGTGCCCATGAGAAGAGACATGGTCTGGTCACCACCAGTGGCCGGCAGAAGCACGACCATGTGAGATGGTGCACCACCGGAGATAAGCTGGAAGCAATGTCCAGTAACGCATCGAGCCGAGAAGAGCTACAGGAAGGTGATTCGGTGTTGCTGCACATGCCGCAGCAGAAGAAAAGCTTCAACTCCAAGCAAAGACGTGACTGGAAAGATTCGAAGATTGACAAGCGGCTGAAGGAGGCAGTGCATCAAATCCAGACAATGGGGAGACCGAGGACCAAGATGAAAGTGGTCCACTTGGAAAGACTTGCAGCGGTTGGAGTGGCAAGTGTGTCTGATCGGGACGATCAGACTTAGGTGGAGGGCAGTGTGGCGAATACTGCGGCAACACAACGAGAAATAGGCAGGATGTTCGAGGAATGACGTAGAATGTTCCACAAAGAGAAACGTCAAGTTGGATGAACACTGCGAACAGCGAGAGAAAGAGAATGAGCGATAAACTTCAGAACGTTCTAGAGTTGCCATAAGTGTGAGCGCAGGTATATAAGAGCCACGACACAGCGGAGTGGAGACAGTTACAAGACAGCAAGCTACAAGCAAAGTGAGCGGAGAATTGAGTTGCGAATAAGCAAGCTATAAGTTTAATTGTGTTAACAAGTAGTAAAGCGTTGTTATTGCTTTAACAAGTATTGTAAAGTGTTTTTACTGTATTAGCAAGTATTGTAAATTGTTTGTTGGACAATAAAGTTAATTGTACTACAATTTGGTCATCGTTAGCATTTATTTAACAATCCAGCGATACGAGCCCGAGTATATTTGGGAAATCCCTCAAGGTTTCGAGGATAATCGTAACAAT
>NW_023458557.1:20650250-20652789 GCF_013731165.1 Rhagoletis pomonella | reverse complement strand
TGCTTTGATTTCTACGCAAAGAAATTTACAAAAGTTTGTATGTACATACATATGAGTAGATGAGTGAGCAAGTACAGAGTTTATGTTGGTTGCGCTGACTGCGCAGCTTGCGCTTGCTCCATTACCAAACAGAATTCTTGAATCTTACTTCAGGCAAGTTCTTTCTATCCAGACTGATATCGAGAAGTTGGCACCGACGATGGAGGATGCGCTGATTTAGAATACCTTTACGTTCCCACGAATCTTGCAATCGCAGCTGGTTGAGGACCATAACGTGACGTTGTCGGACACAACATGCATAATGCAGGCTAACTCGAAATCGCCACAACTTAAGCTCCCAATCTTTACCGGCAAGTATTCCGAATATCATAAATTATAAATAAATTTATTTAAGTAAATCATTGAACGCGAGCTAAGCCTATCAAGTATAGAGAAGTTCATTTGCGAAATTGCCTTCAAGGTCAAGTTTTGGATACCGTAGCATTTCAGGTGACTAATGAAAATTATCCGAAGGCATTGTACAGGTTGAATCAGCGGTATGACAACAAATCGTTAGAAAATATAATATCGTTATTTGAGCTACCAGCAGTTACGAAATCAGATGGTCTTCAATTGAGGAGTCTCATCGATAAGGCCTCAGCAATCTACGGTTCCCTTTCATTACTAGGAAGTGATATGCAAATCTCTAAAGCTATGCTTATTCATTTAGTCTTGCAGAAGTCTCCTGAGCAGGCCAATCGGAAATGGAAGGAGTTACTGGACTTCAAGACTCTGCCTACATGGGAAGATTGTACTGGGGTTTTGGAAAAGCATTGCCTATATCTGGAGTCCATCAACAGTTCACACACTTCTCCTCCAATCACTCAAACTACCAGCGAATCTGCCACTTGTAAGTCGAAAAACCAACCAAAGGGTTACTCGTTTACTTGCTCCAGCCTGCCTTCTTCACTTTGTTCGAGCACAAACTACAATACCTCGGACTGCGACCGCTTTAGGTTACTAAGTATCCGACAACGATTTGGTCATACAAAGGAAAATGAACTTTGCATAAATTGCTTGTCGAAGGGAACCTTGCATAATTGCTTGTCGACTCCTCTGGTGGCTACAGAATGGGTAAGGCATTGCTGGCCTCCTGTTCTCAAGTTAATTTTATTACTTAAAAGTTTACGCAAAATTTGTTTTGCCAAGAAGCAGAAAAATATCGACATTCAAAGCATCGTTAAGACATCAACGAATATTAAGTACAAGACCTCAACCACCAAGAAAACGCAAGTTACACGCAAGAATGCACCTTTTACGAAATTTAACTCCTTAAAAATGTAATTTAACAAAACGCAAAAATGCACTATGTATGAAATCGGATTCCTTAAATTGTAATATACATATTTATATTTACCTCTTATCTTGAATTATTCAACTTGTAAAACGTATTCATTGAATACCCTAACCTGAATTGTAAAGTTTTTATTGAATTCGAGTGGTTGGCGTTGGTAAAACAGCGCGCGCAGCTGACAAATCGTTTGACACATAAATTTTTCAACCCTTTTGTGTGTGCGGTCGTAAAAAATCTTTCTCCTCAAATCTCGTGAAATTTTCATGAATTTAATCTAAATAAAACGCATTGTAATTTAACGTTTAAATGTGCAGTTTTTGTATATCACGTCGGTGCAGTAGTTCGTAAACCAAGTCGTAGCATTAGTCGGTCGCAGAATTCACATCGACGCACGTAAGAACAATACGCCCTCGCCGGTGGAAAACAGTTGAGTTTGCGCAAGAAAACAGCCGCAACTCAGTATCCTCGCCCCATCCTACAGCACAGGAGTGGAGTTACCCCACCAGCAAAACAGCGTCATCGTCACCCCAGCAGTAGCGAACCATCTGTCTACGATTTCCAGCCAGGTGTAGTGCGTTCCCGCAAACGTCCAGCCGCTTTCATCCACGGAACCTCATCCAGCACATCACTAGCCACCGTGTCCAGCGCCACTCGTTCATCCAGCAGCGCGAGCACAGCAATACACCCTGGAAGGGTGCCCATGGTCCTTCGCACGCCAATATTGAGCAAGCAACCTACATACAAGAGCCTCAAAAGCATAAGTAAAACCCTATGTTGAGGAATGCTATAAAAATAACATATCTGGTTTTGCCCTGTTTGAATAGACAAAGTTAGAAATAATTATCGGTTTATGCACAAACCATACGGTAGCATTAATATCAGCAGTTTTTGCTTTCATTCTTACACATGTATATATGTATATAAGGCGCAAGTATGTATACACTCTGTCACTTGAACCGTTTCTTTTCGATCGAGCGCAGTTATTCAATAAAGTATTCAACCAAACACATTAAGCTTTTTTTCTCGATCTGGCGATACAATTAAGACTTCAATTCATCGCCAGAAGCTGGTCCTTCGAGCCGGATAGCGCTCACGGAAATACAGATTAAGATGCAAAGAGATTGGGCAGAATTAGTGCAGCTGCGAGGACGAATAAAATGTTCCATCTCGCGGTTAAGTGCATATGCTGATAAGCCACCTGTAGAT
>NW_023458557.1:20648273-20650150 GCF_013731165.1 Rhagoletis pomonella | reverse complement strand
GTTCCATCTCGCGGTTAAGTGCATATGCTGATAAGCCACCTGTAGATTGTCAGCCTGAAGATGTAGGAGCACGGTTAGATCGACTGCACGAGCTCTGGGAAGAGTTTTCAATCGTCACCACCGCAATGTACAAGTTTAGCGATGATCCGGACTATGCAGACCCGGATGTAGTCTTTGCCATTTACGAAGAGAAGGTTATGTTCGCACGTGGTCGACTTCGCGCATTACGCTCTTCGCTAATGCCAGCGATCCCCAAGGAAGACTGTGATACCCTGACCAGACTCACGGAGCAACAAACCAAGATTTTACAACACGTTTCGGCGGCATCAATATCAAAAAATGGTTTTAAGGAAAATAACCTACCCAAAATCGTCATCCCTCCCTTCAGCGGACAACACAAGGCTTGGCCATCATTTAAAGATTTGTTTATTAGCGCAACCATGAGCGCAATCATGAGCAACCTAATCTTACTAACACTCAAAAATTTCATTATTTAAAATCACTCCTCAAAGAAGACGCTGCTCAAATTCTAACACATATTCCTGTTACAGAGAGTTCCTATGACACCGCGAGGAATCGGTTAAATGAGCGTTATGAACGACCACGCCACATTGTCGCTTCGTTCATCGAATCATTTATGTCGTTAACTGCTGTTACTCAAGAGAATGCATCAGGTCTTCGAAACATTTCTGATGGAGCAAACGAAGTAATCCGTGGGTTAGATGCCATCTCCCGGAGTGACAGGGACTAAACTACATCCTGAGTCAAGGCGAAGGTGGATTGAACATAGCAAAGATGACAACACTCCTACCATTACAACCTTCTTTAAGTTCTTAGACATGCGATGCGAAGAACTGGAGTTAGCGCAAACAAAACCACCTAAACCAAATTCATCAACGAATGGTAAGCCAAGCAAATCTCGTTCGTTTCTTTCAACTAACGGTAGTAGGTCGTTTCCAACATGCATTAAATGTGGATCAAACAACCATACATCAGCAACATGTTCATCCTATTTAAATCTTGCTATCAGTGACCGACGCTCACTTATAAAGGATAAATCGCTATGCTTTAATTGTCTTAGCTTAGGGCATACCTCATCTATATGCAAATCCAAGTTTAGCTGCAAGCAATGCCATCGGCGCCACCATACTTCCCCACACGTAAGCTCGTCAGATACAACCCAACAGTCGCCGGCCCAGGCCAAAGCTTCCGCAGATCGTGATACATCTGCTGTCGGATCATTAGCTAAGGGACCCTGGTGGACCGTAGCCCACGTATCACACCCAACATCGTCGTTTGTTGATGCTATGCGGGATATCGATACTACTGAACCCGCATCCCAAATCCCACACAAAAATTTTTTACCTACAGCAATCGTCGATGTTCAGAATAACCGTGGAAGTCTTATTCCGTGCCGTTTATTGTTAGACTCTGGTTCGGAACTGTCCTATATTTCAGAAAATTGTGCCCAAAGGCTAGGCTTACACCGAACTCACTCACGCATCCTTGTATCCGGAATAACATCCATGAAAGGCGGCATCACACGAGGATGCATTTCATTATTTCTTAAATCTCGAATCTCAAATAATAACTTATTAGCACAAGCAGCACTAAGCAACATAACTATACCTCTACCGGCAACAACTATCAAGAGAAGTTCAGAAAGCGGGTTAGAAGATATTCAACTTGCTGATCCGCCTTTCAATGTATCGTTGCCCATTGATATCCTCCCAGGAGCCCAATACGATGCGCAGAACCCGAGATATAACGATTTGAAGTAGTACATGATTAGTCAGAATCACGAAAAAATTCAACCTTTGACAGATGATGTCTCCGAAGGAAAAAAAGAAAAAAATCCTCGAACAAGTGTTAGCTTA
>NW_023458557.1:20645705-20648173 GCF_013731165.1 Rhagoletis pomonella | reverse complement strand
GCGAATGCGAATGTGTACATGCGCAGCGAGTCCACTCTAATATTGTTGAAATGGCTCTAGGTCTGTTTAACAAGGGTGCGGACAATAACCGGCTTTTAGCTTCAGGCGCTAAACGGTTAAGGGCCGTTTTCTAATGTAAGCAGTATAGTTGCCTTTACTAACATGGCAGATAAATTATTCCTCACTTTAAGGTGTTTTGGTTTTCTTATCTTACCGGTAAAAATAAATTTGTTATTCCGTAGAGTGAAACTTCACTGTATTTCCGAGAGTGAAACTTCACTACATTCGTCATAAAATTCCAAAGGTTGGCAATGCAACATAAGCAAATATAGAGCAAGAGCAACTGTTAGCAAAAACCATACCCTTGGTTGAAATATCGGGAAAATTTTAGTTTAGCATCCCCCGCGAACAAAAATAAGGGGGCTATGGGGGGTAGGGGGAGTTCTCCTGATTGCAAATATATATACTTTTAGCCGCAGGAGGCTTATAGTTTTTAAGTTATTTGTTGTAAAAGTTTGTAAATTGAACTAACCTCTCGGCGCTATTTCACACAATAAACACTACATATATGTACACACTTCGGAAAAATAGTTGCATTAAAACCCCGCACAATGAAATGTAAATATATTTTTTACATTTATGATGTATTTTTAGTAAATTAAGTAAGTTTTTATAATTATCACGCACTTATATATGTATACGCACATTGTGAATACACAACTGTTGATTCAACCATGGTTTCACACTGACATTAGAAGAGTGCTGCCACATCTAAGAAAATAACAATAAAAGAGAATAGTTTTTATCGTACCCATTTTCCTGCTCAGCGTTGAATTAGTAGTAAAGGAGGGTATGGGGTTAAACACCCCCAATATATAAAAAAAAAGCCACGCGCCGCAGGCGAAAATTTTTAATAAAAAATCGCGCGATTTTTATTACAAATTTTCATTATTTATCGAAGTATTGATTTTTATTGAAAAGGCGCCGCAGGCGAAAATTTTTAATACAAAATCGCGCGATTTTTTATTAAAAATTTTCATTATTTATCGAAGTATTGATTTTTATGGAAAAAGCGCCGCAGGCGAAAATTTTTAATAAAAAATCGCGCGATTTTTTATTAAAAATTTTCATTATTTATCAAATTATCGATGTACGTTTTTTACATTAGTGTACTTTGAACTACAATAACACCAGTAAATATTATTTCCACCCGAAACAAATTATACCGTTATGATCAGGAGTAAGACCCCTATCGATCCTAATATTATAATTTTTAATAAGACCAATGTATGTACATACGTATTGTACACTTATACTCCCTAATTATACGCACTTATTTGTGGTGTATTTTTTTTTTAACGTATGGTAGCATACATTTTGTGTTACTGTCAGCCATTGTTATTTCTGCTTGTTTATGAAATGTGCAAACGTTTGTGAAGATATTTATAAAAGCGTTTTACTTAATTAATTAATTAAGAATTGTATATTGAAGTGGAAATCTCAGGCCGGGGTTTTAATGCAACTATTTTGCCGAAGTGTGTACATAAATATAGTGTTTATTGTGAGAAATATCGCCGAGAGGTTAGTTAAATTTACAAACTTTAACAACAAATAACTTAAAAACTATAAGCCTGCTGCGGCTAAAAGTATACATATTTGCAATCAGGAGAACTCCCTCTACCGTTCCATAGCTACCTTAATGCGGAACTCCGGGGATGCCAAACTAAATTGCAGCCCTTTTTTTAACATTTTTCAAAGATTGGTATAAGAAAAACTTGAATAACTGAACCTAAACTCTTCCGATTTAGACTTAAGAGGTATCATTGGAAAGGTGTTTTCTCACCCTTTTCATTTATTTGCTAATAAACTTATTCAAAGGATGGAAGAGAAAGGTAGGAGAAACGAACCTCATTCAAAGTTGAATTAAGATATTTTGGTATTCGAAAAAAATGATGGGACACGAATGATGTTTTTTTTGGCCAGAAATAAAAACGGTGTGAAAATACCTTTCTACTGAGATCCCATAAGTCTAAATCAGAACATTTTTGGCCCAGTTATTCAAGTTTTTCGTAAATCAATCATTGAAAAAAAGTAAAAAAAACAGCATCAAAAATCTCATTCTTACGATTCCGTTGAAAAGATTTTTAAATATTTTTATGCAGATTTTTTAAGCTTATTCTAATTTGTCATCTGAGGGGACTTTTTAAAAAAAGTTCTTTAAGAAACTATTTTTATTCATAAAAAACTTAATTTTTGGAGGTATTTTCAAATCGGTCCAGCCCACTTAAATCTTAATATTTTTACGAAATATTTTGGTGGACGTCTTAAAATATAATAAATTTAGTAATCCCGGCGGAAAAACCGCAACTTTTTTTGGTGATGCAGTCCAATGTACATACAAACTTTTGTAAATTTCTTTGTGTAGAAATCAAAGCAACCTACAAACCAGAACTACTTGCTAACTCTGT
>NW_023458557.1:20642778-20645605 GCF_013731165.1 Rhagoletis pomonella | reverse complement strand
TGCTTTGATTTCTACGCAAAGAAATTTACAAAAGTTTGTATGTACATTAGACTGCATCACCAAAAAAAGTTGCGGTTTTTCCGCCGGGATTACTAAATTTATTATATTTTAAGACGTCCACCAAAATATAATATAATAATATAAGCGTAATTTGGCCACCTCCGGAAGAAAAGTGGAATTGTTATCCCGGTTGCGAGAGGCTATGGAAGCTGAAGGCATCGACGTGGACAAATACGACTTCCAAGGTAAACCCGACGATACATCCGCAAAGGACGAACAGAAGGATGAGGCTGCATGTTCGTCGAAGGATGTGCAACAGACATCCGGGAAGGTTGAAGAACAGCAAAAGGCTCCTTCGTCATCAACAGTTATGGACATGAACACGTTACTGGCTGCCATGTCACAGATGATGCAAGCACAGGATACACGCATGTCAGAGATGTCATCACAGCTGTCATCCCAGATGCAAACGCTGGAGACACGTATATCTTCAGAGGTATCAGCGCAGGTGTCATCCCGGCTAGAAGCTCAGCTACTGGCACAAGAGACACGTATATCATCCCAGCTGGAAGCACAGGATGCAAAAATTACACAAATACAGGACAAAATCGAAGAGAGACAGGAGAAAGTCGAGACAAAGGTAAAGGAGTTGGAAGGTCGTCTTCGTGATTTACAGTTGAATCGTCCAGCTACTTCGACGAGCGCACCCAAGGTAAAAACCCCATCCTTTGACGGCACGATTCCTTTCCAGGTCTTTAAGCTCCAGTTCGAAAAAACGGCTGCAGCAAATCATTGGAGCATGGAGGATAAATCCGCTGCACTATTCGTTGCATTGAAAGGACCTGCGGCAGAAATATTGCAGACTATTCCCGACTGTGAAAGGAACAGTTACATTGCGTTAATGGATGCAGTGGAAAGACGTTATGGTAGCGAGCACAGGAGACAGATTTACCAGATGGAGCTGGAGAATCGCTGCCAAAAAGCCAACGAGACTCTACAAGAATTCGCTTCGGAGATCGAGAGGCTGGCTCACTTGGCTATTGGAGACGCATCTGGTGAACACCTTGAAAGGGTAAAGATCCAGAGGTTCATCAACGGAATGCGGGACGTGTATACCAAGCGAGAGACGTACGCGAATCCAAAGCCAACATTTGCTGAAACGGTCTCGTATGCTCAGACGCGTGAAACGGCAGCACTCCTAAGTAGACCAGCCTACAAAGCACATCGCGTGGAAGTGGAAACACCGGACGAGACAAATTAAATGCTGAAGAAAATTATCCAACTGCTGGGCGAGAAAAAGCATGGCTCTGGCAAATGTTTTAAATGTGGAAAGTCAGGCCACTTCGCCCGCGATTGCAGTGCAAGTTCCAGTGGGCTCAACAATTCAGCAGGACGCAAACGCAGGGCTGAAGGAGACGAAGCCAACTCCAATCTGTCGTTAAACTGAAACGAGCCAGCAGGAAGGGCCGCGTGCTGGCTCCAGAAGTTGAAGGGCCCATAATCTCCGTCTCCCAAATTGGCCGGAATGCGAGCAACCTCACTATTGGTGGATGTGTGAATGGGCAGGAGAGAGTACTGACAGTCGATACTGGAACGACACATTCCATTATTCGACCGGATTTGGCCACTTTTTATGTAAAGCCACTACCTGGAGCAAAGCTGCAGACTGCAACTGGTGAATGCACCCAAGTGTTAGGAGAAGTACCATGCGAGGTAAAAATCGACGATGTGGCCTCGTACACTAAGTTTATAGTGGCAGATATTGTGGATGAAGTCATCATCGGCGTGGATTTCTTACTTGGCCAAGGCATGAAGATTGACCTCCAGAGAATGATCCTAACAGATCGTCACAGGAAAGTGGCACTTAGGGTTGGTTACGACAGCCAGTGCTGCAGCAGACGGTTAGTCTTAGAGGAAGTGTCGAAGATTCCACCAGAAACGGAAGCGAAGTTGGCGGAGGTTGGCAGTGATGGAGACGGAGTGGTTTCGTCTGGAGAAGGAAGCGGTTCACCGATACAGGAAAAGCGTGACGGTTCCGCCAGCTCAGTGAAGAAGAGGTCACAACAAGGAAGTGGTCATGGCGAGCCAGGCAGTGTTTCCGGCAGGAGGAAAGCCACTGAACCACGTTGCAATGGTGATACGCCGGTGGCCGGAAATGGAAGCGGCTGTGAAAGCAGTAGGCGCTCTTTGAAGTGTCCCGGAAAAGGTGGCCGGCAAAGGCGAGCAGTTAAGCCGGAAGCTAAGGATGAGGTTATACATGTCCGGTCAATGAGGTTGACGCCGGAGAAGGAGCGAGATGCGGAAACACTGGGCAAGTTTCAGCGTGAGGAACCGGATTTAGCAAGATGTGCTAAAGGCAGTGCAGCACGAAGGCAGGAGCCTCGGTGTCATGGACAGAGGATGCGGCATAGATCTGGCGAAAAGGGTGCCCATGAGAGGAGACATGGTCTGGTCACCACCAGTGGCCGGCAGAAGCACGACCATGTGAGATGGTGCACCACCGGAGATAAGCCGGAAGTAATGTCCAGTAACGCATTGTGGTTGTACATTTCCCAGCAGAAGAAAAGCTTTACCTCCAAGCAAAGACTTGACTGGAAAGATCCGTTTAAGATTGACAAACGGCTGAAAGACGCAGTGCATCGAATCCAGACAATGGGGAGACCGAGGACCAAGATGAAAGTGGTCCACTTGGAAAGACTTGCAGCGGTTGGAGCGGCAAGTGTGTCTGATCGGGACGATCAGACTTAGGTGTAGGGCAGTGTGGCGAATACTGCGGCAACACAACGAGAAATAGGCAGAATGTTCGAGGAATGACGTAGAATGTTCC
>NW_023458557.1:20636555-20642678 GCF_013731165.1 Rhagoletis pomonella | reverse complement strand
TTTTTTTCCTTCGGAGATATGATCTGTCAAAGGTTGAATTTTTTCGTGATTCTGACTAATCATGTACTACTTCAAATCGTTATATCTCGGGGTCGTAGACACTTCATCTTAACGTCGTTTTAAAGCTTAAGAAACAGGCTTAACATTTCTATATGTAAAGCTAAGTGTACACGGTAGAGAAAAATCGCGAGATTTAGACAAAAATCTCGCTAGAAACGTGTAAACACTCAATAGAGCTCTACGAGAGACTCACCGTCAAAGTCTATGTGAGAGTTATTTAGACTTTTCGTCGTGTACACAGCCCAAGGAAGCTAGACCAAAACTCTACGACAACTCTACGCTCTATTTAGCAAGCTAAATAGACTTTTTGACGGAGACGTATAGTAAAGTCTTGACAATGGACTTCATTACAGATTGTTAAATTTTGAAATGGCTACGACATTAAATCGTATATTCGATACAAGCACACCATCTTAAGTACATTTAGAACGTAGCCAAATAATGTACTGGGAATCATCCTCTTATTTTCATTGGCATTTCAATGGCTTTTCCAATAACCTCCGTCCTTTGCAAAGGGGCATAATTATTGGTTAAAACATTTGAGCAGGTGGTCTGGCACTCTGGCAACAGTCGTTGCTTGAGTTCAAGGGTGAACACACCAAAACTGCGACACTTTGGGAAGCTTATAACTTACCCAAAACGAATTCAATATTTCGAAATTCAAATACCATAAGTTGACCATGACCTTAGTTGAACGTAGAAGAAATTTCATTTGAATTTGATTCCTAGTTGAGTTAAAAATGGCAACCGAGCTAGAAACGAGACAAACCATTTTGCACGAGTTTATAAATGATCCGGCCTTAAGTATACGTAAAATTGCTAAAAAATTCAAGAGTGCACTACTCGACAGTTTCCAGGGTTTTAATCGCTACAAATAAGGCCTGACAGTTACGAGAAAACCAGGGAGCGGGGGTTAGCATGGTCAAAGTGATAAAAACAGTGCTCGGAAGGTCCTCAGTGCGTTTTCGCGAGATCCGAAGATTTTGTGGCGTTATGTTGCAAAATCCGTACCGAGTACGCAGTTTTTCGTATAAAAGGTAAAGCTGAAAGCTTCATTGAGATGTTCTACAGCTCAAACAGCGCCAGACCGAGGCGCAAAGTAGAATGTTACAGCGAAATCCCGCATTCGGAAGTTGTATGAATTCTAAATTAAAAAATACAACTGCATTGTTATGGACTGCGAAACCTAATGCTATAAAAATTCAAAATATATTGCAGGTCAAGATTTTTATACTGCTGCAAGTCGTCAAGATGCCCCTGAAAGTTGTAAGCTGAAAATGAAGTCCAAATTTCCAAAAACCACATGGTTTGGCAAGCTATTTGTTCCTGCGGCCGTAAGAGCAGCCCTTTTTTCCCATCCGACACAATGAATGATCAAGTTTATCGGGATGAGTGCCTCAAAAGGCGTCTGCTGTCATTTATCAACAGATAAGGAGTAGGCCATCATTCTAGGCGGACATGGCAACCTGCCACTATGCCAAGGACACATTGCCGTGGTATAATACAAATAACATCAATTTTGTACCTCACGACTGCAATCCACCCAATAGCCCAGAGCCACGTCCTATTGGGGAATATTGGTCAATTGTCAAAGGATTCTTGAAGAAAACAAGTGAAAGAGTGAAAATTATTGAAGAGTGCAAAACAAAGTAGTTGTGCGCATCGCGTAATGTCGATGATGCAGTCGTGCAGAACATGATGGCGCGTGTGCGATGAAAATACCGATCACTTGCATAAGGAGCAAATAATAACTAATATTTTAACATTTTCGTAACATCTAAACTTCCAAGTTATATAATACAAAAAAAAATAATTTCAAAGCCTTCTAGTTTGTTTCTGGTAGTAATTTCTAAGTGTCGCAGTTTTGGTGTGTTCACCCTTTATCTGCTGTTATGTCAGAGTGCCAGGCCACTTGTCCGACTTGGTGAATACCTACATATATATAGTAGTTTTGCTGGAACTGCTCGGAGAAACTCTTTTCAAGGGAATTTTAAATATTAGAGGTGGTTTGATGCGAGTCCAAAAGTACACATAGTACCGAAGAGAGGTTGCTATGCTTAATTTTTAGCTACATTTGTCTACTTTTCGGGTAACATTTTTTCGGCAAATAAGTGCAATTTTAAAGTTTAATTCTAGTTCATATTGCGAAAATGTATTTTATGACGTCAGAAAATAGGTGAATGCTGTCAAATCGACGAAGGGTTAGCGCTCCGCTGATGGCGCCGACTCTATTATTCCATCGTATTCCTTGTTTAATGCTCTATAAAAAACATGTTTAAAAAATTGGGGGTTTTTCAAGAACTATTTAAAAATTTTTTTTGGTTTTTTGTGAGAATCAACAATTTTGTGTAATTTGTTTTCGAGAACTTATGTCGATATATATTTGGTAAGGTGTTAAACACGGGGTTTTTGCAAAAATTAAAATTTGATTGCGGATACCGATAGATTATTTATCCGGACATAATATTTGTACGGAAAGAATTTTCTTTAAGGCGACGAACCCCTAGAAATGGGCGTGGCAATTGCAGGACTAAAGTTGGAAAAACGCAGATTTTATTGCGCTTTTCGGCAGAATATCGCTTCGTTAACAATATTTGCTCCACAACTTTTTCGCTTATGTCGCTTACGTTATTTTGGCGGTTAAGGCTCGATATGAAAAAGAATGACTCATATATGTAGGTGTTGGCGGTACAAAATATTTTTGGCCAGGGACCACACTGTGCGTCGGTACTTAAAGGTTAAATAATTAACTTTTTATTGATCATATTTACTCCACATTTATGTATGATGTGGTGGTGTGTATAAAAAATATGTACATATAAAAATTACACATTGCAAATAAATTTCCTATAGTAAAAGTAACCTAACCGAATGACAAGATATTCAAAATGAAAAAAAATTTACAAAAATTAAAAATTTCCGCACAATCGGTAATATTTCTCCAGAATTTCGTAAGATAAACTAACAATTTATACCTCGTTGTAAGCACCGAAATGCTGAAATATTTGCTTTACCGCCTCCTGAGCTTTGCTCAAAATCATGTTGGCTCCTGCTTCCGCTTTTGAAAAATTAAAGGTGCGTTCGTTTAAAATCTCCAGTAAAAACCAATCAACTGCCAAATTACGGCGAAATGTCATCTGTTCTCTCACAAGAGAAAAATATCCCAAATAGTACGCGAACAGAAAATTTGCAGAAACTTGCAAGTTAGACGAACAGCTGATATAATTTTTGTTTACATTCAAAAGTGTAAAATTTAAAACGTACGAAAAGTCATCACAAAGAGTTATACTGGCACAGTTTATTGGTTAAACAAATAACTTCTTATTTCTTACAAGTTTAATTAGTCGCATTTTGTAATTTTTAACTTCCAAACCATCAAATTCAATTTTGTGATTTGCGTAAATGCCAACCAGCTGTTTTTGATCAGCTGTTTTCCTGTTGGCAAAATTTTTTCCAGCAGAAACCAGCAGCTTCCCCTCAAAATGAAATGTCACTTTGTTCTCTCAATTTCCCCTACTTTGCAAGTTTTTTGCGTACGCGAACGCAAAAACTTGTAAGTTCTGGTTAAACATGAACAATTAACAGCTACGCGAACGCAACTTAAATAAACTAATGCCGCCTTTTTCGTTAGGAAAACCGAACGACATACTCATCCGATGTCGAAAATGTTTGGTATTTTTACTTTTATTTAATTACATCACTAGTGCTCATTAGTAGTGTTGTCATTTTGACTAACTAGTCAGTAACATTGCTCTTGTCGAGTACTATCTGTTAATAGCCTAATGGCGATTTTTTAGTTCGTGTTATAAAATCATTGGAAAAAGATTTCCTGTTAATTTGGGATTAAAATAGGAAGAAAGTAATTTCGTGGACTTACCAAGCATTATTTTTTGTGGAAATACTTGACACATTTTGTATGTACTAAATTTTCGTTAAGAAACCGAGGCTGTAGATGTCGAAAACGAGCGAATAAGTAACATTTTTTAAAATATTTGAATAAGAAAAGCCACGCGCTATACCTTTCATAAGCTGAAAAAGCATTTAAAGCATGAAAGCACTTGCGATTCTTAAGCAGGGATCACACGATTTGTACATTTGTACACAAAATGCCAAATTTAGATTTGTCCACATTTGCGCATTTGGATAACGATGTACAAATGATTTATTTTGCGATCAGACGATTTGGCTGATAAAGATCCAAATGATTTGTCACACATTTGCACACAGCAGTAAAGTGACAAATATTGTCCACATTCATTCACACGATTTAACGTTTTGGTCATAAATATCTTAACAGCTGACCTGTAGCACGTTTCTGTAGCTCTTCTCTATCGATTATTTCTCTACTGGTAGAGAATGTACGTCATTCTCTACTACTCATTAGACGTAGAGAACAAGGCGGCGAATTTATATATGAGGTAGAGAATTGTTAAAGAAACGAACTACTGGTCTGAACCATACTTTTGCATCTATGATTTCGTGAGATTCGAAGTGAAATAAAAAAAAATAATAGATACGCATAGGTACTGAGAATTTTGAATACACCCTCAAAATCTGGGCTTAAGGTAAAAAACGCGTTTTTCATAGGTTGAAATGGTTACCTTTATTGAAAAAGGAATTGCCTAAAAATTTTGGCCCAATGAATCAAGTATAACCCGTGCCACAAACGTGTCGAAGTTGAGATAACGACAGTATCATTTTGCGTCAGTGCTGCCTTTGCCTAGCCACCATATTAGCGGCCTTTGCACGGTTACTATTGTATAAAACTTAGCATGATGCAAAACAAAATTATTTCTGTTCACACCATCCTTCATAAATAAATGAAAAATAAGTTTGATTTTGTTCCTTTAAAATATGTACATTTAGGACTTTTTACATGTACGAGTAAGTAGATAATAACGCACAGAAGTACGATGCATGGTTCATTTTTTCAACACGTTTGTGGCACGGGTTAATCTGGGTCAATTGGGGCAATATTAAATGAGAAATATTTTCTCCTTATATGTAACCATTTCAGGAGGTAGCAACTCAAAAAACTAAAAAAAAATTGTATGAAAGCAAGAGCCACTCTAATGTACATTAGGGTTCCCATCGATTTTTTTTTTAATTTCAAGACCCTATCTTAACCGATAAATCGTATTTTCTGACCTAAAATGACAAGTCGCGGCCTCTAAATTATTAAAAAAAAATCTATTAAAATAGGAAATAATATTTCTCATAAAAATGAAGAAGATAGGGGGTCTAGAAATTTAAAAAAAAAATCGATGGGTACCCTAATGTGCATACACACATATACATATCGCTAGCTTAGAGTGCAAAGTTGCTAAGTCCATTTTTTTCAATTGTACAGGAGACACAAAAAACGTTCCTAAGTAGTTTTCTTTAAGTATTTTACAAATTTTGTAGATAATTTTGAGACTTAGCAAATTTTCTACTTTTTTCTTAAAATTTTTTTGTTGGACTTAGCAAATTTTCCATGAATTTTTCCAATATGTACAATACGAAAAGTCCATCTCGTAAGTATATTTTAAGAAACAATTTGTTAGAACAAATTGTTTAGGTTCTTTTAATAATAATAATAATAATAGATTGGCGCTTACGCGTATGTTAGTGTTTGGACGAGCTTCTCCCCCGATTTGTGGCGTGCGCCTTGATGTTGTCACACAAAGTGGAGGGACCTACAGTTTTACGCCGACTCCGAACGGCGATTGTATTTTTATGGGAAGCTGGTTTTCATGGCAGAAATACACTCGGAGGTTTGCCATTGCCTGCCGAGGGGCGACCGCTGTTAAGAAAAAACCTTCTTTTCTAAATTTGTTTGTGATGTTGCTTTTCAGGCCCTCCGGAGTGGAAGCGCGCACTGCTTACCACTACACCACAGCGGCCGTACTTTTAGGATCCCATTAATGGGATTTTCTGTTCAGACTAAATAAATTTTCTGAAAAAGAAGATTGTGAATTTTTTTTATACATTTTTTTTTTAAATTTGAAACGTAGTTGCGAACTTGTTTATTATAAACAACAGCTTATACAATAAAATAAAAATGAACAAACAATGGTAGAT
>NW_023458557.1:20621858-20636455 GCF_013731165.1 Rhagoletis pomonella | reverse complement strand
TTATAACATTATATTTCATTGCTGTGTTTAGTAAGGCATTGCTCATGATGCAGTTGCGATTTTGATACGTGCATCCATCAGTATAAAAAATTATCTTATTTTTATCGCCAACGAGATTTGGTATAACCTTTTCAGCAAGAAAGTAAGTCCATATGCTCGCAAATTCTTCAGCACTTAATCCGCCTTCAACTTCATTCCATAAGAAGCAGAATCCGTCCTTATTTATGAGATTATAAAAAACCAAATTGTGGACTTGTTACTTTGTGCGATAATATTGACTACTGACTTGCGATTTTGGGGACATTAAAACTGCTTGAAGATCAACCGTGAATACATTTGGTTCATTATTTTTAACTTTGATTTTCTCATTCCTGGCTTCTTCTTTTTTTTCTTGGTGGAGAGCGTATTCTTTTTGTGACAAGCAGCCGGCAGAATAACGTGCACATATTTCGCATTGATCCTTTTTTGGTAAAAATAGGCTCAAATTTCTAGTGTCAAATTCTCTATGAAAAACGAAAATCGAAAGTGGCTTCACCTTATGGGCTTTGCACCAATCCTTAACATAAATGTCATAAATTTGATTTTTAGAGTGATATTCTGGCAAGAGGTATTTTTTCGTAGTGGCGGCTCGGCAATAATGAGACTCCATTACAGGAAGGGAACCGAAAAATGAATTGAGGCATTCTCTTTCTTCAACAGAATTTTGATTTTGCTTCTTCTTCGAATGTGTATTTAAAGCGATAGGTTTATTTAACCAATTGTTAACCGAACCTCTTCCAATATTTAATGTGTTTATAAAGAAGGTTTTACACACGCGTACGGTTTTATTGCCCAGTTTAAAGTGATATCTCAAAGAATTTTTTCTTCTTGATTCTGACGTGTCTTTTCTATTTCGGGACCGTAACGGTTTATCAATATCGATCAAAGTGCTAACATAAACTTTTTTTTGATGCCAATTCATCCGCCAGAATTCTTTGAAAATCTTTTGTCTATTTTCATCACTCACCTCTAAGCATTTCATTGTTGTACCATAGCTACTTTTTACACACCGACATCTTTCTTTCATGATTCGTGGCTGTTTTACTTTTTCATAGTTCCAAGAATTATCACCTTTTTGTTTTCCATAATAAGTTTTGCCATTTTCTCTTAACTTTTTATTTTTTTCCGAAAATCACTTAAAGTTTTGAACTTGTACCCTCTTCCTACGTTTCCTTGTTTTGTTTGGTAGCTCAAAAGAGTCCTCGGAATCACTATTAAAGCCATAAGGGACAAGACCAAATACTCCATCATCCGATTCAATGCCGTACTCGTCAATAGGGTTGCTATCACCTTCGAAGGACATGGTTACCTTTTATAAATACATATAAATACATACATATGTACATAAATAATCAAAAATAATAATAGTAATTGCTAACCTTGAAATTGACCAGGATTTTCTTGTTGTAAACCCTTAATACAAATCGAATTCGATAGCGTTAAAAAAAATATTCATTTTTTTTTGGACTTATCAAATTTTCTGTGACTACTTTGGACTTAGCAATTTTGCACATCACGGAATAAAACGGGTAGAAATACAACAAGTAGTTAGATCCTTTCAGAAACGGTGCATTTTCAGTTTTCCTTGCTTCCTGCATCAAAAACTAATTTTTCATAAAAAGTGGACTTAGCAACATTTCACTCTAAGCTAGCGATATGTATTTATGTATACTAGTATGTATGTATTTATGTATAATAGTCGGACAAGACGTAATTTAAAATGAAAAAACTTAAGAATATAAAATTTTGGGTATACTCTGAAAGATTCCTTCGCCTTTTTTAAGATATAGGTATTTTTCAGCGGGTAAACATAAATAAAGTTAGAAGCAAGTATACCTATGCTTGGAACTATGAAAAACGCGTTTTTTTACCTTAAACCCAGATTTTGAGGGTGTATTTAAAATTCTCAGAATGCAAAGTTTTCTGCTTGATTAGTCCTACAACACGTGTGAACCTCGAAAAAAAGTATATGCATTTTTCTTTTGTCACATAGTGTAATTTAGATCGCTTTAATAACACGGTGCTACAAAAAAAAGTCATGAAATACACCCGAAACAAAACCTTGTGTAGGTTGTAGGTATGGTCGAGTACGACATGAAAATAGGTCCCGTATAGTTCCTAAACCCTCCATTTTTTTATACCAAAACAAAAACGTTATTTTCGTACTTGATGCACTTATCTATTAATAGCTTGACTATTTTCTATCCGATTTTAAAAATCGAACAAATTTTTTAAAGAGGATTTATGTACCTTTAAAACGATGTATAACAATATATTGTTGGACTCAGCTTGTTGGGAGTTTTCATCGGTTAAATATTAATGGGCCCCTATTTTCTTCATTTTTTGAACATTGAGCATCGCTAATTTCAAAAATGTGTATGAAAGTTGCCAAATATGTGGTATTTATCTAAAAGAACATTTATTTTTGAATGAATTGATGCCTCATCCAATGCAATTGCATAAAAATTGTAGAAGTTAAGCAATTTAAGCAAAAATACGGCCTTGAATTTATATGTGTGTATGTACCGGACGTGCAGATTTTTTGAGCAGTGTGGCTAAGGGGTTTATCACTATTTACTCAAAATTTATATATTTTTATTTATTTTATTTTATTTATTTCTTACAGCTTATTAAGCCTAGTTTATACACAATTCTTAAAATATACTCTTATAGCCTAACCTAAAATATACAGTATAAGCTACTAATATGAGCAACCAATTTTAGTGATGAAAATGTGGCCAAATTGCGAATCGTATCAATACATGCTATGATATAAAGGCCGTTTATGCATATGAATTGCGAAGCAAGCATCCAAAACGGCGATGCACTGAATTCGATCTAGTGATGCGTTTCGGGATGAGCTTCGGCTACCTTACGGATGCGTTTGGGTACGGTATAACCATGTTGGCGTGGGGAAACAGTATACTTTGTATGTAGGTGCATTGCGACTGGTAGTCCGGAAGATTGCCCATGTATCACTAAATTGGAAGGCTCCTACAATAATTAAACAATTTTTTTTTGAATTCATTCATATTGCTGGATTTAACCTCATTTGACAATTCATTATAACATTTTAATCCTTTGTAATACAAGTTACATTTATCTGCTTCGGTTTTGTAAGAAGGTAGATTAAAGTCATTTCTATTACGAGTATTAATGGAATGTACATTATTGACATACTTAATCTTGCTTTTAAAGTAATCGGGTAAGTTGCCATCTATAATATTCTTGATAAATTTCATTGTATAGTAAAACAGCTGTTGTTCAATGCTCAGCCAGTTTAGAGTAGATAGCATATCTCTGATAGGGGTGTCATAGCGTTTAGTAAGAATGAATCTCATAGCTCGGTTTTGTTGTTTCTGCAATTTATAAATCTGACTATCTCTCATTATGAAAAATATATACAGTGACTCTTAAGAAAAAAAATGGTTTTTCATAAAATTTTTGGAAAATGTGCTTGGGACCGCCCACATGTATCATATATGCGTATCTCAAAAACTACTTGACCGATCTCGACCAAATTTGATATGCACATTGAGCTAGGCCTCCTTAAGCACCGATTTTTTTTGAAATCAGACAAAAACCACGTACTCCACCCACATAGCGGTAATTTTAAAAAACTCAAGGCTAGCTATATATCAGGGGGAGTAATGTTTGTTATAAAATCGAATGGAAAATAGTCAAGCTATTAATAGATAAGTGCATCAAGTACGAAAATAACGGCTAAACAAAATTGAAGGGTTCAGGAACTATACGGGACCTACTTACAGGTTGAACTCGACCATACCTACAACCTACACTAGGTTTTGTTTCGGGTGTATTTCATGACTTCTTTTTTGTAGCACCGTGTAATCTGTATATTAGGGCTGTGCGATTATTCGATTACTCAAGCAAGTTGGTTAATCAAGATTTTGATTACTCAAAACGATGATTAATCGAGTTAAATAAAATATGATTACTCAAAAAAATGAATTTTGCTCGTTAAAAGAGTTTGCTTTGGAAAATGCTTATCCTTTTTACAATCTGTATGAGAAAAAAAATTTTATTTTAATTTTTGCAAACAGAAATGTTGTTTTCGAAGTATCAAGGAACTTCAACTACTTTATATTTAAAGGGTACTTTGAAATGTTGATTACTCATTTTACTCATAGTGTTAATTAATCATAAAGCAAATTACTTAAATATTTTTGTTTTTGGTTAATTATATTTTTTAAGCTTAATCTGTTTTGTCATCCGAGGGGACTTTTTTCAAAAAGTTCTTTAAGAAATTATTTTTATTCGTAAGAACCTCCATTTTTTGGAGGAAGTTTCAAATCGGTCCAGCTCACGTAAATCTTAATATTTTTCCGAAATATTTTGGTGGGCGTCTTAAAATATAATAAATTTTGTAATCCCGGCTGAAAAAACGCAGCTTTTTTGGTGATGCAGTCTAATGTATATGTAGTCTGAGCCAGCGAAGAATCCGGAAATGGATTTCTGAAAGAAAAGTGCATAGAAAAGTGCCACGCATGGTTGGGAAACGAATGCTTTTCCGTTTGGTTTTCTGAAATTTTGCATTCTGAACTTCACATATGCTTTTTCATAGTTAATTATATTCAGCAATTAAATATATTTTTGTGAATACTTTTTAAATATGTTCGTCTGCCGGCATACAAACCTGGGACCTCATGAAAGCTTACAAATAACCGCACGCTTCTCTACACACTCAACTATTGCCGAATATGTACATGTTTTCAAATGTTCAGTTTGAACAAATATTTTGAAATTATTGTTTTCAAATAACGTGATATTTTTCGAAAGTTTTTCGGTTACGAATATTAAATTACTTTTAAAAATTTAACCAAAATAGAAAAATACAAAGCTTCACAAGCACAAACAATTTAACAAAATGGCAATACCGCTCAACAATATTTGTATATTCGTCACTGGCATTTGTCATCAAGTGGCAAATCAAATATTTGGTAATTTGCGTGATTTTTATTTGGCTTATGTAGCAGCATTGCGTTCATATGATTTGGCCACCAGAGTTATTTTTGATTTGCCACAAGTAGGAAAATATTTGACTTTTCTAATAAATGGCAAATGAAATTTAGCGTTCACACGGTTTGTCTATGAATTTGACAAATTTTTTAGCAAAATGTGTAAATCGTGTGATCCCAGCTTAATAAGCTGATTTATCCACCATTTTGCACAATAAAAACAAATCTATTTCGGTACAAATATTAACATGAAAGAACTTTTTAACTTCCATTAACATTCTTGGGAATCAAATAAGGATATTTTATAAATACAATACAACCCTCATCTAAATTTAATAATAAATTGATCATTTGCATTCTAAGGAGAACACACCTTTTACTAAAATTTTGAATCGCTATATCTTAGAAATAGTAGTTCTTAGGAGCAAAAGTGTCAACAGTTTTTATAGAGAATTGTATAATCTACATTATGGTACGCCTTAAAGTTTGGCTGAAAAAGCAAAAAACCAGTTTATGCGACCTTTGAACAACAGTTTTTATAAAGAATTGTATAATCTACATTATGATACGCCTTACAGTTTGGCTGAAAAAGCAAAAAACCAATTTTTGCGACCTTTGAATATTTTTTTCAGATATGGGATGGATGGGGTAATTTTACATTTTAGATTTACAGATTTATTCCGAAAAAATTGTTGATATGTTTTATTACACTAATATTATAGATTTTGAAATTAGAAACACGATTCCACTGTTTGTAAATTGAAAAAAAAATAAAAAAATATTTGAACACCTTAATTAAAAAAATGCATTATTTATTGCTTTTTTTATTCACATGCAGCTGTACATCATTTTCAAAATTTTATATCACTCGGACAACAAGTACGTTTTAGTACTATTCAACATCCTTAATTTGAGCCATGGAAGAAATTTTAAGTCCCTCTGACGTCCAAGTTATAACGATTTTTGACCAAATTTCAAAATTTCTGTACGAGTTTTTACTCAAAGGGCCTGGAGACTTCTACCTTGGCTCAAATTAAAGGTTTTGAATATCACTAAAACGCACTTGTTGTTAGAATGAGATAAAGTGTGTGAAGGATGCACAACTGCAAGCAAATCATAAAAAATGCAATATAGAATGCGCTTTTCAAATGCAGGGGTACACATTGGCAGGCAAAACCATTTTGTTTCATATCAAAACGTTGCGGTGTGAAAGCGGTGCGATTAATTCGCATGGAGTGCTCAAAAAGCACACTGCGCGGCGGTCGCCCCTCGCCAGGCTATGGCAAACCCCCGAATTTATTTCTGCCATGAAAAAGCTTCTCATAAAATCCATTATTTTATTCAGAGACGGTGGAAAGCTGTAGGTCCCTCCATTTACTATTCAATTGTAAAGCTAAAATTAACATCAGTGACGACAGTTAAGTCTCATAGCGCTTTCTTTTCTCAAAATAACTTTTGCCCTTTTATATGGGAACTCTTGCTTTACGTTGCTCTGAAACCTGAGAAAATGTTCCGTTCTTCATATGAGAATGAAACAGGAAATATGGCACTCCATAAGAATTTCATTTATAGAACTTATTAAAACTGAATTATTCACTTGCACTGTAAGTCTTTTATTAATTTCATAGGAAAACACTTATTTCTGATACGGAAAATAATTTTATTTTTACAAGCGCAAATTAAAAATCAACCGTGCAACTTTCACCCTCACGTTTATTTGAGGGCAGAAAAGGCAGGACTTTTGCCGGATCTTAGCGCAACCTACTGAGAAAAGAGCACGACGCCCTGTGAAAAGGCTAAGAAGGGAACATGAAAATTTTACAGGTTTTTAAAAACCGTTAGATGCATCGAAATTGTTCGTCGCATTTTGCGCAAATATTATCGTATAACTGCTTGGATTTTTCCAAATTAGACCAGATTTTTAATTATAAGATAACAACTGTTCGATTTACAAGAAAATTACTCTAAGGCACGGTGCACATTAGAGCGATACGATATGCGATACGATACGCGATAAGATATGAAAGCGACATCGTCATGCGCGCAGTGCACATTAGAGCGATACCATATGCGGTGTGATAGCAAACCGTGTCGCCGTCGTGCATGTATGCATAGTTTTCATTACTCCCTACCAATTCCCACGTACTTTGTATGTCGATGTCGCTTTCGTGTCGTATCGCGTATCGTGTCGCTCTAATGTGCACCGTCCCTAAAAGAAATGAACTTAAATACTTGTTTGTTTCTTAAAAAATGCACTTTTTTCGCAGTAGGTGTAAACAAAAGTGTACCGCACCATGTTTTTCACATTTGTGGTGACGGAAAATAGTGCTTTCAGAATTTCAGCAACCAAAAATTTTGTAAAATTCGCATTAATTCGCAAACGAAAACTAATCTGAAAAACGGACAGTATTTCGGAAATCGCCATTTTTAATATACCGCAAAAAATATCCGTAAAAAAATCTTGTCCACCTAACTTGTCCTGCACGGTAAACTGTGAGACTTTAAAATTTTATGAACTTTGGTTTGTTTTTACAGCGTGGCGACGAATAGCTGTTACCCCGGTTTTTTGAGAAATAAAAGGGTCCTTTATAGATTTTGCGAAAAAAGTATTTTATTGTTAATTTTTCACAGATTTTACTTTAGTTGTATTAATTATTTTTTAAATTTTAATCTTTATTTACATTTGTCAGTAGTTTAAAACTTTGAGAGAAAAGTTCATTTGGCACGCAAGTCTTTTTCAGGTGTATTTTTCTTAGGCTATGTATAAAAAAATACAAAAAAAGACAAAAAACTGTATAAGGTTGGTCGAATGAATGGCCGTCCTAATCACCAGTTCCGAGATTATTCGATTTTTGAGTATGATGCCTTATGTTGGACAAAAGGGGGAGTATAAGGGACTAAAAATGAAGAAAATTAGCTTATGGTTACAGAAGATATGGATTAAATTAACTGACGAAGACCTGCGTGCCAAATGAACTTTTCTGTCAAAGTTTACGCTGCTGGCAAATGTAAATAAGGATTAGAATTTAAAAACTAATTAATACAACTAAAGTAAAATCTGTGGAAAATTAACAATAAATTACTTTTTTCGCAAAATCTATAAAGGACCCTTTTATTTCTCAAAAAAACCTGAGTAACAGTTATTCGTCGCCACGCTGTATATTAAAATTACAAGTATTCAAACAATAAACTCCTCCAATAAAGAATAAAATTAGTTAACTGTTAGCAAACATTTGATATTTAAAACTTGCGAAAATTAGCATCCTAAAGTTTCTGTTTAAATTATTTTCTTCTTTAACCTTCGATATTTTCGTTTTTCTATTTATAGATATCCCATCAAAAAACTAAAATAAA
Source organism: Rhagoletis pomonella (assembly GCF_013731165.1). Classification (NCBI taxonomy): domain Eukaryota; kingdom Metazoa; phylum Arthropoda; class Insecta; order Diptera; family Tephritidae; genus Rhagoletis; species Rhagoletis pomonella. The sequence continues at coordinate 20,628,083 of NW_023458557.1, read as the reverse complement.
CAATGAACATTTTTAAGCTTACTTTTAAAGTATCATAAAAATTCGACACGAAATCCGTATTACATTGACTCTTAAACAATACAACTGCAAATTGTGTAACTTGATTGGATCATCTTCCAGCTGCTATATTCGGAGCGTCAGCAAAGTATTGCATACATTTTGAAGAGATTTAAAGTCAAAAGGATCTGGTAAAGAAGCTTCTAATATATATATTGGATCGAACAAAATTTACTCCAGACGCCGCAACCAACCACACCCACGCTTTTGAAAATACGTTTAAAACACATTTTTCACTTCTTAGAAATGGGTAATAACGCAACTACATCTAATAAGAAAGTAGACGCTGCTGAGACGGTGAAAGAGTTTCTTGAGCAAGCAAAAGAAGAATTTGAAGATAAGTGGCGTCGAAACCCCACTAATACTGCATGTTTGGATGATTTTGAGCGTATTAAGACCTTAGGTACTGGTTCTTTTGGGCGTGTTATGATCGTCCAGCACAAACCAACAAAAGACTATTACGCTATGAAGATTCTTGATAAACAAAAAGTTGTTAAACTTAAACAGGTGGAGCATACCTTAAATGAAAAACGCATTCTCCAAGCTATTCAGTTTCCGTTCCTGGTTTCTCTTCGTTACCACTTTAAAGATAACTCCAATTTGTATATGGTATTGGAATACGTTCCAGGAGGAGAAATGTTTTCGCATTTACGTAAAGTGGGTCGTTTTTCAGAGCCCCATTCTAGATTCTACGCTGCACAAATTGTACTTGCTTTTGAATACCTTCACTATCTTGATCTGATTTATCGAGACCTTAAACCGGAGAACTTATTGATTGATTCACAAGGATATCTTAAAGTCACTGACTTTGGATTTGCTAAACGCGTTAAGGGACGCACATGGACTTTGTGTGGCACACCTGAATATTTGGCACCGGAGATTATATTATCCAAAGGCTACAACAAAGCTGTCGACTGGTGGGCTCTTGGAGTGCTGGTGTATGAAATGGCTGCTGGCTATCCACCATTTTTTGCAGACCAACCGATTCAAATATATGAAAAAATCGTCTCGGGAAAAGTGCGATTTCCTTCTCATTTTGGTTCCGACTTGAAGGACTTGTTACGTAATCTATTGCAAGTTGATTTAACAAAGCGTTACGGCAATTTAAAAGCAGGTGTCAATGATATTAAAAACCAAAAGTGGTTTGCCTCTACGGACTGGATTGCTATATTTCAGAAAAAAGTTGAAGCACCATTTATTCCCCGGTGTAAAGGTCCTGGCGATACTAGTAACTTTGATGACTATGAGGAAGAAGCGCTTCGAATTTCTAGCACTGAAAAGTGTGCAAAGGAGTTTGCTGAGTTCTAATTGTAATACAGTTTTTACATACTGACGAGTATGAACAAAATTATATACATATTGACCTAACAATTTAAAAAGTAAGAAATATACTTTATACATACTTACGCTGGACATGTTTTATTTCATGTTCCGGGTAGTTCATCTGAGTTCTGCATACTACTTAACAATTACTTTAAAACAATGATTTAAAAAAGTTAGAAATAAACACTTCAAAAATGAACAGCAAACGATAGGATCCTCAATAGTTAAAAACACTTAAAAGACAATGTCTCAGTGTATCTCCAGTGCGAAACAGAACATCCAAAGCGTGGTTAATTAAAAGGAATAGAGGCATAAACTAAGGAAACAACGTATGCTTGGTGACGTATTTTAGTTGCTGTATCCGGAATCAAGATTAAAATATATTATATCGTCAGATGTTTGGAGCTATCGTATGTGAATACTTGGATACTACTACGAACGAAAAAGTATGTATAAAATGCATATTATATTTAGATTATTCTTTTAAATGGAAAACTTTCTCGTCTAAAGTCTTGTTCCCTGAAATTTTGACACAATTGTCAATTAAAAGCTTTTCCAGCTTAAGGGAATACGTATATATTTTTTAATTAAGGACTGCGTCGAGTACAAAGTTTATATTTTGGGTAAGTTGTCAGATTTGCAAAAACTAAAGCGTTTTAGTTGGCTGGTTGGAGCTACTTCGGCCGTTGAAATAAAAAGCGAAAATAAATTTTCCTTCTCCCTCCTCACGTTTCAGTGATTCCCGAGCCTTCTTCAGGGAGTCTGTATTTGAACAATAATGCCATGTTCGGACTTAGATCGAAAACATGTTTTCGTTGCTAAAACTGTTTTTCGACCTAAAACTTGTGTGTTTCGTCCATACGGTTACCCGACATACTGATTTTAGCAGTACAATACTGATTTTTCAACTCTTGTACTGATTTTATATATTTCTTCAATCAGTACGCTAATGTCCTGATTTTTCAAAATTTTTACTGTTTTGTGCTAGATTTTCAATTCAAACAAAATACTTTACTATTTTCTTACGGGTTTTACATAACGTTGAAATTTCCTTAAACTGTACTGTAAAAAGTAAGAAAAAATAGTTTAATTATAGTTAACATGTTTCAGATAATGTTTGATATGCCCAAGACATTAATACAACAAAAATATCAAATGTTTTATGGGCATATCGCCGGGTCGTTAGTAGGGATGTCAATTTTCGGGTTTTATCGATCCCGGGATTTTCGGGATCTGAAAATACAATCCCGGGATCCCGGGATTGTCCCGAAATTCAGGTAAAAGTGCAACACATCTGTGATCATCCTATTATAGTATTTTAAATCAGATTGATATAACAAAAAAAAGTACAATTTATTTTAATTCATTTACATATTTATTAAGGCGATAAATCAGTATTTTCAATCAACAAAAACAAACATAAAATTTGACAAACATATATGTATGTATGTACATATCCTCATTAAGTTATAACATGGTTTTTGTACTACAAGTACAAATGCATATACGGTCACTCCCAGAAATATTTTGCATAGATTTTTTTTTGCAATATTCAGAATATTTTTCATGGTATTTTTTTTTTGTTAAAAAAATATATACGTATGTGCAATTTTGAAGTTGCTAAAACATCCCGTTGACATTTTATATATTTTTTTTTTTGCCACAAAAACATTCGTTATAAGGAAGAAAATGCCCAACATCGTCAGTAAAAAAAATTAAAAAATCAAGGGAGTTTTTAGCAACTTTACACTTTATTGAATTAAATTGAATGGGCTATAAAACTGCATAATAGAATTTTTTGTAAAAATTATGATTAAAATGTTTGATATTTTTATGATAATTTGGTGAACTTAAACCAACTTTCTCTAAAGTATGAAATTTTGATTTACATGATTTTTGTTGTAAACTGAGCTATATATTTTTTTTAATTAACATAAAAATACCATGAAAAATATTTTGAATATTGCAAAAAAATCGATGCAAAATATTTTTGTAAGTGACTGTATTTGGTACAGCAGTAACTGCCTATGTAACTATATAAAATGTTTTAAATCACTGTTTGAGATCAATTTAAGATATTATTTAATTTAATTTAATTTATTTAATATTAGATTGAAAACATTAGTGCATTAAGATGTAATCTTTACTTGCACAATGATACAAACAAATTGCAAAAAATAAAATAAAAAGTACAGATAATAATTAATATTACAATATAGATTAAGGTAATGTATACGTTGAATTACAAATCATATATTCTAAAATAAAACAAAACAAAGGTAAGCTTATAACCACTATTCTTGATCGCGCTTGGAAGAAAAAAAGTTAAATATGAGTTTTTTGTAGTTGCCTATGTGCAACGCGTTCTTCAAGGACAGTGGAAGGGAGTTCCAGAGCCTTACCGCATTAATAAAAAACAGTCTTGAAGTGCATAAATAGTTAAATCTCGGACGAATAAGACCTGACGAACGTGTACTCTTGGAGAACTTAAGTTTATTGTACAGATATCCGGGCTCTTCGTGAAAAATAATTTGAACATAAAAATGCAATTACGCGCGTTCAGAAAATTTTGTAAATCACAGCCAAGTATAGACTCACGCATAGATGAGAGATGATCGTATTTCTTTAAACCAAATACATACCTTGTGGCAGAGTTAATGGCGATATTCAATTTTTGGAGTGAATGAGAGTCTAATTTACCGTAGACGATTTGAAAGTACGTGATATAAGGAACAATTAAACTTGTAATTAACTTTCTTAGTGGCTACAGGTACATAAGGTGAAGTTACTCTAATACATCGTAGAGTAAAAAATATTTTACTCACAACTTCATTAACATGATCATCACACGCAAGTATAGAGTTAATAACGAAACCCAAATTCCCGGCTTTGTCAACTAATTTAAGCTAGTTGGCACCAATAAATAATGCCAAAAATTTATCTTTAGCGACAGGTATTACACAAGATTTTTGAGCATTGAGGCAAAGTAAATTCTCCCTAGACCATGCTAATATTGAGCTTAAGTCCTCGTTAAGTTGTAGACAAATATCCTGAATCGATCCAATTTTATTAGAAACATACAGCTGCACATCATCGGCATAAGCGTGTAAGCGCACATGAGTGTAGGTGTTGAAAATGTCATTTGTGAAAATGCTAAATAAAAGGGGGCCCAGTATGGATCCCTGAGGGACACCAGAGTATATATGCGCGAGGTTAGAACAATTATTGCCGATTTTCACCTTTTGAAACCTGTCGCTCAAATAGCGCTCTATGAGTTTTACTGCAGTTTTGCTGAAGCTGAAATACTTAGCTAGATTTCCACACAATAAATTGTGGTTTACAGAATCAAAAGCCTTAGAAAAATCAAGCAGACAAAGTAGTGTTAAATGGCCTTGATCGAATGGCTGACGCCAGATGAATGTACGTAACCAATAGTTATTCAAGACACGAACCATCATATCGGTATAGACACGAATTGACATAGCCACTATGAAAACGGCCACACTGATATACGATAAAAGAATCGGTGATGACCACGAGGCTAGACAGATTTTTCCTTTTCTTTTTGGAATTCGACACAGAGCGAACCACACTCATCAGCCCTCGCAAGAACGGAATTACAACCAAGTAATTAAAGGGATTAAAAGCTGGTATTAAAAGCCTGCGACATTCGGGGAGTCGATACTCACCCTTCAGTGGAAATTAATAGAGACAAAAGGTGCCGTCACATTCCTTCCGGCAAATCCCCAGCCATGTTGTTGCGTATAATAAAGAAGTTGTGAGCATCAAATCCGGACTATTCATTTCACAGCAATTGAGTCACCATAAGCCGGTAATACAAAATCATTACACGTAAGTCAGCCACTTTTTTGCCACCATCCATTGGAAACGAGCTATCCATCAACCGTAAATAAAGATTCCTGTTTAGACCGACAAACCAAGGTCAAGCAAATCATTGGCGCCCAACTAAACGGGTGAAAAAGAATAAATTTTCGTTGAACATAACCACACTTAAGCCCGGCATAAAATAATCGCGTGGTCAGCTGAGGGAATATAGCAATTTCATCATCGAATCAATTTAATACATCATAAAATTAGATTTAAGGAAAAATTAAAATCTTTTAGTCGTTTTTCTCATTTTGTTGGTCACAAAATTGTACGTCGGTGAACCAAACACATTCGAGTTTAATAGATTTTTGATAAATTTTTTCTTTTAGAAATTTCGCTATTATAAATCTTCCTTGAGATTGAATCAAATAATTATCTTTTGAATTCATAATCACTGTAAATCAATATCGTCCTCAGTCTTCCCACGGCATGATTTAATTGATGCTTATTGGAGCTCGTTTTCAATCAAAATTTTTGTGGATATATTGATCAGCAGTCATAACCAATCTCGTTCAGTTCAGTTCGCCAATTCGGAAAAGCAAGCTACTTGAATTTTTTTAATCAAGTAACACCACACATCGGCGGGCAAGATTTTTGAACCGATAATTTTTCATTTCGTCTTTCGGTATAAGTTTAAGCAACGTAATTGAACCAAACTATTAATTTTTCTTTATGTTTTTTTGTAATTTCTTTGGGTATTCATTCCCAATAAAATTTGAAACTCGTATCAAAGTAATCTCGTTTAAGATTCTCAAACTGGTTGAGTATTCTCAGTCTGATTTGGTCTTCCGGTAAATTCAGGGGTGGATAGTCTTGATCTTTGTTGCGTACCTCGTTGGCGACAGAAGGGACCGAAGGAGATACAGGTAATACTCCCAAGTATTCAAGGCCTTCGCTACATCCCGGGAGCAAACCCGAGTCGGCGTCACGCCAGGCAGATCTGATCGGAAAATTTCA
>NW_023458557.1:20614346-20621758 GCF_013731165.1 Rhagoletis pomonella | reverse complement strand
TATTGGCTCATTTCGATATAAGATTGGAGTACCCGACCACGAATTGGTTACGCGTTTGGTGCCCACACTCACGGCGGCCGCTCGACAATGGTACTTCACCGAACTGAGAAACTTCGGAGATTATCAAGATTTTTGCACGAAACTTCGTGCTCGTTTCCTTAACAAACATACTCGGGCCCAAGTAATAATGTCATATGCACAGATTAAATTCGATCCACGTTCGCAAACATTGCTGAAACATATCGATGACTTGACATTCCAATTGCAGGGTAATTCCTGTGGTCTGGATGAACGAGACCACCTCGATATCATCATTGGGACCTTATCCGATCATCTGCGTGAACTCGTCCAAACGTTGGAGCAATTGCGTGAGTTCGCTCAGCGAATTGCGCCACATTCGTTCATTGTTGCCACACCCCGTCCGGGAAGAACCCGTTCGGATAGACAGCGATCAGTGCCACAGGAAATTTCGGCAATACATGATCCACCGGATGATTCTTCACATTCGGAATATACCGCTTCGTTTCCTGGGTCCGACTCCAATGACAGGGAATGTGCATACTTGAACAAGCAAAAGAAACCAATTAAAGCATCTCAGAAACATAGGTATTCGAAACCAGTCGACGATTATAAAAATGACAAAAATCCAAAGGATAATGATACGAAGGTAGGAACTATCGTCGACCCATTTTTCGTTGTTGAGGGCGACGAAAATGTACGATGTGCAAAATGTCTCGTGTGGGGCCATCACTTCAAAAAGTGTCGAACGCAACTGAATAGGGTGATCTGCTACAAATGTACACGACCAGGGATTACGTCTGATCAATGCCCGTGTTCAAAAAACGCGTAAGGGAGTCGATTGGGAATAGTGGTCCATCGTACTCAGAATCCACAACTTTATCTAAATCCACTGTCTCTAACAATCCGCACTCTACCGAAGTCCCTCTGCAAATCGACAAATCTTCGGTCCCGAATTCCAGTAATAATTCTACTCTGATTCTTAACGAGTATAATCAAACTCAAAGGGATGGCAAAGAACCATCAACCCAATGTTCTGAGCGAACACCACCAATTACCAAACCTACTTCAGCTCCAGTCCCTAATCACAATCAAGACGGAGACAACAAAGTTAACCCACCACGACTCCGCGATGTTTTCTTTATCTCAGAAAAATGCTTGACATATAATATGCCGAACGATCGTCGCGATTATCTCACGGTTATGGTTAACAACCATTCTCATACGGTTTTACTCGATGGTGGAGCTGAAGTCACAGTCATTTCACAAACATTTTATGAGAAGTACAGATGGGGGCAGTTGCAACCTACCAAAACCTCCATTGGTCTTGCCGATAATTCGATTTCATTTAAGGCCATTGGTAAAGTGAATGTATTATATACGGTTGGTAGTCTTACCCGACTTGTGCCAACTCTTGTAGTGCCTATCTCACTGAAACACCCAATTATGGGACGGACATTCCTTGAGGACTTCTTTTTCGAACTAGTGCAGAACCAAGAGAAAGTTCAACGATTTTTAAAACATACAGCCAAAGGTGATACTGAAGAAGTTTCATCCGCTAAAGTCGAAATGGTTACGGCGGATAAATTTAGTGTGGGAGTGGGAAAGCACAAGCTCAGGTATCTTCTATGAGTAATGATCTGGAGCCAATTGACGCTTCCACACTCGGTTTAGAGGGTGAACTAGATACCCCAAAAATAACGAGTGTCAGCCTTCCACATAATCTCACCCCAGATCAAAGACAAATGTCGGACGCCGTTCTCAGGCTTTTTAATCCAACTCCTGAGTCTGGTCCTTTAAACGTCACTAATCAGATCGAACACGTAATTGATACGGGTGATGCAAAACCCGCCATGAAACGCCAGTATCCAGTATCGCCATATGTGGCTGAACAAGTTCAAGCCGAATTGGATAAAATGCGTAGTCGTGACATCATTATGACTATCGAAGAAAGCCCTTGGCGGTCACCAATTCTGGCTGTAAAGAATAAAGACGGAACGTGTCGCGTGTGCTTGGACGCGAGAGAGCTGAATAAAGTTACCATTCCAAATGCCTATCCAATTACAGACACTAACCAAATTTTAGCACGACTAAAGTCAGCTAAATACCTAACCAGTATTGATCTGTCTCAAGCTTTCTTTCAAATTCCTTTGGCAAAATCGAGTCAACTGAAAACCGCTTTTGCATTCAGTAACAGACTTTATGCTTTTCGTCGCATGACGATGGGGTTGAGAAATTCACCCGCCACATTAGCCATTCTCATTGATAAAATTTTCCGTGATTTGGTTCCACATGCATTCGCATATGTGGATGATTTTATAATTGGCACTTCGACGTTTGAAGAACACGTTAAGATTTTGGCTATTGTTGCAAAACGTCTAGCTGGGGCCGTCTTGACCATCTCAACATCCAAATCGAATTTTTGTTGTAAACGATTGGAATTCCTGGGCTACGTTTTGTCTCAAGAGGGTTTATCTGCGAATCCATCTCGTATTCGAGCGATTGTTGAATTTGCAAGGCCCGAAACGGCAAAGAAGTCCGACGGTTCGTTGGTGCAGCAGGCTGGTACCGTAAATTTATTCCAAATTTTTCGGAGATCACAGCTCCCCTTTGTGAATTGTATAAAGAAAACCGAAAAGGACCCATTGAATGGAATACTGCTGCTGAACAAGCCTTTCTCAAACTCAAAGAGTGTTTAACTACCACTCCCGTTCTGACTATGGCCGATTATTCAAAACCATTCAAGGTTTATACCGATGCCTCGCTGATCGCAGCGGTAGCTGTTCTAGTACAAGAACATGATGGGAATGAACGTGTGGTTCAGTATTTTTCTAAGAAATTCTCGAAAGCCGAACAAAATTACACAGCATCTGAACGGGAATGCCTAGCCGTTCTCTTAGCGGTCGAAAAGTTCCGTCCATATTTTGAGGGTCGTGAATTGGTTGTGGTAACGGACCATGCAGCTTTGCGCTGGCTACAAACTCTCAAAGAACCAACTGGCCGTTTATGCCGTTGGGCGATCCGATTATCACCCTACGATCTCAAAATTATTCATAAACCAAGAAAACATTTAGAACTTCCTGACGCCTTATCTCGTTCTTTTGCTCTTCTCAACATCGTTCGTAGATATCCAATTGACCTTCCGAGTAATTTTCCCGTTTGGGTGTTTGGAAAACTTATAGACGTATCTCACAACGCTATTACTGGCCAAACATGTATGAGTCCGTTTACCAGTACGTTCGGCAATGTGAACTATGCCACCGCATTAAACCAAGTAATGAGAGCACCAAAACACCTCACGGCGAATATAGAGAACCAAAACGACCGGGTAGGCAATTATCGATTGACTTCGTCGGTAAGCTGCCCATGTCTAAAAATCATAACCAATGCATCTTCGTAGCCATCGACTGTTACTTGCGATATGTCTGGGCGCAGCCCGTGAAAAATGCAAACGCCATATCCGTAGTCAATTATCTTCGACATAACTTCACGGTGAATGGCTGCCCCGAACTCATTATATCAGATATTCATCAGTCAAACTTTCGCCCAGCTTTGCGCCGATTATAACATCAAACACATGAAAACGCCTTTGTACCATCCACAAGCCAATCAGGTCGAGGCGACAAACAAAAGCATTAAACTTGGATTACGTGCTCACTTGGCTGACCTTCTTGAACATTCCACCTGGGAAAACTATATTTCTCGTGTTATTCATGATATTAACACTTCAGTGCATTCAGCGACGGGCTACACGCCATATTTCCTGCACACTGGTCGTGAATATGTGAAAGATGGAAACGAATATAAATTATTATTGGATGTAAATCCATACCATACATAGGATGTGGAACAGCGTAAAGTTCTGGCTGATGAAATTCGAGACAAACAGTTCGAACAATATCAACAAACCGCACAACGGGCATTTACCCGCAAAAGAGAACGCCATTTCGAGATAGGCTCGGAAGTGTACATTCCCAATCCTAAACAGTCCGTGGCCGGAGAGGGCTATGCACAAAAACTAGCCCCACCAAAAATTAGAGCCTATGTTTCACGGATAAACACCGAGTGCTTGGCAATTATTCCGCCGATTTAATCACAACACGTTAACTCATTCAGTACATTCGCCTTCTCAAGAATTTCGATGAATATATGGCGGGCCTCCATACTCCATTGATTCTGCCTTATTACAGGGTACCCGGCTGGAATAAATTAATTAGGTTTAGTTTTGTTATATCCATAGTTTTGTTATATTATATCCTCAGTACATTGCTAGTAAATCGATCAAAGCAAACAAGAAAAGATTCATAACCAAATCATTTACCAATGCCTTTCATCTACCGTAGCTTACGTAATGCGTACTGAAACTAAATACGAAAGACGGAATATTTGTACATGCATATGCGCTTAAAGGCGAACTGAACGAGTCAGGAGGGGGTTGATGAAGATCATGTAGAACGATTTTGATGTAAGGTCTAACGTCGATCAAACCACAGCCCGCCCACCGCATTCGAACCACCATTCTCATATCCCTACCAAACGCTCAACATTTTTTTTTGTTAACGTGTCGCTGAAGATGAGAGGGGGATAATGATCTATTATTTTTTATTGCCCAAATAATAGACATAGGAACGATTATAAGAAATGTAAACATAACAAAACTGTCAAAGCTAAACTTCAAAATGGGGGGGGATTGCCAGATAAATGTACGTGACCAATAGTTATTCAAGACATGAACCATCATATCGGTATAGACACGAATTGACATGGCCACTATGAAAACGCCCACACTGACATACGATAAAAGAATCGGTGGTCACATACCACGAGACTAGAAAAATATATTTCTTTTGGGAATTGGACACGGAGCGAACCACAATCATCAGCCCTCGCAAGAACGGAATTACAACCAAGTAATTAAAGTGGATTAAAAGCTTGTATTAAAAGCTGGCGACATTCGGGGAGTCGATACTCACCCCTCAGTGGAAATCAATAGAGGCAAAAGGTGCCGTCACATTCCTTCCGGCAAATCCCCAGCCATGTTGTTGCGTAGAATAAAGAAGTTGTGCGCATAAAATCTGGACTATTCATTTAACAGCAATTGAGTCACCATAAGCCGGTAATACAAAATCATTACACGTAAGTCAGCCACTTTCTTGCCACCATCCATTGGAAACGAGCTATCCATCAACCGTAAATAAAGATTCCTGTTTGGACCGACAAACCAAGGTCAAGCAAATCAAAGAGACGAAGCTGCATGGCAATTCAACATTGTTGAGCGAGCTTTCTCGCTTCTTCACTGCACGGAGCCTAACCCTCTCCCCTACAAAATCCTCAGCAACACTTTTTACCACTCCCGACGGTGAACAACCCGAAGTCTGCTCTCCTTCTCGGTGCATACAACCGCAATTGTCAACAAAGTACAAAGCCGCAACAAGGTCCTCAAGTCGCTTGACGGCAGCACCTGGGGCAAAGACAAAAAAACGTTGCTGGCAACGTACAAGGCAATTGGCCGGCCGGTTTTGAACTATACAGCGCCTGTGTGGTCGCCGGGACTAGTGGGACGCAGTGGATAAAGCTGCAGACCTGCCAAAACACGGCACTCAGTATGCCTTTTGATGTCGCCGCAACATCACCTGCACGTCGAGGCCCATATGCTCCCCATTAATATTACATTACATGCGTCATTTGGGCGAGAAATCTGAAATGCGAGGCCAAATCATGCATTTCTCCATACAAATTCGCATTTCCAAAATGATGTGTTGCGTTACGCGCTTGGGAGCCCTAGCGCTCCCCGGTGCTACCTTCACTGCAGTGGTGCTGTCGGTTCGATGTGCGGAGCCCTGACGCTCCGCCCTTGCTACCTTCACGGTAGTGGTGCTCCCGCGTTGCCAGCCTACGGTGCCGCTGGTACTTTCCATTAAGTGCTGCGGGAATATGCAGCAGACCTTTCCCTAAGTCCCGCGAGCCGACTTACTGCACCCGGCCCACACTCGACCAATTAAAATGAAACTTTATATTTTTCGGGTATAGAATCGCGCGCCAGAGTGACGCCAATTTATTTTTCATTTTCAGTCTTAAACCTAGCTGCTCTTGTTCAATACAACAGCGTTGCATTTTCAATATCGTAAATTTATATTTGTAATAGGGCGGATTCATATTAGGTAATTTTGTAGGGTTGCAAATTTGTATTCTTGATCGCATTACATCACCCTCCTTGGAAAAAAAAGGATTTGGCAAAGTGATCAGATTTGCCACATTCTTCTTGTCCCTAATAAAATCAAAGTTAAATAGTTAAATTAAAACATATTGTAATTAGTTCTTATTACTTATTTATTTGCTAATAATTATTTAATTCGCCATTTATTGTATAGTAGTGATATAAAGTAGATTAATCATATTTCGTATATAATTAAGTAGTAGTAGTATATTCTTTGATGGAAGAGAGGATCAAAGAGCGAATTAGTGGCCTCTACAGTCAGCTGTCGCAGCAGATCTCATCACTTGAACAAAAATTCACTGCTAAACTGCAAGACAGCTTCGAGGCTGTATCGCAGCGTATTGATACGGTTGAGCGCAGGTGCGATAAACTTGAGGAAGACTCTGCTTATATTGTTAGCCTCTCCGCTGAACTTAACACAGTCAAAGCCGAATTAAATCAGCTAAAGCAAGAGAAGGCGGCTGGTGAATCAACTGATGCTATAATTTTTGGTTTGCCCTTTTCTAAAGAGGAGAGTTTAAGAGATATATTCAGCTGTGCCTGCAAATCTGTCGACTTGCCATCTCCGCTGTTTCGCGATATTTTTCGCACAAGACATACAGCTGAGCATCCAAACAGTGCTGTTATTGTAAAGTTTAGTTCCCAATACGATCGCGCTCGCACTTTGTCTGCTTTCGCCAGATACAGACAAAAAACCAAAGCTGCGCTGTCTGTTAAGATAGCAGGTTTTGGCTCTGACAGCAACTTTTTCATTTATGAGAGTCTTTCTGTTGTGAACAGAAAAATTTTGCAAGCTGGAATTAAGCTGAAAAAACTGCATAGTGTGTTTTCACGGCGAGGCGAGGTGTTTGTGCGTGTGTCTGCTGGCAGTGAGCCGGTTGCTGTACCCAGTAGCACGGACTTATTCAACATAATTAGTTATAACACATTAAATAATGTCTAACGTATATGGTTCCTCTGTCATTATTCATATCTGTATTATTTTTATTTTTCCCTCCTCTTTGTTTTCAATCTCTGTTAAGTTTGTCGATAACCACCACTTTTCTGCTATTGATTTATTACTTGAAGTTGTCTCACCCATATGTTATTCGTATGTCGGCGGATAACTCATTTTCTAGCGTTGACGATAATAAGTCGGTACTGCTAAATATTCTTTGTAAGCAAGGCAATGGGCTAA
>NW_023458557.1:20551186-20614246 GCF_013731165.1 Rhagoletis pomonella | reverse complement strand
TTGTGGGTAACTCTTTCCATCTTAAGACTTTTATGATTTTGTGGCAATACATTGGGCCGTATGCATAAAAACTAAGCTCTTGCTTTTACTTAAAATTTCATACCTTTCACTTAAACTTATTTGAACAAATCGAGTAAAAGGTCTGAAATTTTAAGAAAAAGCATTTGCTTAGGTTTTATGCACACGTCCTATCAAGTTTCACTGAACATACCACCTTTATTCTGCATATGGCATCACTGTTAGCTACAGACAACTAGCCTGTTCCCGTACCGTACTCCAGGATTTAGTTCCTTTCGCACATGTATCATGTATTGTGCGAACAATTTCTCACTAAATCCTGGAGTGCGGGAAACAGGCTAATGTTGTGGTTCCTTGCCCTTTATGATTTTTAAGCTGTTGGACGTTGGACTGGGCTAAGAATTTCATCCAGAGTAATCAGTAAGTATTGTGAAGTTTACTTTTATGTGTTTACATTGGTAAACACCAATTTCATATGTGATTTTAGTTAAGTATGCAATTGTACGCTCTTGTAAAGTATTGTTTGGTTGTCGTTTCGTTTGGTATCGTATCGTTTGGTATCAAACGGCTCGGAGAGGTCTTTCCCAATTCTGACGGAGCTGGTGGTATTGCTCAGTGTAGCCGTATGAGTTTTGAGGGGATGCCAAATTCAGACATAGCGGCGTATAGGCAACTCCGTTAGTGCTGTCTAAAGCGGCTTTAAAATCGACAAAGAGGTGGTTAGTGTCGATCCTTTTCTCGCGGGTCCTTTCCAAGATTTGGCGTATTGTGAATACCTGGTCTGTGGTGGATTTGCCAGGTCTAAAGAGACACTGATAAGGCCCAATCAGTTCATTGACGGTGGCATTCAGTATTTCACACAATACATTCGATAAGACCTGGAAACCTATGAAGGCTGATACCGCGGTAGTTGGCACGCACGGCGGGGTCGCCTTTCTTGTGGATTGGGCAGAGCGCACTTGAGTTCCAGTCGTCGGGCATGCACCATATTAGCTCCTGGCCATCGTATTTGAATAGATAAGCTGACAGGCCGTCAGCTCAAGCAGCTTTGTTACTTTTCGTCAGCATAATCTCTATTCGTAACCCGTCATAGTCAGGCGCTGGGATATCGACTCCATCGTCACCGACTGGGGACTGGGTTCGTCTTCTCCACTTCTTTCAGTGCTTATGCCATGCAAAAGGGTCGGTCACAAGGTCGCCATGGTTGTTCCTACATGAGTCTTGAAACCATCCGTAAGTCGCTCAACTCTCTGCTAAAAATTTCGGGTGTTTTTTCTGTCGGCCAGCATTTCAAGCATTTTTCTCTGCAGCTTCTTGACACTCCTTATCGTACCAGGAATGAGCGGGAAATGTGGTTCCACTGCTCGCGTTTTTCGGTTTGTTGAAGAGTGCTCTCTCACAGCAGGTGTGAGAATCGAGCGGTGAATCCATTTGCCGTCTGTTTTGATTGCAGCTTTTCGACATTGAACTTTCCTTGCTTTGTTGGGGGCCATTTTTTTGCTGAACCGAGGTGGGGTCGTATATTGGCTGCATCAATATAGTGGTGCGAGTCGATGTTTGGCCCCCGGAGTGACGTATGTACACCTAAAACACTGGAAGCATGCCTTCCGTCTATCACAACATGCTCGATTTGGTTTCCCGTTTTTCGATCAGGAGACACCCATGAAGGATCATTTTATGCTATAACCCAGTACTACATACTGCCAAGTTTCGGGCCCCGGCGAAGTCGATCAGCCTCAGCCCGCCGTTTCTATTGAGGCTGAATTTTCTGACACTGTCGCCAAAGATCCCTCCGTCGCCCACCTTGGCATTTAAATCGCCAAGCACGATTTTTATACGTGTCGGGGGCAGCGCTAATATGTACGCTCTATGCTAAGAGATCCTTGGATACCTCGTCCTTCTCTTCCATTGGGGCATTGGCACATATGAGCGAGATGTTGAAGAATCTCGCTTTGATGCGGATTGTGTCTAGACGTGCGTCCGCAAGAGTGAACGCCGACCTCTCTGCCACCACAACTACAACACCCATTTGCGCTCCTTTACGTGGAAACTGTAGTAGACGTCGCAAGGCTCAACGCTTACGTTCCTCGCCCCGTCCATCGCATTTCATGGATGGCGGTGACGTCAGCCTTTATTTTCCCTAGGACATCAACCAGCCGGGCAGAGGCACCTTCCCGATTAAGGATTTCGGATATTCCAGGTGCGTACTCTCAAATCATAGTCCTTCCTATGTTTTCCGTGATCGTCATGGGGCAGGGTTTTAACGTGGCGGGACCCAACCCCAGCGCACGCGGGGTGTTACGCCCTCCCACTTTAGCTCGCTCCCAAACTAGTGTTCGGTCACTACCCAGAGGATTCATGGATATAAGTATCCGGACGAAGTGAGCTGCGATTTGAACCGTAAGCACACGAATGACTTCTGGCTACTCACAGGTGAATGGCAGTCAAAAGCTTTGCAGTACTGGGAAATGTACAAAACATAGTGGTCAGAGGCGAATATCTCAACTAAACCCTGATGTATTTTTTAAATTCATAGCTCTACATACCTATATAGTAAACTAAATAGCCGGACCAGAAGTTATTCAAAATAAAAAATGTAAAAAATTGAACTTTTCCGTATACTCTGTAATATTCCTCCGCAATTTTTTAAGGTAAACTAACAATTTATAATCGTTGCTTTGCAGCAAAATATCTTCTCTTAAATTATATACATATGTATGTATAAATATGAGGACGTATTGAACATTTTAAGTATGCAGATTTTGTATGCTGGTATATTCATTTGTACTAAATGTATTACTTGATTTTGTTTTGTCACACCGTGTAATAAATAAAAAATTTATTTATTTATTTATGTAGACTAATCAAACACAGACTATTAATAACAAGATTCATAAAGTATAATAAAAAATTATTAGATAAATTAACAATTTGATTAAAGATTAAAGATGATTATTACAAAGATATAAGAGGATTTCATTACGTAAAGTAGACCTTGGCATTGAGAAATCTAAGCCTAAAGAACTTGCAAGCATATTTAAATCGGTGAGTGTTCTCTTAATTGGCGCATTCATGCAATAAACAGTGTTACTAAAGCTTACGTTAAAAATAGCAGCTCTTCTCAAATTTCTACAAGGAACATGGAAATTTATTTTTGCGAGCAAAGCAGGGCAATCCATTTTGCCTGAGATAATGTCTGCGATAAAAGAAACAGATAAAAACAATCTTCTGTTGCGCAGTATCATGAGGTTAATTAATAAATATGACGGTTTTGGTTCTGCAAAGTCAATAAAACGCAAAGCGTATCTTACAACAGCTTTCTGAACAGATTCTAGTCTATTAATGTAGTTTTGGTGATATGGTCTCCAAATGAACGCCCCGTATTCCACCTTCGACCGGATAAAAGCAGTATACAGAACCTTGAGAGTATATGGGTCATGAAATTGACTACTGACTCGGTGCACTAAGGCGAGCATAGCAAAGGAATTCGCAATAATCTAGTTAACATGAGTTTGGAACGTAAGTCTAGCATAAAAAACACCTAGATCCTTTACTTCATTAACCTGATCTAAAACCGAGTTTGAAATACGGTATGATGTGAGCAAGGGCTTATGGAGTTTACTAAAAGTAATCTTGTGACATTTTTTTATATTAAGAAATAGTCTGTTTTTAACGCACCAAGAGTGCACCATATCAAGCTCAGCTTGAAGGACAAATGAATCATTAAGACTTTTAATCACTGAGTAAATTTTCAAATCATGAGCATACAAAAGGAAGTTAGCCGAAGAGAAGCAATACTTAATGTCATCAATAAATACAACAAAGAATAATGGGCCAAGAATGCTCCCTTGGGGAACCCCCGAAGTTGATATAAATGACTTCGAGCACACTCCATCTAGGACAACAGTCAATTTCCTATCCACTAAGTAGGACTGAATCCACTGCAGTAACATTGAATGAAAACCTAAATGGGCAAGTTTAGCAACTAGGATTTTGTGGGAGATACTGCCAAATGCTTTAGAAAAGTCCGTATATATGGTGTCCACTTGGTGACCATTCTGAAAAGCGTTAAGAAAATCATCAGAAAAAACCGCAAGATTAGTAATGGTAGACTTTCCAGAGACAAAACCATGCTGATTTGGACAAACAAGTTACTTAATGTTGAAAAATAGTTTTTCTTTCATAACACTCTCAAATAGTTTCGAAACAGTCGACAACTTCGAGATTGGCCTATAATTACAGACATCACTTTTATTACCGTTTTTGAAAACAGCAGTGACCGAAGTAAGTTTCCATGCATCAGCAAAGACTCCTGAGGCAAGTGACTTGTTGTAAATAATTTTTAATGGTGTCACCAGTGAAAGGCGATTTTTCAATAGCACCACAGAAAAGCCATCCATGTCAGTCTGCATTGAGGGCTTCAGGCCTTTTGTTCTAGACTTAACAAGTTGCCAGAAACTTTTTGGATTATTTTTAATTTTAACTTCGAAGCTATTAATATACTCCTTGTAGCGAGATTTGGTTAAACTGTCGAACTCATTTTTAAACTTAGCGTACAGATCAAAGTATTTCTGTTCATTAGTTGACTTGAATTTTTTAAAGAACTTATTCCTCAAGTTCTTTAAACGTTTTAGTTTCTTCGAATACCAAGGAAACTTATGAGACAAATAAGCATGAACTGGAATGTGTTTTTTACAAAGATTAAACACCGTACTTTTAAACTGGTCAAAGCAACCAGCAATATCACCGTCACCAAGAACATCAACCCAGATGATATTCAGAAATGCGTTATCGATGATATCGAAATTAAAAGAGTTATAATTAAATGCAATTTCTTGATGTTCAAGATTAACTTCAAAATACTCGTAAAATTCAATGTCAAGCAACAAAGGGTGATGATGTAAGGTAGGTGGAGATAGTGCTGAAGCGGCGACCTGAATATTAAACTTAATATTATAACTTACAAATAACCTGAATATTAAACTTAATATTATTACTTACAAATATAAGAACTAAGTAGGGGTTCCGATTATTGTGAATCCCGTTAACCTGAACTAAGTCACATCCTAAGAAATTATCAATAAGATAAGATTCTATGACATTACTTATAATAGAAGGAGTCAAAAATACATTATTATCCAAATACTAGCTATACCCTGCCACGCTTTGCTGTGGCATATTCTTGTTACATGGATGATAAATTATTAACGAAACAAAGCATACATTTCATATGAGTTTGATTTTGTAATAAGTACTTGTGTGCACACAATATTCGTCGTGTTTCCATTCTCTGCATTGATATCAAGGATATCTGGTTTGCCGACACGGGAACACGCAACATCTAAGAACCAATCCGCATCTCACTCTAAACCATACTTTTCCAAAGGATAACCTTGAGCAATAGTGATTGTGATTCAAATGTCAATCGAATTCGGAACTGCAATCTTTAAAATTGAAAGGGTGTATCGGGCGGAATCATGGGAATTCTTCACCTTTGAAAGGCCACGTAAAAATCTTTACTTACACTACGTTCTTCATCAATTTCTTAACTGCGAGTCGCGTACTGTTGCGGAGTTTTAGCTGATTAATATTCCGCAACGTTATAATTGGTACACCTGTTTTCAATTCAGTATGTGGGGTCATCCCTGGAAGATCAATCGATTTCAAAAATTCCGTTTGATAATTAACTGATTCGTCTTCTTCCACAACAGTGTTTATCGACGAATATGTTATTATTTAAGCGACTTATGCATTTCCCGCTTAAACAAAGAACAGCCAACACAGAGACCCACTTCTTTTTAAAGGCACTTCGCTCGTGTTCAATTGGGTATGCATTTTGTATGCAATTCTCAAATATCTCTTCGCTGAACTTAGTGAAGTGATAAGTCGCTGGCATTTTCAGCTATGGTCAACGCTAACCCAGCTTGGCTATCACACGGTGCTTTGAGCATCACCCACACTTCACTCCCTGAGTAATTTTTGGCATGGTATTAAGCTACTACTTACAAACCACACTGGGGCTCTGCACGAATGCATCCCTGGATAAATCCCAGCTCATTTCCCAGCAGCCTAAGGCAGCTAGAGCATGACTCCTCCAATGGAGTCCCACAATGAATACACGGTGAAACGGTCACGTCTTGCGCTACCGCTTCATCAGCCTACCCGCATATCTCTCTCTCTCTCTCTTTCTCTCTCGCATATCAGGTATATGAAGTGCGTGGCTGACTTCATGTGCACCTATAAACCATACGGACTCATTGAGCTGGATACACAAACACTCGCAAAGGTAATCCCTACCTCCTCATCTACTCTAACTCGACCACAACTCTAAACCTGGGCTCGAATCGTCACATACGATATCGTATTACTCGTCACGTAAAAACAAAATTTTCAGGTTATGACGTACGTGAACGTAGTCTTTATCTCATTCAGCTTATACTGCCTGGCGTATCACGTAATTTTCATTCGTATGGTTTTCGATCGGTGAACGGATGTTACGATTTGAGTCCTGGTCTCCCGCTCTCCCTCAGCTAAACAGTTGTCACTTTGAATGCCGGATTGAATAACATTAGTGGTGTTCACCAAAATGAGCAAGTGGCCTGGCAGTCTGGTAAAAGAGCAGACCAGCTCAAGCAACGACTGTTGTCAATACCACTCTTATTTAGTTGATAGACATCCTTATTCTTCACAGCAAGAATAACTCGTTCACTGAGCCTGTAATTAATTTTCTTAATTAAGAAACATTCTTTCCATCAGTTCTCCTTTGGATGTTCCTTAGTTACAAAAATTATCAGGCAATACAATTCGTCTTAATCTCTCGTTACCTGGCAGCTTTCCGTTCCCAGTGTCCAGTACTTGTCGCGAAAATCCCTCGGCTGCAGTGTATATATGTATGTTCGTCTAGCCACAATGTTGACTATTTCAGGTAAGCATTTATCTAGTGTTAATCGAGAAATTACAGACAATGTTTGCGTAAAATCTCCTGAGGGCAATATCAATACATTTCCGAATGGTTGGACGTTTCCATGCAAATCCCGCGACAATGGATCAAGGACCTCAAGCAATTTTTTATGTGCCATCGTTCACTGATCTCAAATAATTAGTTTAAATTTTTGTACTACTTTTTCCATACCGGATGTTCTGGAAATATTGCAAGTAGGAGTTTCGCTGATTTATATGTTCAATGGCAGCTTAAGAGCTGAATTAACAATGTTTCCACCTGGTAGCAATTCCAGGCGAAGCGATAGCTAAGGTTATGTAGTTGTTTGAACGAACCGTTGCCATAAATAATCAATCTTATTTGGCGCTGTAAACGCCTAAGCCATTTTGGCCGAGATCGACAAAGAACGCCAGTCGTTTCTCTGTGCCAACTGACGACTATGGGAAATGCCCCGTGAAGCCAAGTTCCTATCCACTTGGTCTCTCCCTCTTCCTCTGCTACCACCAGCGGATTGAGAGTTTCAGAACTGGAACGTCGCTTCCCATTCGAACGACGTGGCCAAGCCAGCGGAGCCGCTGTATTTTCGTTCGATACACTATGTCCGTTTCGTTGTAAAGCTCATACAACTCATCGTTCCATCGTCTGCGGTACTCCCGTCGCCAACGCGCAGAGGCCTGTAAATCTTCCCTAAGATCTTTCTCTCCAATACTTCAAGAGCCGTCTCATCGAATGTTGTCATTGTCTAAGCTTCTGCGCCACATACCAGCATGGGCATAATGAGTGACTTATAGAGTGTGGTTTTTTGTACGTCGAGAGAGAACTTTACTCCCGAATTGCCTATTCAGTCCAAAGTTGCATTTGTTGGCTAGAGTGATTCTGCATTGGATTTCCATACTGACATTACTATCGGTGTTAATGCTGGTTCCCAAGTAAACGACATTCTCTACTTTCTCGATATTACAACTGGCAACAGTAATGTGGGTGTCAAGGCGGGACTGCTCTGACTCTTTGTTTGATGACAGGAGATACTTCGTCTTATCTTCGTTGATCACCAAACCCAATCGCTTTGCTTCTTTACCCAACTTGGAAAAGGCAGGACAGAATTCGAAGTTTTTGTTACCGATGATATCGATGTCATTGGTATCCACCAGAAATTACACGCCAGGAGTTCACAATAGTAATAGTAATCATAATCATAATAATATTATCTGATGTTATTCAAAATTTCTTTACTCGCAATATACGTAGGCCAAAAACATAGTGGAGCGGCGAGCGAAGAGCATCGAGCAAAGCGTCGATTTCAAGCGCATATGTTCCAATGGGATAGCCATATATCTAATACTTGTATATTGATAGTAACATATCTTCACTATGTGTTTTTATTCCGCAATCAAAGGGAGACAGCCTATAAAATAAATGTTTGCTTGTGTTAGTATAAATGTATATTTGTGAACTATTACAAACAAACCACTGTCAAGTCACTCCAGGAGCGGTTTAAATTACAAATATTAAAAAAATTGAAATATAAAATAACCAAAAGTTTTTCCCTGAACGTGATTGGGGCGAGCTTTGTGGTAACCGGCGGATTTGAATAAGCAGCAAGAGATGTATAAGTTACACTTGAGGCGATCACCATAACCACTCTTAAAAGATAGGATGAGAGGATCCGTGCCTTTCTTTCCAGCTCCTTAGCCAGCATTTAGCGTCTGCCCGTTTTCCCTGATACGGCTCATTTTTAAGTAAATAGTATAACATACTGACGCGTGCAACACGATTCCTCTTTCCTTACTTTTTTGTTCAAAAGTTAAACACAATTTTTTTTTGGCTTTAATTAAAATTTAATTTTCTAAAATATTGACGATTACTGCACCGCTCCTGATTTTTTATTCTTTTCAAATGTCATTCTGAGTACATTGGTTGGTTGGTTTTCTCGTTCTATCATTATATATCTGCACTCTAATGTTGGCGGATGTACTTTCAACGTACTGCCAATATAGAAGTATTACATATATGGGGAGAGCGTATAGTGAAAAGCAAGCGTACACACACTTTTTTAATTGAAGCCTTGCTCGATGAAAGCTCTTCGCGTCACTCGCCGCTTCACTATGTTTTGACCTATGGCGCTATGGCGACCGAACGAAATTGTTTATAATTCAAATTTAATTGTTTTATAATGTAACGGAATGGTGACAGCAATTTTAAATTTTTTATTATTGCATTTCACGGGATATTTTTATGTTTTCGTTACGCTTTTTATCATTTCTTCATTTGTATCCGTAACTTTTTATTAATTTTTTTCCATTGCGTAATTTGTATACCAACTTATCACTTCGTTTGATAAGATATCATAAATTCTCTTTTTTCAAACTGTCCGGATTTGGATAATGTTGTGTAGCTGGCTGTTCGGGCAGAGGTGAGTGGCAGGTTGGCATGCTTGTTTTCCCAGGCTAGCTCGACGGCCAAATGGGGGGGTTGTTTGCCACTTCTCTACCTTCAGCTACAACAAACAAAAATTTTCTGTCATGCCAATGTAAAACGAAGGAGAAAAAGAAAGCAATGGAAGCCTGTCCGGGTCAGTTGGAGCCATCCCACCCCTTCTAAGTGCCGACGGCATTTAGCCTTGAGTTCCGCCGGGGCTCCTAGTTCATCATGCGGAACTCCCTTTACCTGACCTAGTCCGTCAGTCAAACGTTTGTCACCTGTTAAATCGTCATGTCACCTGTAACATACCCACGTCCTCTCCGCCTAAGCAGCACCCACACCAACCTAAAAATTCCTAGCATTCCATCTTAAATAATAATGCTATGTTCAACTGAATTTCATTGTAATACAAATTCATTTATTAAATTAAATCAAAACAAAACCTAACACATAAAATTCCTCTTATACTATTTCTTTACTTCTACTACTAACTGAATCCAAATTTATTGTTTATTATTACTGTTATAGGTATATATATATATATTTAATTATTTTTCCTTTTTTTTTCTTTTCCTAATTATCTACTTCTATTAACAATATATTAATTATTCCCTTACTCACAAATATCTATCTTTCGTTTGTATTTCTTGTATTTTTTTCGCGCTTTCCACTGTAATTCTTAAAGTTTTTATTTTGTAATCGTTTTTTTTTTTGTATTTAACTATTAAAATCTCAAAAATATGCGTATACATGTGCACATATATGCTTAACAAGCGCAACCATATATTCATGTGCCTTTGTTACCTCACATAAATATATGTATGTATGTATATATGTATATGCACGTTTTATATTACTCTTTTTTTTCTACCGTCGGTGACCCTTCCTAATGCTACTGAGTATGTATGTACATATATATGCAAATGTTAAAAACAATAGTGACTTCTCACTTACCAGTATGTGTGTATGTTGTATGTCCACCGATGCTAGCGCCAGCATGCAGACTACCTGGAAAGTGTTGGGGGAGAAAAACAAAGCATTCATATGTACATATAACTACTGGAAAGGAGAGTAACCAAACAACCAGAAACAGGTGGTATAGTGGATCACGATTAGTGGGTACGTATGCCACCTGTTTTGCTCTCCTTTTCAGTTCGGCCCTTTAATCCGTCGCGAAAACAAACTACCCAGCCAGCAAAATCATCGTAAACAAGCTTGTAATTAGATATTTTCTCGAAGAAAAACCGGATTAAAAATCGTTTATGATAGCCGTTTACGACTCTTTTTCGAGCACTTTTTCGCTTTAAATTGTGCATCGCCTACGAACACTCGTAAACGGATCGAAAAAGCATTCGTATGCGAATATTTTTACGTCCGTTTTTTAATTGTAAACGAGTCTCGTAAACGATTAATTTACGTTAAAAAAGCGTTTTTTTTACATTGCTTTATCTACTGTTTTTGAATGCTAAAAATAAAGGCAATTAATAAATTCAAATTATTGTAGTTATTTTATTGAATGGAATTATAATTAATAAATATTTATAGTACCGGATCAAAGTATTGGCACAGAGAATTTTTCGCAATGTGTGCAAAGTTTGTTACTTGAATTTCTTTTCGCACATTTTTTTTTTTTAATATAGTTAGTATGAAGACCTACTTTCAAATCAGATTTTTGAGAAAAATATATCCTATTATATTTTAGTATAACATAGTGCAAGCTTGAAGTTGCCAGAAACCCGCGATGATTTTTGGCAAGTTTTTTACGCAGTTTCTTCCATGCAAATTATGTGCGACATTTTTTTCTTGTATGGAAGAAACTGCGTATAAAAAATTGCCAAAAAACAAAGAGGTTTTCTAGCTATTCAAGCGTGCACTTTATCATACTAAAATTAAATGGGCTATGAAACTGCATACTTATAATTTTTCTAAAAAATCTGATTTGAAAGTAGAACTTCATACTAGCTATATTTTTATAAAAAACAATTAGAGAAGAAATCAGAATAAAAAACTTTGCATTCATGGCGAAAAATTCTCTGTGCCAATATTTTTTCCCGGCACTGTATATGTGAAGATATTTTCAGATAAATAAATATTAACAAACTATCTATTAACAATTTAACAATTAAATAAGAGGGGTTTAATATATATTATAAAGTAGCTGAATTTATTTTTTATCTTTTTTGCCGATAGGCTGCCAATTTTTTTGCCGGTCGTGTGCATATTGGAAGTGCTTCTTTGAAACGGAAATAAAAACTTCTTCGTCGGAGTTAAATTTTTGACGACAAGCACCTAAGAAAATAAAGTGGAAGATTAAACTCCATTGGAAATCGGAAAATTTAATTAAGTAAATAGTGGTAATAAATAATATTATTATCCGTACTTCTTATTGCCGCAGTCGTTGCCAAACCAAAAGCGCTGCTTTTGGTACCAGTTCCCTTCCACGAGAAAAGTTCTGCTACCTCACCTGTAATAATTTTCCGCCAGCACGTTCTTAAATATTTATCTACATTTAAAATATTTATAGCTTCGAGTTCAGAAACCTATAAAGTGCTTAAAGAATGCAATAAAAATTATTTTATTATGATTAATTTATGTTTATAGTTACCAATAATTGTTGTTTTTCACTTGAACTCCCGAGGTCTTTTCCATATTCCATAAATGCATGCTTTTCCTTAAATGGGCTTCTTGGTAGATCGTCCTTTGCGTTTGCACCAGTCTGCCAATAAGTCACATACTTAATAACTTTCTTAAATTGAATATTTAACAAACTACTTACATACTTATAAAATATTGTGATTGAAGAAAAATTGTCAACAAAACTAAAATTTTTTCTTGTGCTGACAAATTACTACAAGCCTCTTTCTATTATATTTTTTTGTTTTATCGTTTACGAGCTTTTCTCTAACTTTTTGGCGATACGAGAATCCCTCGTAAAACATAATGTTCGTAAAATGTACGTTTTCTTGCTGGCTGGGTAAGTGTCGTTTGAACGTATGTATGTATGTATGTGTACCGGCGCGTGTGACAAAAAAATAAAAATAAAATAAAAAAGAATTTAATAAACCAAAGAAAATTATATCTATAACTTATCGTTATTAATAACAAGAATTGTGCGTGAAAGGCAAAATAAGTGATCGGATTAATGTTACTAATAATAGGAAACTGCAACTATTTGGCAAATATGAACTAAGGTGTAACGCGAGTACAGAGTAAAAAAAACAGCGTGATGAATTTAAGCTGAATGTCAAAACTCAAAAATAAACGCAATGTAAATAATGTGGTGAAAATAAAACTAAGCTTAGAACAACTAAATTCGAAGAAAAAGGTGATGAAATAGCAAACTAACAAAATTTAAAAAAGAACAAGTAAAAAAGTCTAAGTTCGGGCGGAGCCGAACATTAAATACCCGGCGCAAGTATTAAATATATGTTTTTTCACCTTTCCGAAACCTACCGCTAGATGGTAAGCCGGGGTGTATCAATTTTGAGTAAATTAGCGTCCTTAAATTTCGAAATATTGAAGTTTCAAGCATTTCTGAAATTTACCGTTCTATGAAAAGCGGCCGTAATTTTAGTCCGATTTCAATAATTTTCAACATTTTGCTTATATGTGGCAAGCACAATAACCACACTGAGTTTGGTACAAATTGGTAGAACGGTTACCGATATACATATATGTGATCATAAGTGGGCGGTGCCACGCCCATTTTCCAAAATTTTACCATTAACGTATTTCTTGGTAAAGAATTGTTGCAAGCGTCAATTTTGAATAAGAAATCGAAGATTTTGTATTTCTCTAAATTACCGTTATATGGGATGTGGGCGTGGTTATCGTCCGATTTTAAAAATTTTTGGCGATTTTTTGTGCTGTACCAAGGCCAACAACTGTGCCAAGTTTGGAAGAAATTAGTGCAGCGGTTACCGAGATATACACATGTAACCATAAGTAGGCGTGGCTACGCCCATTTTCCAAAAATTTATAATATTCTTATTTTTCGTCTGAAACTTATTATAAATATCAATTTTGAGTGAATACACTTCAGTAGTTACTAAAATATCGCAGTTTTCGTATTTCTGAAAATTACCGGTATATGGGAGGTAGGCGTGGTTATTGTCCTATTTGGCCCATTTTCAATACCATCTGTCCTACTCCAGAAAGAAGTGCACGTACCAAGTTTCGTTAGGATATCTGAATTTTTACTCGAGTTATCGTGCGCACAGACGGACGGACGGACAGACAGTCACCGCTTAATCGATTTCTCTTTTCATTCTGATCATTTATGTATACATTTTTCTATATCTATCTCGATTCGTTTTGCCTGTTACAAACAACCGTTATGTGAACAAAGTTATAATACCCTTGTGCACAAGTGCGCTCGGGTATAAAAACGGCAAGACTGGTAACTGTTGAACGCCCATGAACAAAACCATGTTGAGAGCTTTGAGACAATTGTGAGCTTAGAGATAGGGCGGTAATTGGAGACCTCAATTTTACTACCACTTTTATGATAGTAATAGTAATAAATGTAATTTTCCAATCATCAAGAGAAGTAGCTGTTTTTAGAGATAAATTAAATAAATACAACAGAGGCTCAGCAATCACCGACGCACATTTTTTTTAGAAAAAAAGGAAGACATGAGATGATCGTCACATTGATGGGAGTTCTTGAGATTTCGAATTCCAGTAATGACATCTTCTTTTTTAGGACTAACGAGCCGAAATCTACAGACGAAGTAATATTTTTTAAAATTGAATCATCATGCCAACTATCTTCATGCTTTGAAAAAGTGCAAACAAGTTAGCAGATTCGTTGGGTGATATTGATCTCTTACCCAGGTATGTCAATGACGATGGAAATGTAGAAGAAGTTCGTTTCGATTGTATAAAATTCCAAAAGGATTTTGGGTTTGATTTAATATTATCTTCGAAGCCTAATTTATAATTTTTGTAGAGAAATTTATCTAGACAGTTAAATTCTTTGGAATAAGACAGATACTTTTTCTTGCGATCATCATAACCTGATTTTTTATACAGCCTATACAATTTGTTTCTTAAATTTTTTAGCTTTTTTAAGCCTTTAGTGTACCAAGGCAACTTGTAAACCCTTTGCGGTACCCGGGGAATGTTTTCACTAGAGGTTTTGAATATTATGTTCTTAAATAATTTAAAGCAGTCGGTAAGGTTACATTCAAGAAACAATGATTGCCAGTCTACGTTGGAAATGCAATCATTAACTACATCAAAATCACACCGTCTATAATTAAATTTAATAACCTCGTCAGTTACATTGCATAAGTATTAATAAAATTCGATTTCCAAAAGTAGCGGTACATGATGCTTGTCAGTAGCAGATAGAGAACTAAGTGATTGATTGGTGTTAAAATTTAAGTCGCTACTTATAAATATTACATCTAGAATTTTTCCAAGTTTATTTACGAAATGATTGATTTGTGTTAGTTGCAAACTATAAAAGCTATCAATTAAATTAATTTCATTCGCATTGTCACCATTGCTTGGCATAAGTGAATCCTCATCTGCAAGATATGACCATGCGATTTTATTTAAATTAAAGTCACCTAAGATATATAGCTGATTATTTGATACTGTCTCCGCCAAGTGCCTAATATTAGTAACGTGATCATAATAGACTTTATCCCAACTATTCGGCGAGATATATGAAACGCAGATACGTAGAACATCTCTCACCCCAGCAATCTCAACACAAAGTTGATCAAGCACAGAATCCGATTTATGAAGAGCTACTGTATTCGAATGAAGAATTTTTTTGACAGCAATTAAGTCACCACCACCCCTTATGAGGCCAGTTTTTATGCTATCCCTGTCTTTACGAAAGACATTATAGATATTTGTATCGAAAAACTCCTCGTCGAAGAAATCTGAGGTTAGCCAAGTCTCAACGAGAACAACTACATCGTACTAATTTTGGGATGTTGCTACATAAACAACCGAAGCTTTGGTTCTCATTCCAGACATTGACATTGACAGTGACTTAATTGAGTTTAGATGTGTTTGGCACGGGATATTATGTAGCGCAGCATCTATGGAATGACTGCTGCAACTCCGGCCTTTTGAAAAACCCGAAAAGGTCGTATTATTACATTAGATGGCCACAGTGAAGGGTCGAGCAGCTTATTATAATTTGAAGAAGAAATTCCCAGTTTAAAATTCACTTTAGTTAAGGAGTCTGAATTCACGCCTTTCTTAACTAATTTAACGCACTTTAATGCCGATGGTGACATATTCGCCTTCTTTGCAATGTAAGTTATAATATTTTCGGCATTCACCGACGGCTTAAATGACGCCAAATGTAACCATTTCAGCTGTTCAACAACATCCAAACCTGAGTCAACATTGTTGCCAACAACCACAGAGCGAGGCTTTCGAGTTTTTAACTCACGAACATTATTGCTCTTAGAATTAGGTGACGTGTTGAGGTCGATGGGTTCCGATTGCGGTACAGCAGCAGCATCAGCATACGTAAATGTATTACAGTTAGCTGACATATCAGCGCCGACAGCAGAAGAGATTAATTCAGCGTTTTCCAAGAATGATGAGAATGAGAGTGTAAAGAATAATTTTGAAGAAGAAGAGGAAGAAGCGAACAAGTGGTGATGTAAAACTAGGTTGAATTGTACCTACTCTTCAGCTTCTTAAATTTGAACATACATTCGGTACAAGCACATTATTTTAGGTACATTTGGAACGTAGTAAAATATTAGGGGTATTCTCGAAGTCTTGCACGATGCACGGATTGCACGAAATGCAAAAATACTATTCCAAATTTCGAAGAGTACGAGAACACCCCATTGCAAAGTGGTAGCATGCATGGGGAGCAAGCAGCGAAATTATGTATCAAATACAATAACAAGAGACAGCAAAAAAAAATTAAGTGAGCGAGATGAGAGGAATGAGAGAAATATGTAGCAATTCCAACAACAAAACAACTAGCACAGGGTCGCTATTATCTTGCTATGCTATTTTGCAAAATATATACATGGGTTTCGACGTTGCATATTTTGCAGCGATAGGAAATGTTGTTTCCCATGAATTTTCTTGTTGTGTGTTTGCAATTTATGCAATCCGTGCAATCCGTGCTACGTGCAATGGCTTTGCAAGATTTGGAGAATACCCCTATTGTTTCATGTAAATAGAAAAATTGTTATGGTACAAAAGGTACAAAAGATCTAGTCTGCCAACTACCAAAAATGTATGCACATAAAAATACATGTTTACTGTTTAGGTACGTATATCTACTTTTAGGTACAACTTTTCGGCAAATTGGTACAATATGCAAATTTAATATTCATCACCAGTGCGAAAAAATAATAATGTGACGTCTGCGAAAGGGTGGACTAGCGGTCCGCGGAAGGCGCCACCTTTGTTTCGCTGCATCGTGAGCGTTTTCCATTACACCAGCACCATTAACAGCCGCCGCATTGGAGAGTGAGAGAGAATGTGACTCCACCAATTGCATTGAGTGAGGGTCCGAGCCTCTCTTTTGATTTGCAGCAGTACTATCAGAAGCAGTGTTGCCAGAACTTTTTGGACGAACCGGCTAAATTGGCAAATAAAACCAGCTAAAAACGGCTAAAATGTTTCAACTAAATTTCACATGTTTTATTTAAATAAATCACGAGTAAAAAGACTATTTCTTGGAGAGAAGTTACAAATTCGAGCCGGAAAAAATTTTGCCAGCAAGAATTTGCAATTAGGAAAAACATATGATTAATTTAGTTAATTCCAATGATTTGAAAGGTACTCGGCAAAAAAACTGTATTCTTAATCGGAATGCAATCTCAACCAGAGTCGATATAGTAAACCCGACAAAGAAATTGAATCGTATGTTGAAGAAAGTCGGACTGACAAGATATATACACGTAGATCCCGTTTTTTTGCCCCTCTGAAAGAATTTTAAAAATTCTATACAATTTTCTTTTGTTTGAAATTTTTAGGCAGTAAAACAACGACCTTAAGTTAACATCAACCGAGGCCATATGTTGACAAGGGATGCAAAATCACAGTTACACAAAAGAACTGGTCAGACTTTTCAGAAATCCCTTCAATTCTGATGTAAAATATAATGCAAAAGAATGCAGATCTCCCATTTGGATGACCGGTCATATGACCGGCAGATGTCTCGTAGGATTCCCAGAGAGTTTTGCTTTACATAAAAATTTGTGCTCTTTTATTTTCATTTTGACTCACTTCAGTGTTGGTTCCTTTAATTCAAGTTGGCATTCGGTTTTTGGAATTTAAATAAGTTCTCAGCAAAAAAGTTTGTTTAAAAAAATACATATGTGTACATAGCAGAGAGCTGCATGGATACACTCAAATTACATTTTAAGTCACTCGCTTTCTTTTCACATCTGCACACACTCGCACTCATTTATTTCCAAACATAACGTGCGATAGCATTGAAAAAACATTGTCGGTTGAGTGAGTAATTCACACTATCAAGTGCTCGATTCAAATAACAAGTGCTTGATTTGAAAAACAAGTGCATGGCATAACTGCTGTAATGAAAGCATCAAAGAAAAAATCATTTGTAAAGACAATTTTTGTTAATTTTATTGGTTTCCTAACTGCATATTATAATGCAAAAATATCAACTGATTAAGGGCATCATCATTTGACAAAAGGTGGCATCTTTTGTCAGAAATAACATTTCCAGCAGAAGAAAAAACTGGCCTGTTCGAGGCAAGTAATAAAAGCGGTATTACTGCCGAACTGATGAAAAATGGCAACATTGTTGCAACTGCCCAACTAATATTACATTCCTAGAATATTACATAGAACGCGATACTTTAATAATTCGCGCAACAATGCGGTTGTGATTGCAACTCAAACAAGCCCACTCTTTCTGACGATGAGCTAGTTGAAAGAGTGGCTATTACTCTACGACTGAGTTTATACAGCAGCGGCATTTCGCATTTGTGTACCTCCTACCAATTAATTATATCGAAGTCCGTATGAAAATATACCTCAATATTTTCATATCGCCGCAGCTCTGCAGTAGCTTTATCAGTTCTGCTCACAAAGGTAGGCGGTTTAAGAAGACCTGAAAACAGCTCAAAGTTGTCTGAAGGTAACAAAGGTGTATCCGCAATTTGTGGTTCCGTGTAAAAATAAGCGAAATCGGCCCAATTTCATACAACCCGGCCTGACATGAAAATTTTCTCCACGATAAGGCTAGTAGCCATTTCTAACAGATTTTAGGTCGCTTAGTCAAAAATGGAAACATATACAGTATATTTTGCTTAGCTGCCCATCCTTCTTTGCACGAAAAACTTGTGCGCTTAACCGAAAAAAGCAATTAAGCGAATTTTCTTTACTACTTCAATGAGGAAGAGATCCTAATCCCTATGAAACCAAATAATGGAGGGGCACTTAACTCGTAGAAATTACTGCAAGCGAAATTTTTTCTTAATGGTATCTAATTGTGTATATAACTATATAAAATTATGGCCGTTTTCGTTGTTCTGCGAGAAGAGCAAAATAAATAAAAGCTTGTAAAATTTGGGTAAGTGAAGAGCCAGTGCTGGTAAACGTAATACTTTCTTTGACAATTGATAATAGTTGCACAATTTTTATCTCTAATGTGCAGGTATGTTGAACGCATCTATCAGAGCAGTCTCTATATAAATAAATAAAATAATGCCACTGATGCGCATTTTGGGGCAGGTATCTCAAATGTGGCAAAAATGGCAGCAAAGCAAAATATACTGTATACATATTTGAAATTTAAGAAAACAAGGCAAATAGCAAAATCTGCTAAAAACGGCTAATTTTTTCTGCAAAGCGGCTAACAAATCGGTTGCCGGCTAAATCGAAATTTCTCCGGCTGTTTGCCATCGCAACCGGCTAAATCTAGCCGGAAAACGGCTAAAATGGCAACACTGACCATTGTTAGCAGAATTGTTTGAAATATTATTGTTGTCACCAAAATCACGAAGCTGTGCTTTATTTAGCGAGCCAATTAGGTTATTAAGAGCACTTATGATTTCGCGTACTTCCTCGATCTTTGCGCGCGATGCAGAGGGAAGGCCAGCCACACAACTATCACACGTGCAATTAACGTTTTTATTGTTGTTAATAATATTGACGGCATTAGCACTTATTTTTGCTCATTTGATATGTGTCTTTAATTCGCAAATTCCGCAAGCAACATAATCATTTGCCGCACAAGATGAAGGACATTTAGTACAATTAGGCATTTTGAGCACTTTTAAACAAAAGATACGCACAGCGTTAGCTGTCAGATAAATATTGCAGGTGCGCGAAAAAAACACGCCTAGTCACCACGACAATGCTTAAATTTTCAAGGTGCTTTTTAAGATGCTCAGCAAACGATATGAATCGAATTGGTTTTGTTGATGCGCAAACTATCAACAAAATTTCGTTATGCTTCAGAGCTAAATTAACGAAACAAAACTCAATCATTAACGTTGAAACGAAATAAATCATCAATAGTTAAGTTGTTGTTGTATGCCATTGCCAGCTCACGGTTAACACCTAGCACCTAAATGCCTGCTACAGCTTCGTAATTAACGATTGAATTTCTTTTCGTTAAAATCCAAAATACAATTATTTTGATAATTACCTAAACGATACAAAACTGAATCACTTCAACAGAAACGATCGCTTTTTTTTGATAAACGCTAAAATTAACGTTTCAATGCATCCTTGGTGTAAATGAAAAAAATTAACAATATTGAAATTAATAAACTTTATGAAAGATATAGATAGATATACAGTGAAACCCGCTTAAGTACCCCCCTGATTAAGTACCTAACCCGCTTAAGTAACCAACATTTTTGGACACCGTGAATTTTTTAATATAATCAGGAGAAAATCCCTCTCTTAAGTACCGCCCCGCTTATTTACCCAACCCGCCTAAGTACCTCAATTTTACGTGCCCCATTTACAATTTTACTTATAATTTTCCCCTTTTAAGTGCTATTTTAAAATTCCTTAAAATATTTACATATTTTGAATCTCAGTGGCAGCGTTACACACCTTCGGAAAAAAAATTCTAATTTTTAGCCACTGTGAAACTTGCACATTATTACACTAAAATTGAATGGGCTATAAAACTGTATACTCAAAAAACACTTCTCAGAAAAAAGTTTTAAATTATGATGAAACTTTTTTTTATGCGTTCTACAAAATCTTAAGCTTAGGTTTATGTGGTATTTGCTAGGGAATGAACTGCATTTTAATTGATTGAAAAACCTTAAAAATTAATAAATGAACATAAGCGGCAAACAATAACTTTGACTTTTTAAACAATTTAATTCTTGTAAAAATGATATACCATTGCACTGAATATTTTTTAATAAAGTTTTTCTTTACTTGTTTATGTGTTTAAATAATGCTACGATTTTGGTTTTAAACTATGTATACTTCATTAAATGTTGTTATTCAAGTATTTATGTAAGTTAACAAGAAGATGTAACTACGTCAGTAATTATGTTCGCTTAAGTACCCGCATCGAGGTACTTAAGCGGGTTCTTGTAAGTACCCAACCCGCCTAAGTACCTCAAAAAGCTGACATTTTTCGTGAGGTACTTAAGCGGGTTTTACTATAGTTCATTTCTTTTACCAACTCCTTCATTATAGTCATTTATATTTTCAACAACTTCTATTTCATGATTACTTTCAGTATTTATATGTTCCCTAAAGTGCCAAACCCAACGGCTGAGATTTTCCATAATGGACCGTTTCCATTTTTTTACCTCCCTTTTATTAGCTCGGGATGTAACTATAGGGCTATTCGCGATTCGGTGCATAAGAGCTGACAAATTTATGCAATTGCAGAAATATGCCATGGATTGTGAGCGACCTTTATTAAACTGTCATGGTAAAGCTTTTGCAAAACAATTTTTGTGCATCAGCTTTGGTTTTGTTTATGAATGCAATGCATAGCATTTTTATGCTATGGATTTTAGGTATTGCAAATTTGTCAAGCCATGACAAATGCAAATGCGTGTATTTTGTTTGTGTATTGCAAATAATTTGCAATACAAATTTGCAATGCAATGATGCTAGGCCATTTGCACCGGATCGCGAATAGCCCTTATGTAATATTGATGCGCCTAAAAGATGCAGAGATTTCTATTCTCAAGTTATATGCCTGATAACAGTACGAATGGAAATTATAATAGCGAGGTTTTAGTTTTTTAAACTATAATTTTATTTATTTAATGAAATTCGCAGGGCTATGAGGAAGTGCTCATTGAGCGATATCTTCAACATTTTGCGTCCAAATGTTAATAGTTTTAAAGTTATTTGTTTTTAAAACTTCCTCACTACTTCACAATCTAATATAAAAAAATCTCGTGTCACGGTGTCGAACTCCTCCTAACCGCCTCGACCGATCTTTGTGAAATACGGTACGTATGAGAATCAGATGTAAAGTATATTTCATACCGCTAGGTGCAGGGGGCGTGCCATCTCCCATGCAAACAGAATTTTTCATAATCCATATCTCTGGAAGTGTTCATGGTAGAGTACTCGAATATGGTATGGATATATTGAAAACAATCGTATACTCATGGAGAAAAAGGGGGGAAAGGAAAAGGGAGTGTGCCACCTCCCATACAAACCGAATTTTTGATACTGCATTTCCCGGAAAATCTTTATGGAAGAGGACTCGAACGTGGTATTGAGATATATTAAAGCAATCGCATACTCATGGAGAAACATTTTGGTTATCGGAAAACGCGGAGTGGCACCTCCCATACAAATCGAATTTTTTATATTCTCTGGAAGTGTTCTTGGTAGAGTTCTGGAACTTGCTATTAACAAGATATATAAAATCAATCGCACAGTCATGAAGCAAAATTGGGCCTATTGGAAAAAGTGGCGTGGCACCTCCCATACAAACCGAATTTTTCACACTGCATATCTCTGGAAGTGTTCATGGTAGAGTACTGGAATTTGGTATGTACAAGATATATAGTGACCCGATCTTTGTTAATTTTACTGTAAACTTTCTGTTGATAATGAGTGAAAATAGTGCGAAATTTCATGTTTCTAGCTGCATATATGAAGATGTTATAACAAAGAATCTCATATCTGAACAATCAGTTGTATGGAGGCAATAGGTTATAGCGACCTGATCTTCGCCATTTTCTTTGTAAATATATTTTTGATAATGGGTGGAAATATTGCGAAATTTCATGGAGTTATAACGAAAAATCGCTTATCTGAACAATAAGTTGTATGGGAGCTATATGTAAAAGTGGCCCGATCTTTTTTATTGTCACTGTAAGTATTCTGTTGTTAATGTGTGGAAGTATTGCAAAATTTCATGCTCCTAGCTGCATAAATGGAGGAGTTATAACGAAAATTCTCATAACTTAACTATCAGTTGTATCTGATATATATGTTATAGTGACCCGATCTTTGTTATTTTCACTGTAAGTTTTCTGGTAATAATGAGTAAAACCGTGCGAATTTTCATGTTCATAGCTGCATAAATGAATAAGTTATGGCAAAACATCTCAAATCTGAACAATCAGTTGTGTTGAGGCTATAGGTTATAGCGACCCGTTCTTCGCCATTTTCACTAAGAGTATTATTTTGATAATGAGGAGTTATAACGAAAAATCGTATATCTGAACAATCAGTTGTATGGGAGCTATAGGATATATTGACCCGATCTTTGTAATTTTTACTGTAAGTTTTCTGTTGATAATGGGTGGAAGTATCGCAAAATTTCATGTTCCTAGCTACATAAATGGAGAAGTTATAATGAAAAATCTCATATCTGAACAATCAGTTTTATGGGAGTTATATGTTATAGTGGTCCGATTCTTACGGTCCCGACAAATGATTAATACATTATAAAAATACACCCACCTACCTAATTTCATCCGGATATCTCGAAAACTGAGAGACTAGATTGCATACAAACAGACGGACAGATGGGCATGGCTAAATCGACTCAGCTCGCCGTTCTGATCATTTAAGTATACATTTTAATGGGTCTAACTCTTCTTATTCTGGTACTTACAAACATCGGACCAAAGTTATAATACCATTTCCTGCTCATGAAAGGTATACAAATTGGGGCTATTGGAAAAAGGGGTGAGGCACCTCCCATACAAACCGAATTTTTCTCACTGCATATCTCTGGAAGTGTTGTTGATAGAGTACTGGAACTTGGTATGTACACAGTGTGCAAACCTCTACCACATATGTGGTAGATCTACCACATATTTTTTAAAATTTTGGTTTCTACCACATCTACCACACAAGGCTTAAAATCTACCACATTTTTAGACAGAGCATTTGGTTACAATTTTCACATAACTCTAAAATTTCAACTCAATTCTAATAAGAAATATAAAAGTTATTCAATAAATTTTTAAAAACGTACATCATAACTTTGGCTTTAAATATATCTGCGCCTTAACATTTTAATATTTCAAAAATCCTCATATTTATATTTGCTAAAGTATTATGCAATTGAAAGGAGTTCTTTGTTCCATCCTATGGTTTAATATATACGCAAAAATATAAGTTTGTAAAAGGTTCGAATATTTTGTCGACTTAATAAAATGAGACATTTTAATCTGGTAAAACACTCACAAATACTTAATTCTTAATTACATACTATGTGTATATGATATACATATACTTCGAACACCGTCCCTAAAAGAGGAACAAGGATTTTCTCAAATGAATGAAAATATTTTTTCTTAATGATTATATTCTCTAACAAGAAAATGCTTTACATCCATTTTTGTTTTTGCATCAATTGCGTTGTATCTGTACGATCCACTTGCATTATATTTTCCGATCTAATTTTTGAGTTGTGCCCCTTTTGACGGCGGCGATATGTATACCCAATAAAAAAATGGAAAATCTACCACATCTTATTCAAATCTACCACATATTTTTGCTGATTCTACCACACTAAAATAAAAAGGGGTTTGCACACTGTATGTACAGGATATATAAAATCAATCGCATAGTCATGAAGAAAAATTGGAGCTATTGGACAAAGCGGCGTGGCACCTCCCATACAAACTCAGTTTTTCACACCGAATATCTCTGGAAGTGTTCATGGTAGAAAACTGGAACTTGGTATGTACAAGATACATAAAATCATTGGGGCTATTGGGAATAAGCGGCGTGGCACCTCCCATACATATCGAATTCTTCACACTGCATATCTCTGGAAGGGCTCATGATACACTGAGAAAAAGGATTAGTTTCGACAACTAAAGATATTTAGTTCCCGAATTTTGACAATATTTGGGAACTGTTACCAAGGATTGGGAACTATTACCATCGATTGGTTATTATAACTAAATATATTAAAGCTTCTAATATTCATCTAGGTTGTAACAAATCGTTAATTTAGTTGAAGGGTTTGGTTAATACTAATACATATTTCTTTGAAGCATATTTCTACAAATTCCATCAACTTAACGTATGGTTCATAAAAGGATGTTATTAAGCTCTGCTAATGCAGATAAGCTTTCTTTCAACACGTGGTTTAGGCATAGTTACCAAATCTTAGTTGAGGCAACCACGATTTGGTTTGAGAGTGGAACATATTCATGCTTGTGAGCCACCCCTAAAGAATGCTGAGCGCTCTCTGAGCACATACGAAGAGCGCCAGCTGAGCAATGCACACAGTCCCACTTATTGAATCGTTTGAATGCGCTAGTATGCCGACCATTGCATTGTGCGTGGAAATCATTGCTCCGCTACCGCTGTTCGTATATGGGTGAAACACGCATGTGGTCCCAGAGCGCTCAGTAAGCTATGGCATGTCGATCGCTGCGCCATGTGTGCTATGACATGCCCATACTTGTTTCAGTTTTGCTATCATCGCGGGTTGTTTCGGTGCGCGCATAGTTTAAAGTTTAATTAAAAATATAAAGTTTGATGCCAACCGGGGGTTTTCAGTGGATATATAATTCATGTGAATTATAATTTGAAAGTGTCTATTTAGCTAAGGAAAAAGCAAAGCAGTATACTTCCAGCAGATATTGACCTGGGTTTTCGCACGACTGTTCCTGTTTCATCGTTGTTTTTTAGGAAATTCTTACCACCATATACATATGTATTATTTACTTTAGTAACTAACTTATGTAAATATGTACGTATTTTTATGCTTAATATATGCAAATAAAAGAAGAAAGTAAACACAACAAACATCGAGTAAATTTTTATTTGTGTCAAACTGAAACTTTTTTCCCAATAATAAACGGTTAGCTGATTCAAGTCTACGGCAAGTTCACAAGATTAATTGAAAACTTGTATCAACCAAAGCATTGTTTATATTTGCTCAACAATGATTTTATTCAACTAACAATATTGTCCAATCAAGGTAGTCGTTTTGTAATTATTAACAAATATACATTTGTCCCAACTAGAAGTCTTAAGTAAATTGCAGACTTTCGTGAACTATATATTTATTTCGCCATATCCAACTATGCCACTTGATCACTATAACCAAATCTTGGTTATTATAACTAAACCTTTTTCTGGGTGTAGAGTACTGGAACTTGGTATATATAAGATATATAAAATCAGTCACATGGTTATGAAGAAAAATTGGGGCTATTGGGGTAAAATCAGTCGCATAGTCATGAAGAAAAATTGGGCCTATTGGAAAAAGTTGCGTGGCACCTCCCATACAAACCGAATTTTTCGCACTGCATATCTCTGGAAGTGTTCATGGTAGAGTACTGGAGCTTGGTATGTACAAGATATATAAAATCAGTCGCATGGTCACGAAGAAAAATTGGGGATGTTGGAAAAAGGGGCGTGGCACTGGAACTTGGTATGTACAAGATATATAAAATCAATGCCATATATCGCTAAAGATCTTTTCCGATTGCCTTCCTTTTTATTTTCATTTCATTTAACAACCCACACTTTACATACTCAGACCCTATTGAGTAACATACCAAGTTAAGTTCATACAAGTGTTGAATACAGTGCAGTAGACTAAATACAAGATGATGACAGCTCGGCCTCTTCTGATATAAACTCGTCCCGAGTTTACCTGCTCCCTCAACATCCTCAACATTTCCGTCGTCATCCATCTCCGGAAACAGAGCACACCATGGTCTCATCTTATGGGATGTTGCAATAGTACTGTACCGTCTTTGTGATCTATACATGTCTTCAAGGTCCTCAATTACATAAAGATTGAATCTTAGTACCTTCTTTACGACAAATGGTCCTTTGAATTTTGGTTGTGGCTTCCTAGATTCCCCTGTTTTTGGTGGTGGCGCTTCGATGAGGACTAAAAACCCCTCCTTATATGGCACCGGTTTACTATAACGAGCATCGAACCATGCTTTCTATTTACCCCGTGCAGCCTCAATATTCCGAATGGCATTACTTCGCCGACCGTTCATGTACAGTGTGTTGGTCCTATTGGTGTTAAATGTTATTATTAACCTTCTTCCTTATTAGGCAGAGAAGATTCTTCCGTTCAATAGGCGGCCGTGACGCTGCCGAAAACTTTACCTAGACAACTTTGCAGTTGCCGAACTTGGCGAAATGATGAAGCAAAAGCATATCATTCATATTCTGTTTTATGCACTAAATATTAACTCTATTTATGCATAATTTGTCACCAAAAGTGATTTTCATAACTCCGCCTCTTTCTTTTCGTTTTCATTATCATTGCATTGCTGAATGTGGAAGCAACCAATGATGAGACAGCTGACAGCGCTGGGTACGTTGCGGAATTATTCTACTTGTGAGTAATCGAGAAGCACCCAATCAAAATATGCAGCGGTTAGCGGAAGCAGCGAGCATAATTGAAATACTCTGCTTGCAAACGGCAGCGCTAAATATTAATAACATTTGCCTGGTCAGCATTGGCCTCAAAAGCATATCTAGGTTGCTGTGTTCGCATTGCTTTAGTTGTGCATTTGTAGGTTGCCCCTTCTATTGCATTTGGTATGTGTGGTCACTACACCCTTACCGTCAAAAAGAAAAATTTATTTCGTCTGAGTGATGAAATAAATTTTTGTGAGTGGAGTTATGCAGATACTTTACGTGTGTTTATATATTTATATTTTGCTTATTACTAGATTCTTATTGTATTGATCATAAGTATTTTCAATATTTTTGTTTCTTAGCTTATTTCGAAGCGTCTTTTTAAAAGGTTATTGTGTAATTCCTTATATCTACCATTAATGTCAAGTGTGGATTTACTCCGTTTTTTTTACAAGTTTATATGGGCCATGATACGGGCTTTGGTTTTTCTTTTTATTTTCTACTCTTACATAAACTAAGTCTCCTATTTCGAACATGGCTTTTTTTACATTATTGTCGTACTTTGACTTTCGTTTATTTTTTTCAATATTTATTATGTTTCTAGTATTCTTTATTGAGGTTTGGGGTCCAGGTTTCAACTCATTGGCATAATTCCCAATGTCATAAATTTCATTTGCTTATGTTATCGCTTGGCAGCGTGGGTAATTTACCAAATACTAATTTATACGGCGAATACAAAGTGTCTACGTGTGGGGTCGTATTGTATGCGAAAGTGTAATACGGTATCCACTTGTCCCATTCATAATCTTCGGCAAATCAAAGTAAATATTCGTTAAGTGTTCTGTGGTTTTTCTCAAGTGAACCTATTGTCTGATGGCGATATGGCGTGGAAAATATTTGTTTAGTGTTAAGTAGATTGCATACATTTGTCATTAATGTTATAATGAAACCGTATTTGAGAATTAGTTGTTCAACTAAAGTGGTTGCTATTGTTTTCGCCTTTTTACTTACTATTGGGTGCGCTATCACAAGTTTCGATAAATCGCATTGCATTGTTAATATGTATCTGTAGCCGTTTGATATGCGTAGTGGACCTACAGTGTCAATCGTTTTGGTTTCAAATGTTGACGCTGGCGTGTCTGTCACTACAAGTGGTTCTTTTGTATGGCTTAGTATTTTGTTTTGTGTGCATTTTCTGC
The DNA here is from genome assembly GCF_013731165.1 of Rhagoletis pomonella. Lineage (NCBI taxonomy): Eukaryota > Metazoa > Arthropoda > Insecta > Diptera > Tephritidae > Rhagoletis > Rhagoletis pomonella. The sequence goes on along the minus strand of NW_023458557.1, from coordinate 20,585,890 downwards.
AGTTATTTATAAATTCTTTGACCATCTGTCTCATATTTTTCCAAATATATCTTTGTTTGAGTTTTAAAATAGTTTTTCGAATTCCTAAGTGACCTGCAATATTTGAGCAGTGAAATTCGTCTATCAGTTTGTATTTAAGTATCATGCTTTCTATTTCCTTTGGAGCTTTGTGTATAAGTATTTTTACTGGCGCGCGTTTATTCATTTCTAATTAATTATATTTCTTCTCGAATGCATTCGTATCAGTATTTTGAATATAAAATCTTTTTCACAAAGGGCTAGCTCCTTTATATGTTAATTTCTTAGTAAACTATGTAGTTTCTTCAACATTGAATCTAGATTCAAAGGGTCATCGCTACAAGTTATCTGCACTCATTATTAATTATTTCAATTGTAGTACTACTTTCTTTTTCAATATTAAACTTCATTTTCCTCATTTTCTTTAGGTCATTAAAATATGTGCAGTCCCAAATGTGAAGTTGATCAGGCTTCTTGGAAGTTGTGTTGTCTTTGTTAATGCGTGTACCGGTATTTGTATCTTCTTGCGCTAATTCCTTTTCTTTAATGTTTTTAAATTTTGCGGCTTTGCTCCTTGTTAAAACGTTAACACTTTTCCTATCTCCTTTTTCACTTTCACTTATAGGAATCATAGATTTGACTATGTCACTGTCCAACTTGATTCGTGATAATGTATCTGCGTTAGTATTTATTTTTCCTTGTTTGTATACAATTTCGAAGTCATATTCTGATAAATCTATCCTAATTCTTGTCATGATGATGGATTTCTGTGTGAAAACAATGACTAGTGGTCTGTGGTCAGTTACTACTATGAAATCGCTGCCATAGAGTTAAGTTGTAAAATAATTAATTGCCCAATGGATTGCTAATAACTCTTTCTCTATAATGGGTTTATTGATGTCCTGTTTTTGTAATGATTTACTTGCGTATGATATTGGTAAATCGTGACCTATTTCTCCTTGTGATAAAATAGCTCCTCAATCGAAGTCTGACGCGTCTGTTGTAAGTATAAATGGTTTGTCGAAGTCTGGGTACTGTAGTATCGGTGGGTTAATTAGATTCTCTTTTAAACTATTAAATGGTTTTTCGCATTCTTCAGGCCAAATGAAAGGTTTTCCTTTTTCCAACAGAGAATTTAGACATTTGTCGATTTGTGCAAAGTCTGGAATAAAACGTCTGCAATAATTCCAAAATGCTATAAATATTCTCGTTTCATCTGGATTTGTTGGTCTTGGGTAATTGCGTACTACTTCACACTTAGCTGGGTCGGTTTTTATACCTTTCTCGTTATTAAATGTCCTAAATAAATGACTTCTGATTTCAAGAATTGACATTTGCTTGCTTTAATTTGAGGTTGTAATATCTTAGTCTTTCAAAAACTCTTAAGAGGTTTTTATTGTTTTGTTTTAAAGAACATCCAAAGCAATAATGTCATCTACATAAAGGAAAGCTTCTGATTTTAAACCGCTTAGTGCAATTGTTAACATCCTTTGGAAACTGTTTGATGATATTTTTAATCCGAATGGCAATCGTTTAAATTGGTAGTGTCCGTCTTGTGTGAAAAATGCTGTTGGCGGTCTTGAATCGTTTTGTAAAGGTATTTGGTGAAAAGAACTTGTCATGTCTAGAGTTGTGAAATACTTGGCTCTTCCTAAGACATCTAACACGTCCTCTAATCTTGTCAATGGAAATTTGTCATTTACTATTTTATCCTTTAATTTTCTGTAATCCACTACTAGACGCCATTTCTTATTGTCGTTGTCACTCTTTTTGGGTACTAGAAGTAATGGAGAGTTGTATGGGCTGACTGACGGTTCGATGATGTCGTTATTAACCATTCCCTGTACCTGTCTTTGTATTCCCTCTTGCTGGGTTTAAGGTTATTTACTGGGTTTAAAGTTATTTACTGAAAGTTTTTCTCCTTCCAAATTAAAAATTGATTGGTATTTGCGGAAAATTTGTTTAGTTCTGTTTCTGTATTTTTATCTAGGTTTCTCAGTTTTAATTATTTTATCAGCCTATGGATAAAATATATATAGTTGTTTCGCTATTTGTATTCAGTATATTGTAATTCTGTAGTTATTAGTCTGTCTTTCATTGGAGTAATTTCTCTGATGATTGCTATGGTTGTTAGCTCTTGAATTGTTTGAGCTCCTATTCGCATTATGGTATTTATTGCTTTGTCTCTGGTTAGAAATGTTTCTTGTATGGTTGAGCAGTCTTCTGTTATTATTATAGGTATTACTGTTATTGTACCTGTTACTAGATTGATCGTTGTACTAGCTGATCGTATTTCGCATGTAAGATTTATTGGGATTATTCGTATAGTAGTTGTTGCTGTAATTGTTTCTGATGAACATAACGTTTCTGCTGTCGTGTTGATTTCCTTGTTCTATCTCTAGTGCGAGTTCAGTAGCAGTATCAAATATTTGGGTAGTGCTGCAAATACTGTTTGTTTGAGTTTGTCATTTAGTCCGTTTTTAAATATTGTTACACTTTATTGATCATTTAGTTTAGTGATTATCGATTTTTGCCCAGTTGTTACATTTGTACCTAACTGTCCTATTTGCAATGTGTTCAATTCAGATATTAGATGTAAGATTTTGCTTTTGAAGCTAGTTACACTTAAATTTCTTTGTGTAAGATTGGCAAGTTGGTTTTGTATGTGTGGAATAGTTGTGCTTTTATATTTATTAGTTAATGACGCTTTTAACTCCTCAAATGTTTGTGGTGTTTCTATTGAAGTCACGTTTGTCTTCACCGTTTGACTTAGTTTCACGTAAACTTCTATTGGGAGTTCAATTTTAGTTGTAATCGAATGTGGTATATTAATTTCAAAGTCGTATTTTGATACAATTTTTATTAATTTATCTCTCTTGTGCCAAAATATTTCTAAAACAATTTCTTTGTGTTCTTTTGTTAGTTTTTGAATGTAAACATTTAAGTGCTTCTTATGGTTTCTAAAGTTGTATATAGTATGTGTATGCTTAAATAATATATTTTCTTTGACCTTAATTGTTTTGTTCAAACATTTGTATGATTTATTAAAGTTTTCTTTTTCTATGTTCTGTTTAATTTTTATCCATTGCACATTAGGTCAAATGATTACTTTTCCTGTGCGATTAATAGCAGCTAAAATATTACATTATTTTAATGTAAAAAGATGGCAAACGTTGAAACAAGTGTAAATGCAGTAAATAAAATGTTAAACAGACTTGGCTTTCGTAAAACAGACTTTCCTACTTTTTTGTATGTTCAAATGATGAGTATATGTGTTTAGGTAGTACTCAAAAACATTGTCCAATTAGCTTGCTTTTGACACAAGTTATATTCTTACCATACTCAACTCCCTCCTCTTTAAAATGAGCTACATAATAAAATAAGTATGGTCACATGTGCATAAATGGTTTATTCTAGCGATTAGTTATGGCATTATCGAAATTCCTAAATTAAAAAAAGAAAAATATTTACTACATGTCTCGCAGATATGTCTTGAGGAGAGATTCCTAAAGCAGTTAGTCTTCATAAAACACTTCATTTTCACTTGAGGTTTCAGATTTCCAAATTCTCCACCGATATTATTTATATTCAGAATACAAATGCTGCTTTGTGACACATTTACCAAAAATCGCTGGTAACTTCCTGAAAAGAATACGAATATTTATGAAACTAATTTGTTAAACCTAGATAAACCTAGGAAGCGTCTAACCCTATTTGGTGTTGGATACTTTTCTATGGCCGACGTCTTTGAAATATCTGGACGTATGCCATGTTCGTTAACAAGATGAACTAAGAATACTACCTCGCGCCTCATGAACATGAACGTACACTGCGATATTCTTAACGTCAAGCCTTCTTGCTGAACTAGTTTTAAAAATTCTTCCAAATAAAATAAATTTTCTCCTTCAGTATCTGTTGCAATAACCACTTCATCTACATAGCTAACTACAACATGCTTAAAAGGTACAACCAAATTCGACATTATCCTTTGGAATACACACGGTGTGCTTCGCAAACCGAATGACATTCTATTGAATTCATAATGCCCATTGTGTGTGACGAATGCCGTAAAATGTTTTAAAAAATGTAGTAACCAATCATTAGGTCTAATGTAGTGAAAAACTTTTTACCAGACAACATTGCTAAAACACCAGCTACTGTCGGCATCAACCATGGCTGTTTTTCAGTCACCGCGTTAAGCTCACGAAAGTCAAAACACAGTCTGTCTTCTCCATTCTCTTTAGGTACCAAAACGACAGGAGATGCATACAAAGAAGTTTATCTTCGAATGATACCCAACCGCAATAATTTTTGGACTATTTTTTCAACAACGCGCTGTTTCGGAAAAGGAATATTGTATGGCTTCTTTGATACGGGTTTCTGAGACATTAACTTGATGTCCATTTTAAATTGCATTGACATCCCTAATTCGGGCAAATTTTTCCCAAAACAATTTGCATATGCATTTAGTAAGTTAATAGGCCTCTCCGTATAAGCAGTTTCAAGTTCACTATACGTATTTATTGCATATCCACTAATCGACATAACTTTGCAGATGCTTCCTTCAATAACAACTTTTCCTTTTGAGAGCACATCGATTCCAATAAGTGCTGCATGTGCCATTACGGAATCATCTATAACCAAAAATTCAGCAATTCAGATTTCATCACTTTTTATACGCACTGTCACTTTCTCGTGGCAGACAATTTCACCGCCTGCGAAACCAATTAATATTTCCTTGCACGCATTGGCACACAAACCGCACTTTGTTGCAATCGACCGCTTGACTAAAGATTTGATACTACCTGAATCTATAAGCACTTTGCATTCGACCTTCTTAACACCCATGATAATTATTTGTTTGCACAACTCTTTGCACCCACTTTCAACCACGATTTTGTTCACTGACGTTTCGAGATCTACAAAGTCTACCAACTCAACCAATTTTTCACCTTTGCCTATTTTGATGTTCATCATACGAATATGGGAATCTGCTGAATTCCTAACTTATAGAAAATCTGTCAGAAATGCTGCCACAAATTCATTCCATTCACGAAATGCAGGCTGAGCGTCAGCCCACAGCAAAAATTATTGCTCTCAACTGTTCAACTCTCTCGACGAATTGCACTGATGAGTATGTGTTATCAATTCGATCGAACTCGGGCAAAATTATAGCTATTTCACTTGGCATATATGTACGGTGACCATAAATGTATTTTGAAAATGCAGGACAATTTTTCAAAAAATTTACCTACATATAATTGCGTAGTATAAAAATAACAAAAATATACTACATATATACATTCCTCGTCATTTGAATAACGCACCCTTTTTTCGATTTTCTACCATACAAAGTATGCTTGACAAAATTTTTATATAGAAGAAAATGCGCAGCAGCGTCAACAAAAAAAAATTGTCGCCCCTATGTTTATTTTCTTTTTTAATTTTCAAAAATTTTGAAAATGGAATGTAGACGTAGAATATGCTATATTTTTATAAAAAGTTAATGAATATTAAACAAACAAAAGGAAAACTTTACCTACTAAGTATTAAAAGGATGCGCTATTCAAATAACGAAGAGTGTATATTTCTTAATTATTAATCCATTTTTAAACTGTAAACATAAATCACATTTGCTTCATTTGCTTCACATTAATCTTTTAGTAATGAATATTTACAAAATTATAATAAGGCATATTACATATTACTTAACACGAAATATGAACCTCTGTAAAGCAAATTTTTTAGGCAAAATTTGGGTCGTTGAACACGAAAAAATACCCATGGTTTCAAAGAAGTGTTTTCTAGATTTTTCCGAAAAACTTATTTTTAGTACTTTTTCAGTTATTCCTCAATATCTCATGAAACGACCAACAGTTCGAAAGGTATTGATGGGCTCTTTCCAAAAATATATATTTCTTGTGCAGATTGTGTTCCGTAACATCTATATTTCTCATCATATTTTCATTTACTGTAAAAAGAAAATGATTGAAATTTCAATTTTTCGATTTTGGTCGCTTGTAACACTAATAATTTTCGTCGAAATCGGCAAAGTAATATATTTTTTTAAGAGGACTTTAGGTCGCTTATGTTGATTGGAAAATTTTTTCATGAGATATTGACGAATAGGTTCGAAATGTACCAAAAACACGTTTTTCGAAAAAATTACGAAAACGCTTGTTTGAAAGGAAAATTGGCTTGGAAAATATTTTTTTTCTTAAGCGATTAGCACAAAATTTGTAGAACAGTGTTATCGATATATTTGATGCTGGTCCTCAATTTCTCGTCATCCATTGTCCATAACCGTACAATATTTAGAACGCATTGACTAGTTGAACCTTCAAAACCAGCTTACCCTTATGTAGTTATCAATTAGTTATCAAAACTGCTTTTATTTCGATTAGCAAAAGTTAATTTTAAAATATCGAAGAAAATGCGGGACAAAGGCAGTACACTTGGAAAAAAAATCAGTACATTTTGGGGGTTTTCTGTTTTGAAAAACTACGTAGGACAGACCTTTAAATAACAGTACGGTCCTGCAAAAAACAGAACGGTTGGTCACCGTACATATATGTGAAGCTCCCTCTCGGTATATGTGTAACCCTCTCTTCGGCTCTAGTATTTGTTGAATTAGGCAACGGCACTGATCGGTTACAATATTCCATAGGTGATGGTTGCCTTGGTAAATATGGAAATGACGGAATCGATTGCTGTGAAGTCGGTGGCATATGTATGTACGACTGTGACGCATTTGGGAAAAAACGAATACGATGAAGGTTGCGACGTAACCGATGCTGCTTGCTGAAAACTTGCCAAAGACGCTGACGTAAATGAGGGCAGTGACGAAATATACGACGATACAGAAGCATTGCTGTCTGCTGTCCCAGACTCTGGAACATTCGGTCCCATTGGCCGTAGTGTCTGCAATTGTGCAGTTAGCATTTCTACAGCCCCACAAAGCGCGCTAACCTGCACCAAGAGCTGTGACCTGATTCGGGCATCGTCCCTCGACGGTTCCTCAGGATCTTGTTGACAGCATCACTAGCCAGTGGTATACCTGCACCCGCTGATAATGGCGTAAGCGAATCCATAATCGGCATTAATGATTCTGCATTCACGTCCTGAAGTCTGCTTGCCATTCGTTTTTAGTTTAAGTTTTTGTAAAACTTATTTTAATTGTAAAACTGTTAATCGATTTAGGTCCATGACCACTTCTGAAAATCTATCGCTAAATATCTTTTTCGATTGACTTCCTTTTATTCACTAATGATTTTTCATTTTCATTTCATTTAACAACACACACTTTACATACTCAGACCCAATTGCGTAATATACAAAGTTAAGTTCATACAACTGTTGAATACAGTGCAGTAGACATAGTCATGAAGAAAAATTAGGACTATTGGAAAAAGGAGCATGGCACCTCCCATACAACCCGAGTTTTTCACACTACATATATCTGTTCATGGTAGAGTACTTGAACTTGGTATGTACAATATATATAAAATCAATCGCATAGTCAAGAAGAAAAATTGGGGCTATTGGAAAAAGTGACGTGGCACCTCCCATGCAAACAAACCATGTTCATAGTAGAATACTGGAACTTGGTATGTACAAGATATATAAAATCAATCGAAAAGTCATGAAGAAAAAATTTGGGCTATTGAAAATAGGGGCGTGGCACCTCCCATAAAAACGGAATTTTTCACATTGCATATCTCTGGAAGTGTTCATGGTAGAGTACTGGAACTTGATATGTACAAGATATATAAAATCAATCCCATAGCCATGAAGAAAAATTGGGGCGTGTGACCTCCCATAAAAACGGAATTTTTCACACTGCATATCTTCGGAAGTGTTCATGGTAGAGTATTCGAACATGGTATGGAGATATCAATCACATACTCGTAGAGAAAATTGGGGCTATTTGAAAAGGAGGCGTGTCGCCTTTCAAACGCACTGAAACTATTACGTATCTTTGTATGCATGTACACTTTTACTAGGTTATTTAAGACCGTATTATTAGAAGATAAATGCGGCACTGAAAATCATGAACGTGAACTGTTGGTGAAAACGTTGGACCAAAATGTTTCAATAAAAAAATTTATTTTGGGCGGGACGAAGTTCGCCGGGTCTGCAAGTAGTTCAATATAAATGCTGCACTAATCACTTTTGTTATTATTATTATATGACTTTTCTTCATAAGCAACTGAATGCACACCTTTTTCAGGAAATATTTAACAATGAATGCTAATACGTGTTTTTTAAATATGTTGCTATTCGCTAATAATCGTAACCACAGTTAACGAACTATGCTGCTGGCGTAAGCAGATGATATTGACATCGTTGGCCAAACCCAGGGATGTCAGCGCTGTATTTTGCAGCTTAGAAAAAGAAGCTAAAGAGGTTGGTCCAGCGGTGAATGAGGACAAGACAAAATACCTCTTGGCAAATCAAAAGAGTATTTGCGTATTGAGCCACACGTCACTGTTGGCAGGTATAACTTTGAAGTAGTGAAGTACTTTGTTTGCCTAGGATCCGGCATAAACACTATCAAACAAAAAGTCATGAAATACACCCGAAACAAAACCTAGTATCAGTGTTGCCGTTTTGATACATATGTATCCAATTGGATATATTTTCGCCTTAAATTTTGGGGTATACTTCGTTTTTTCCTCAGTGTAAATTTCCCCATAATTATTCGTAAGTTGAAGGTAATTTTTTTATTTATGTACGGGCTATTATAACATTTTTAACAGTTGGCTACGCATCTCCAAGCAAGAAATTTTCCTTTGTAGTTGTGACTTTGAAGAATTAATTTTTTTAGCTATATACACGTGTATTTAATAACACCAAGTAGTTTGCAAATTTTAAAATGATTTCCGACCTATAGTAGTTAACTGTAATGCGAAAAAATCAACTTTTACATCCCGAGAAACCCTTCTTTTAGCATTCAAAGGAAATTGACAACCATACCGATGACTAATTTCCAACAATAACTTGACTGTATTAAAAATAACTCAGAAACTTCTAAATTTTCAGTTATATGTCGGTAATCGAGAATTCAAACAAGCCGGAAATAGAAATTTTTCTTGAAGGCGGACTTTACAGGAAGTTCAAGTTTTTGAGCAATTTTTAAATTTCATAGATAAATAGCTTCCCAATCTACCAGTTTTGTCGAAAAACATTGTAACCCTAATAGCAGGAAATAACAATTTACTGAACTAAATGTAGCAGGTCAAAATTAGTTTAAATTAGTATTATTTTGATAGACTAGGAAACAGGGCTCGACTTAATTTTGACTATAACTACGGGCCTTTCCCAAATGCGTGTTTAAGGATGGGAAAATACTGACTACATGCAATAAGTTTGTTAAGGGGCCGAGTTTATCTTCCATAGATTTATTGTGTAAAAATGTCCGCTCTTTTCGGTGGATACAGTTTTCGATTTTTTATGGATACTTTAAAGGCTAAGGCAGTGGCAACTCTGCCTAGTATAGGTTGTAGCTATGATCGAATACAACACGAAAATAGGTTCCGTATAGTTCCAGAGCCTTCAGTTTTTTATTTAATTTAAAAACAACCGTTATGTTCGTACTTGATGCACTTATCATTAACAGCTTAACTATTTTTCACCCTATTTCAAAAATATTCGAGGCGGTCCTTAAGCAGGCTAAGCACAATGTGTATATCAAATTTGGTCGAGATCGGTTCAGTAGTTTTTGAGATACGCATATATCGATGGCTGAGTGGAAGATCGACCTATCTCGGCAGCCAGTTCGAAAACGCTCTATCTCAAAAAACTTTTCAAGAACGCCCTATTTCAGAATTCGTTTCAAAAACGCCCTATCTCAGCTGCCGATTCAAAAACGCCCTATATCAGCATATTTTCAATACATTTTGAAGTGAGATAGGGCGTTTTTGAACCGAATTTTGAGATAGGGTGTTTTTCAATTAAATTCTGAAATAGGACGTTCCTGAAAAGTTTTTTGAGATAGAGCGTTTTCGAACTGGCTGCCGAGATAGGTCGATCTTCCACTCAGCCATCGATATGATATAAGTGGGCGGTGCCCCGCCCATTTTCCAAAAATTGTATGAAAAACGAATTTTGTACCAATGAAACATGGTATATATCAAAGTTTAGTATATATTGATGAATTCTTTAGCCCGCCCCGGCTCAAAAAATCTGAAAGTCCGGTACATGCACACAAATAAATTCAAGTACGTATTTTTGCTTAAATTGCTTAACTTTAAAATTGTTATGCAATTTTATTAAGCGAGGTATCAATTTATTCGAAAGTAAATCGTCACCAGACACGAATAAAGGTGCGAGCTTTAAAGTTGACCGCGAAGAAAGACTCATAAAAAAACTCAGCGAAAAAAACCAGGGACCGTAACGGTTATAAGTTTTATTATAAAAATCACTTTTTAATCGTTATTAACCGAGTTTAATTTTTTGCTCGGAAAATAATCGTTACGTTTTAAGTTTTTTTTTTGCTCGGAAAATAATGGTTACGTTTTAAGTTTTATTTTTTGCTCGGAAAATAATGGTTACGTTTTAAGTTTTATTTTTTGCTCGGAAAATAATCGTTATTTCTTGAGTTTTATTTTTTGCTCAGAAAATAAAACTTAAAACGTAATCATTATTTTCCGAGCAAAAAATAAAACTTAAAACGTAACGATTATTTTCCGGGCAAAAAATTAAACTTAAAACGTAACCATTATTTTCCGAGCAAAAAATAAAACTTAAAACGTAACGAGTATTTTCCGAGCTAAAAATAAAACTCAAAACATAACGATTATTTTCTGAGTAAAATATAAAACTCAAAATATAATGATTAAACTTGATTTTTATAAGTAAAAGTTAAAAAATAAAAATCAGTGCCGCTGAAGGTACTGCGAGTAATAAGAAATATATTGGTTTACTCCTTATACACGTAGCATTTCTCTTTCCACGTGATTTTTTGAGTTGAAATTTCAAAGCATAATCGTTATTTGCGGTCCCTGAAAAAAACTCTTAATAAAGTTGACGCCGAAGGAAGACGCGATAAAATATTTGAAGGCGAAGAAAGACCCGTAAACTTATTTTCGCGGTCGACCATGTTTGCGGATGTAGCAGCATGCAAATTCCCCAAAGAGTAGTTAGGGAATGATGCTGAAGTGACAGTCCTTGGCCAGGTATAATTCTATGTTTACGTGTCTTTCTTCGTCATAAACTAGGTTTCGCGTCTTTCTTCAGCGAAGTCTTTTTACGTAAAATTTTTTCGTAAAAAGACTATTCGTGTGTAGTGATGAAATGTTCTTTTAGATAAATACTACATATTTGGCAACTTTCATAGATATTTTTTTTAAATATGGCGATGGTCAAAGTTGAAAAAATGAAGAAAAATAAGGGATTATTAAAGATTAACCGATGAAAACGATGAAAATCTAACACATTGTTATACATTATTTTAAAGGTCTATAAATCCTCCTTCCAAAATATGTTTGGTTTTTAACATCGGATGAAAAATAGTTAAGATGTTAATGAAGATAATGCATCAAGTACGAATATAACGGTTGTTTTTAAATAAAATAAAAATGGAGGGTTCAGGAACTATACGGAACCTATTTTTATGTTGCACTCGACCATAGCTACAACCTACACTTGGTTTTGTTTCGGGTGTATTTTATGACTTTTATTTTGTAGCACCATGTAATGTCAGCCTGGAGATAAAGTCAAGAATAACTCCTGCCAAAAGGTAGGCAATTGAAAAGCATACGCACTACAAATCTCTCTGCTTTTATACGGCGCAGAAATATGGACGATGTTGAACAAATATTATAGGGCTTTGGGGACTTTCGAGAGAACTATTCTACGCAAATTATATGGCCCTGTTATCGTGGGCGACGAGTACCAAAGAAAATGAGATGGCGAACTGTATGAGCTCTTTAACGGCATGGACATAGTTAAGCGCATTAAAATACATCGATTGCGGCAGCACTTACATGTTGTACGCATGGATGGCGACACTTACAAACGCAATGGAATAACCAAGTTCAGAATGTGCAAATCCGCAAAGGAGAGAGGCAATTGGCGAAGATTTTGGGTCTCGGCCCATATGGACAAGCTGTTGTAGTGCCAAATAAGAGGAAGAAAGCCACACTTATAAGGCCCATTCACTTCGTTGACGGTGGGCTTCAGTCTGTTACACAATATTCTTGTTAAGACCTTGTAATCAGGGGCCGTAAATAACAGTTACTGCTAATCAACAGTTAAACTTGGCCAGATATGTTTAAGTCGAAAATAAGAGTATTTTCCTAATATTTTCCTAATGATAAACAAACCGCTTATCCAAATTAAACAAGTTTGGTATAAACTGAAAGAGGACTAAAATATCTTTAAACAGAAATGTTTAAACGAGGAAAGCCACCGGAAAGCCACCTATTGAAAAATATTTCAATACTTTTTTTTTTAATTACCATAGAACAAACCTTGGGTCAGATGTATGCATTTATTTTGTATTAAATGTTAAAAAAATATAAATAGAAGTTGTAAGCTTCGTTAGTTGTTTTTGTTTTTTGGTACCAAATTTTTTTATTTGGATAAGCGGTTTGTTTACTATCCGGAAAGACTTTTATTTCGGACTTAAAAATATCTTTCCAAGTTTAAATGATGAAAAAAAAAACTGTTATTTACGGTCCCTGCCTTTAATCTATGCTTAGAAGGTTAATCCTGCGGTAGTTGGAACGTATGGCGGAGTCGCCTTGTCGATTGGGCAGAGCACACTTAAATACCAGTCGTCGGGCATGCGTTCAACTGACCGTCTTCTGTATAAGAGTTGATGCATGCAGCATGCAAGGTGATCCATGATTCAATAATAGAAAGGTTTGGTAATAAAACAGTCTTCTCGCTCCCACACATAAAATCGGCCCCTTTACTTGTGCAGAATGTAGCTCACTCTACATTTTCTAGTTATATTAGTAGTAAAACCAAAAATTATTCATACTAAATATTCGTAGAATAGCAACCGTTTAGCTATAAAATAACCAAAACTGCAGATTGATAGAACTTTTTACGCTGATTTCAACGATACCAAATTTATTTGCCACAGGTAAAAATAAAGAAGATGTAAGAAGTTTATTTATATTTTTTATTATCGCTAAATTCTTGAAACCCAAAAGTATATCATAATGAAATATGTTTATTGAATTAAAGATAATAACTTCTGCTTTCTAAATAATATAAATTTCTTTACCATTAATTATGCGATTTTTTCTAAAATGGTTATTTCACGAAAAAATACGATTTGTTCGTTTTTTAGTGTTTTTGGTTTAAAAACATAAAATCTCATATAAATTATGTACATCAGCTGAAAGATAAATTAATTATCTTTATGGTGACGTCATTAGCTTTCTTATCGGTTTTGTAGTTCATAAGATATTAATATTTAAAAAATCAAAAAATGTAACTTTAACATTCTAAAACGTCTCTTGTGCCAAATAATTTTGGCATGGTTGAAATGACCGTCAAAATTTTTATTGATCTGCATTTTTCGTTTTTGCATAGCTGAAAGGTCGGTATTCTAGTTTTGTTCCAGGAAAAGACGAATAACTTAAGTTAAAATGCATATTTCTACGTATTGTTTAGTATTTTCATTAAAATACCAAATAAATTGCAAATTCACATAGAATTAATATTACACATTTTAGTTCTAATTGTATACTTTTCGTCCTTTTTTTAGTACATTTCTACTGCCGCTTTTGCAAAGGGCGATCACATACTTTCCCTTTCTCCTACTTCCAAAATACAAATATAGATGAAGGAGTGCCAAATTTAAGCTGTCACATATTACATAACCTTGTATTATTGAATCATGCACCTTATCCATTCCTCAGATTTGTTGTTTTTCAGCTCCAGCAGCTTTGCTGCTTTTCAGCCGCGTAGTCGCTATTCGTACCTCGCCATGTTCAGGCTGTGGGACATCAACTCCAGCATCATCTACTGCGGGATCGAGTTCGTCTTGTTTCAATGAGCTGCCATTCAATAGGGTGGAGAAGTGTTGCCTCCATAATATAACTACGTTCTGGGCTTCGGTCACTAGGTCGCCATGGTTATTCTTACAGGAAGTCGTCTTGGTATTTAAACTTAAAATCCGGGTTTAGGTAGTTTTTTTCGTGTGAACAAATACGGAACTTATAAGAAGTGCTCATAATCGTGAAACAAATTAACAAAACCGAAAAATATAGTTATCAAAGGCTAATTAGAGATTTAGCTATTATGGATGAGTTTTATTTCATATAAATTAAAATTATTAACAACTATATACTACATAAGGTACACAAATGTTTAGAATTTAGTTATTAACAGTTCAATTTTCTTTAACACAGAAAAACAAGAACAAATCTTTTGCTTAATAATTTTTTCTTCGTATATCTAATAGCATTAGTTATAAAGTTGGCAGTAGATTATTCAAAAAGCACATGTTTTCTTTTGTTAATTCGCGAACGAAATTGAGAATAGATTTTTTAGTTTTTTCAATCATAGACAAATTAGAAAGCTTTTTGTTGAAATGCGACAGAAAAAAGTCAGCCGTATGAATTGAAAGAAAAACTAACAAGCGATTATGAAAAAATAATAGTAGGTTATGTAGAATATGCCACGCTACAATACATTATCAACAACATACTGCAATGGAAATGCACCGATAACAACGCATTGCTACGGTCCATTCAGCACCACCACCCTGCAAAAAAAAATTACATTTATTTTGGGTGTATTCCAAAACGTCAAAATACAAAGCATCTTCCTCATCTTTATTGGCGCTGTAACCGCCTAAGCGATTTTGGCCGAGTCCAAAACAGCACGCCAGTCATTTATCTTCTGTGCTAACTGGCGTCAATTGGAAATGCCAAGAGAAGCCAAGTCCTTCTCCACCTGGTCTTTCCAACGCAGAGGAGGCCTTCCTCTTCCTCTGTTACCAGCTTCGCGGCCCGCGTTGAATATTTTCAGAGCAGGAGCGTTTCTGTCCATTCGAACGACATGGCCAAGCCAGCGGAGCCGCTGAATTTTAATTCGCTGCACTATGTCTATATCGTTGTAAAGCTCATACAGCTCATCGTTAAATCGTCTGCGATATTCACCATTACCAACGCGTAAAGGTCCGTAAATCTTTCGCAGAATCTTTCTCTCGAAAACTCCAAGAGCCGCCTCATCAGATGCTTTCTCTGTCCATGCCTCCGCGCCATAGACCAGCACAGGCATGATGAGTGACTTATAGATTGTGATCTTTGTACGACGAGAGAGGACTTTACTTCTCAATTGCCTACTCAGCCCAAAGTAGCACTTGTTGGCAAGAGTGATTCTCCGTTGGATTTCAAAGCTGACATTATTATTGGTGTTAATGCTGGTTCACCACCAGACCCATTCGCTTGGCTTCTCTATCCAATCCCGAGAAGGCAGAACAGACGTAGCCCTTGTTTTTACCGATAATAACGATGTCGTCGTCATACGCCAGCAATTGTACGCTCTTGTAAAGTATTGTGCCTGAGTGGTTCAGTTCTGCGGCTCTTATTATCTTCTCCAACATCAGATTAAAGAAATCACACGAATGGGAGTCCCCTTGTCTGAAACCTCGTTTGGTATCAAACGGCTCGGAGAGGTCCTTCCCTATTCTGACGGAGCTGGTGGTATTGCTCAACGTCATTTTAAACAGCCGTATTAGTTTCGCGGGGATACCAAATGCAGACATCGCGGCATAAAGGCAACTCTGTTCGTGCTGTCGAAAGCGACTTTGAAATCGACAAATAGATGGTGTATGTCGATCCTATTCTCGCGGGTCTTTCCAAGATTTGGCGTGTTGTGAATACCTGATCTATGGTGGATTTTCTAGGCCTAAAGCCACACTGATAAGGTCCAATCAGCTCGTTGACGGTGGGCTTCAGTCTTTCGCACAATACACTCGATAAGACCTTATAACCTATGCATAGAAGGCTGATTCCGCGGTAGTTGGCGCGTATGGCGGGGTCGCCTTTCTTGTGGATTGAGCAGAGCACACTTAAATTCCACTCGTCGGGCATGCGTTCATCTGACCATATTCTGCATACGAGCTGATGCATGCACCCCATCAGCTCCTCACCGCCGTACTTGAATAGCTCGGCTGGTAGGCCGTCAGCTCCAGCAGCTTTGTTGTTTTTCAGCCGCGTAATCGCTATTCGTACCTCGTCATAGTCAGGCGGTGGGACAGCTACTCCATCATCATCGACTGGGGACTCGGGTTCGTCTTCTTCACTACTTTCAGCGCTGCAGCCATTCAGTAGGTTGTAAATAAAAGTGTTCCCTCCACAATTTAAGTATATTCTGGACATCGGTCACTAGGTCGCCATTGTTGTTTTGACAGGAGTTCGCCCCGGTCTTGAAACCTTCCGTAAGTCGCCTAACCCTCTGGTAGAATTTTCGTGCGTTCTTTCTGTCGGCCAGCATCTCAAGCTTTTCGCACTCACGTATTTCGGCCTCTCTCTTCTTATTGCGGTAAATACGTCTCGCTTCCTTCTTCAGTTCCCTATAACGGTCCCACATGGCTCGCGTTGCGCCCGATCGCAGCGTGGCCCTGTAAGCGGCATCTTTTTTCTCTACGGCTTCTTGACATTCCTATCGTACCAGTTGTTCTTTCGGGCTCGCTGAAATCCAACTACTTCTTCGGCGGCGGTACTTAATGGTCGGGAAATGTGGTTCCACTGCTCGCGTATGTCGGATTGTTGAAGAGTGCTCTCAGAGATCAGGTGTGTGAGTCGAGTGGCGAATAAATTTGCCGTCTGTTGTGATTGCAGCTTTTCGACGTTAATCTTTCCTTGCATTGTTGGGCGCACATTTTTTGCTGCACAGATAGTGGTCCGAGTCGATGTTTGGCCCTCGGAGTGTACGTACGTCTAAAACGCTTGAAGCATGCCTTCCGTCTATCAAAACATGATCGATTTGGTTTCTCGTTTTTCGATCTGGAGACAGCCATGTAGCCCCGGCGAAGTCGATCAGCCTCAGTCTGTTATCGGACGTTTCGTCGTGGAGGCTGAATTTTCCGACAGTGGCGCCAAAGATCCCTTCCTTGCCCACCTTGGCATTAAAATCGCCAGGCACGATTTTGACATCGTTTCGGGGGCAGCGCTGATATGTACGTTCCAAGCTCTCATAGAAGAGATCCTTGGACGCCAAATCCTTCTCTTCCATCGGGGCGTGGGCGCAGATGAGCGAGATGTTGAAGAATCTAGCTTTGATGCGGATTGTGGCTAGACGTTCGTTCACCGGGGTGAACGCCAGTACTCGGCGACGAAGTGTCTCTCCTACCACGAATCCAACACCGAATTTGCGCTCCTTTACGTGGCAACTGTAGTAGACGTCGCAAGGCTTCACGCTTAGTCTTCCTTGCCTCGTCCATCGCATTTCTTGAATGGCGGTGATGTCAGCCTTTGTCTTCCCGAGGACATCAATCAGCCGGGCAGAGGCACCTTCCCCATTAAGGGTCCGGATATTCCAGTTGCATACCCTTAAATCATAGTGCTTTATACGATTGCCGTGGTCGTCATCAGAAAATGGGGGTCTCATCCGAGGCTGTTTTTTATTTTTCATTGGGCGGGGTTTTAACGTGGCGGGACAAACCCAGCGCACGCGAAGTGTTACGCCTTCTCACTTTAGCTCACTCCCAAGCGGGTGTTTGGTTGCTACCCAGAGGATACGTGGATATAAATATCCGGACGTTGTGAGCTGCGATTTGAACCGTACACACAAGAATCGCTTCTGGCCACTCCCAGGTGAATGGCAGTCAAAAGCTTTCCACTTCTGCGCACGGAACCATCCTCCATACAAAGCATCAGTCTCTTTTATTTCTAAACCACAGTAGATTGTAATCACGGTTGCCACATTTCGACCAAAACTGATCCCATAATACTTCGTTGTTCCCTTGGACCCCATTTTTGCAAAATGGTCCTTTTCTAATTTACTTTCTATTTATTTTATATTTATTTTAAATAAAAGTTGTGAAAAGTGTTAAAAAGGAGTGCAAATTCATCTTATTTAACTCTGAACCAAAGAACTTAAATCTAGTGCACGTCGCTAAGAAAATTCAAGTTTGGCTAATTTTCTTTTGTTTGTTTAATGTTTATAATATTTTTATAAAATTCTAGCACATTACATAGCCAACTCTACATAAATCCACATTACAAACTTCGTACAAAAGCTATAAAAATGCTACAAACTTTACTAATTACACCCAAAATTTTAAATTTTTTGTTCTGAACTTTTGTAACAGTTTTTGGTATGCAGTTTTTAGTGCACTAAATTGCAATAGGTTAAAGTGCAAATTTACTTGAGTTCACAAACTATATCTCAAAAGCGTTTAGTGAAAACAAAAATGTGGATGTATACCGACTTCAGTAAAGCATTTGACAAAGTATGTCACTCATTGCTCATCTATAAACTTGATCTTCTTGGTTTTCAACCTAATTTTCTACCTTGGATCTTGGTGAAGCACGCGGAGCCTTTTCCGTGGACTTTTTTTATTAAGAAAACAAGAAACCGATTTCGATTTGTAACTCAAAAATTAAATTTATTTGTCTTTAAATAATACCGCTTATATGTATTTGCAAAAAAAGGAATGAAATATTTGAAATTTACGAAGCGAAGTATGTAGGTTGTCCGGCTGTCTTTAATCGAATGATTTTTTGTGTTTCAAGCTGGAGATATGCTAACAGCGACGACGACTAAAACGAGGTAGGTGGTGTTGGTGGTGGTGAGAGCTCTCCAGTGTAAGCATAACAAGCATGTGACGAATGCAATGCGAAGAGGCCTTTGTTGTTATTTTTAATTCGATAAGTTGACTAGCGAAGAATACGGTTGAGATGAGATGAGTGACAGTTGGTTTTCGACGATAAGTATGCAGTTACGAAAACAGGGACGGCGTGAACATAGTTTTTGGTGGGAGCGCAGGGTCATGAATGCTTCAAGCAGATGACGTAACTCACGGCTTGTCCCGATAAAATTAGTTGCATTATCGGAGTAGATAAGCCGACATCGTCCTCGCCGAGCCACAAATCGTTTAAGTGCAGCGATGAATGCTGCCGTTGATAGATCAGGCACTACCTCTAAGTGAATAGCCTTGGTGCTAAAACAGATGAAAACCGCAATATACACTTTTATTGCAGCCCTGCCTCTGATTTTCTGAGTCATTAAGAAGGGGCCACAATAGTCAATGCCTGTAGTCTCAAAGTGGTGTGATGGACTGATGCGTTGCAAAGGTCTTGCCCCCATTATCTGCTCAGTGATAACTGGACCGTTCTTGCGTTGAGTATCCAAAATTTGTCACGAAGAATATTTTGCAATGTTTGAGCACCTGCATGAAGATGTTGTCGATGATAGTAAGTGATGAGAGTGGGAATGAAAGGGTGAGCATGAGGCAGCACGATGGGGTGTTTGGCGTTGAAGGTTAATGTAGAATTTTTTATTCTGCCGCCGACTCGAATGAGTTGAATGTGCAAAAATGGTGCGAGCTATAAAAGCCTTGACGATCGATAAAGTGGTGAATTTTTTAACATCCTTTGGTAGTCGTCGCGAAAATACGACAGCTGAATATTTTTGCAGACCAAATGTAACGTTGCCTCTATTTCGCCGGCTGTAATCATCAACCCACGCTTGCGTTGAATGAACCACCTGACGTAAGTAAATATCCGAAGAAATGTTTGGAAGTTGTTTAAGTGTTTGTGAGAGGCGATCATATCATTCTGTTCCTTTGCAACCAATGCGAATCGTTGTCATCGCTGTTCAGGTATGTCAGAAGGTATATCAAACGATGAACGTGGCCAATGCTCTTGAGGCAACAGTAAAAATTTTAGCCCTTGGAACCATAAAGAATTGCCGATTATGTCATGAGCTCTTGAAACGACGTCAGCAGGATTGTCGGCTGATGTTACATGGTGCCACTTGAATTGCGATGTTAATTGTTGAATTCTGGTTACTCAGTTCGCAACGAATACAGTCCAACGCGACGGCTCTCCCTTGATCCAGGATAGCGCGATGGTCGAGTCTGACCAGCAATGAATGGCTTCAGGATTTGGCGAAAATATATCAATGATTGATTTTAGCAGTTCCGCCAGCAGCAATGTAGCGCACAATTCAAGTCGAAGTAAGCTAACTTCCTTCTTTGGAGCTACACGAGACTTAGCGGACAGTAACGATGACGTCGTACTATTAGAATCGCATGTGACCATGTAGATGCAGGCGCCGTAAGCCTTCGTGCTGGCATCTGCAAAGGCATGAATTTCTGTAGCGGTGTTGAATGGTACATAACTTGGAATTTGGATTTTTTGAACCAGCGATAGCTGCCGACGAAAATCTCGCCATTAGGTGTAAACATCTTGTGGGACACTTTCATCCCAATCTAGTTTCAGTGCCCATAGATGCTGCATTAATATTTTGTATGAAACTATTATAGGGTTCAATAATCCAAGTGGATCGAGGAAGCTTGCAATTTGGGATAAAATCGCTCTTTTTGTTGTTTTCGAAGACGACGATGATTCGGTGTAGCTAAACACGAAGTTATCGCTCGATGGTGACCATTTCAATCCAAGTGTTTTAATGTAGTCTACGTCACCGAGTTGTACGCTTTCTTCACGGTCAGCTTGGAGAATGTCAGAGATGGTGGAATTTTTCATTAATGGTGAATTTTCGCAGGGGAAAGCCCACATTTTTAAGCAACTTAACAACTTGCTGTTTAATTCGTACGAATTCTTCAGTGGTAGCACCACCTATCATGATATTATCGACGTAAAAATCTCTGAGCGTAACAACTGAACCAATTGGTAGCGATTCTGCCTCGTCCTTTGCCAACTGTTGTAGAGCCTTTGTGGCGAGATATGGCGCGCTGCTTGTACCATATATGACGGTTTGCAGTTTGTATACTTGCACAGAAGTTCGGTGACTCTCGCCACAAAATGCACTGCCAAGAAGAGTCAGCTGAGTTCATTTGTACCTGGCGGTACATTTTAGTAATTAACACGTACTTGTAAGCTCTAAAGCGAAGCAGGATTGGGAAATATCATCCTGTAGCGTCGGTCCGACGAGCAATATGTCGTTCAATGGTTTTCCATTCGAAGTTCGGCACGACGCATCGAAGACCACACGGAGTTTTGTGGTGCTGCTGTCCGCCTATGTGACGCAGTGGCGAGGGATAAAATTACGAGCCTCTTCGGGGTTATTAAGCAGTGTCATATGCCCCATGTTAATATATTCGTTGATGAATTCACCATATGTGTTGACTAGTGCGGGATTGCGAGAAAATTTATATTCAAGAGATACCAACCTTTTCAAAGTAGCATCATATGATTACCCTAGACTGCTGGGGTCTTCTTTAAACGGTAAGCGAACGATTAATTGGTTGGTTTTTCGACATCTGGTTGTGGTTGTATCGAAGAGATCTTCACATGCTTGCTCCTCTGCCGAAAATGACGTTGGTGAATTGGTGTGGTGTTCTTCCAATGCCCAAAAGGTTTGCAACAGCTGATCGAGAGTTATCCTTACTAATATATATAAATCCGAAAGTGAGTTTGTTTGTTTGCTACGCTTTCACGCTTTGACTACTCAACCGATCCTCATGAAATTTTTTAGACTGCTGTTATTTAGCCCAACTTAAAATATAGGATAAATTTAATCTCGATTAGACAAGGGGGCGTGGCACCTCCCATACAAACGGAATTTTTCATACTGTATTTCTCAGGAAATATTTTTGATAGATTACTGGAACTTGGTATGGAGATATATAAAATCATTATCTACTCATAGATGAGGGCTGCCACCTTTTAAAAAAATCAAATTCAACTTCAATTAAGGGAGTTATTTATTTGAAAATTATATTAAACAATGGATGTTAAGAGGCTTAAAAAAGCTGTAGCTTGAATATATTTTGAAAAGGGTTGCCACCTGTTTGAAAAGTCAAATTTAAATTGGTTATACGTAACCTATCTGAAGAATTAAAATATGGTTGTCTAACGAAATATTGTTAAGAAACCTTTAGTTTGAAAGTTTTGAATAATATTTAAGTCTTTCACAAGGCTTGCCACATTTTAAAAAATTAAATTCAATTAATTTAAATTAAAAGTGGCGGTTGATTTATAGGTGGTGATTTGAAATTTACCACTGCACAACTCAACCCTGGTGTCTCCGAATGAAGCTTTATCGCATAATAATACTGGCAAATCACGTCCATTGGGCCAATCGTAACACACAAGAGTTCGATATACTCAACGGCGCAACAGGTCGATTTAATCTGACAGTCACAGCACCTTTTCTAACTTGCCGATTATTCGTAATATATTTTGAATATTAGCCAAAGTAGATAATAAATAAGATTTTTAGTAATAACTTTACTCCAGCGCCAACTGGCGCTGAAACTACACTATCCCGAGAGCCACTCAAAAGTACACATAAACCTTCGTTAAAATCGGTCCGGGAATTTAGAAGGATTTCACACACAAACACACAGACAGAAGAATTATATATATACGTTTTTACGGCGCCTTGTCCCCTTTTCAAATAGCCCATTTTTCTCCATGAGTATAAGATTGATTTCATATTGATGGCTGAGTGGAAGATCGACCTATCTCGGCAGCCGGTTCGAAAACGCCCTATCTTAGAAAACTTTTAAAGAACGCCCTACTTAAGAATTTTATTGAAAAACAACCTCTTTCAGGAGTTTATTGAAAAACACTCTATCTCAGAATTTTGTTGAAGAACGCACTATATCAAAATTCGGTTCAAAAGCGTTCTATCTCAAACGAAAATACATTGAAAATAAGCTGAGATAGGGCGTTTTTGAATCGGCAGCTGAGATAGGGCGTTATTCAACAAAATTCTGAGGTAGGGTGTTTTTCAATCAAATTCTGTAGTAGGGCGTTCTTGAAAAGTTTTCTGAGATAGAACAATGTTGAAAAATTTTCTGAGATAGGGTGTTTTTGAACTGGCTGCCGAGATAGGTCAATCTTCCACTCAGCCATCGATATATTGCCGTACCAAGTTCCAGTATTCTACCATGAGCACTTCCAGAGATATGCCACACCCCTTCATATATCGAAATTTTTTTTAGTCTATAACCATCCTTGGGACGTCTAAAGCAGGTGTCCGAAATTTCAAAATAATCGGTTCGGCCGTACTCGAGCTTTGCGAACACATATAAAACTGCTTTCAAAATACATATATATTGTTATAGAAGATTGGTATGAATCTAAATGGTTTAGAATGTTAATCACAATATCAGTGTCAGACGAAAGAGGTTTAAAAAGGTTGCCAACTGTTTAAAAGTTTAAATTCAAACTATTCAATAATTTAAATGAATTATTACAATATGAGTGTAAATCGAAATGGTCTTGAAAGGGCTTCATTTCAAAACTACATGTAAGAGGTTTCCATCTGTTTAAAATCTCAAATTCAGGGGATAAGTTAATTGAAAAAGTATGACAAGTGAGATGTTTAAGAAAGTTTTAGTTTGAAAATATTTTGAAGATGGTTAAACAAATTTTAAACCTCCTGTTTTTTAATTGAGTTTTCTTGAAATAAATTTTACTCAATGTAGCACGTAGAATTTTCGTACACTCAGCGAAGCGGGTGAGGGCGATCTAGTAACTAAATATATTAAAGCTTCTGATATTCATATGGGTTGTACCAAATCGTTAGTTTTACAGAAGATTGTAATCATGGTTGCCACATTTCGACCAAAGCTGGCCCCATAACATTTCGTTGGTCCCTTGGTCCCCATTTTTGCAAAATGGTCCTTTTTAATTCATTTAATATTTAGAGCTTTCAATTTTATTTTATATTTATTTTCAATAAAAGTTGTGAAAAGTCTTAAAAACAAATTCGTCTTATTTAACTCTGAACCAAAGAACTTAAATCTAGTGCATGTCGCTAAGAAAATTCAAGAATTGACAGCTTTTGTGTTTCGTTTATGTTTAAGCGTGTATATAGAACAAATTTTCGACCGTACACTTGTGGTCAGCTGATTAAGGGAAGTTGCAGTTTGACCAGTTTTTGCTATTTTTCTTTTCTTTGTTTAATGTTTATAATATATTTATAAAAGTCTAGCACATTACATAGCCAACGCCACATAAATCCACATTCCAAACTTCGTAAAAAAGCTATAAAAATGCTAAAAATTTTACTAATTACACTCAACATTTTTAAACTTTTTGTTCTGAATTTTTATAACAATTTTTGATATGCAGTTTTTAGCGCAATAAATTGCAATAGGTTAAAGTACAAGACGCCAGAAAATCGTGTTGATTTTTAATAATTTTTTTGATAGACGTTGCTGTACAGTTTCTTACATGTAAAGTATGCTCGACAGTTTCTTTTAATAGGAACAAAATGCCTAGCACCGTCAGCAAAAAAAAATGAACTTTGCACTTTAACATACTAAAATTTAATGGGCTATAAAACTGCATACCAAAAATATTTCTATAAATTCTGAACAAAAAGTTTAATAATTTTTGTACGTACGCATGTAAAGCATGACATCGCATTTGAATGGTTGGCGAAGCACCGAGCACCGCATTTGATGGATTGCCGAAGTCATGATACTGCACGTGATTGTTTTTGAACTACAAAAACAATTCAATGACACTTGCTTGATTGAAATGAAGCACTGATATGTAATATATACATATGCGTTTATGTATGCACATTCCTCACAACTAGCCTACCTACATGGCAATTACAAGTTAAAATAACGGAACAATAGTAAACGGAAAACAGATATAAAGTGAATATAGTGAGAACCCTGCAGTAAATCGCGCAAGTTCAGTACTAGCGCAGAACTAGCTCTTAAAGAGGCGGTACTTTCTCGATCTATCCCAATGTCCTACGAAGTGGAAATTGCCCCCCTCTGCAGAACTTTCGAACTAGTTCTAAACTGGTTCAATTTTGGACAGTTCTGGGACAGTAAGTTTTTCTATGAGAAAAAAATTTAAAACTCGATTATTAGATTATTTTTCTATTCTAAACTGGTTCCATTTTAGACAGACCTGCGACAATAACATTTTTATTAAAAAAAAATCCGATTATTAAATTTTTTAATATTTTTTCGTTTTTTAAGTTCTTTTACAGATTGCATTTTATTAAATTTTTTTATATTTTTTTTTTCTTATTTTTTTTATATTATTTGATCACTTTCTCTTCAGTTTTTTAGCGGCACTCAACAATTTAAGTTTCTTAAATCTGAAAATCACAACTGCCTCCTCCGCGATTTGAACTCGTGACCGACGATATTAGAGTCGGAGGTCTTCCCGCTGAGCTATTTTCGTATTGTACGAGAATTGAGAATTTGTGCATTTACTTCTGAACCGAGCGCAACTAACACACCGAGAGTTTCAACTGTCCCTCTCTGCAGCCGTTTTGCACTAGTTCAGAGATGGTTCTGAAATGTGTGTCTAAATTTTACTGCAGGGAACTGACAGTACTCTCATACTTTTTAAAAGTCTAAATATCCTACCGCTCCCGCATTTATATTTTCATAAGGTCTTAAAAACATTTTTCATTTATAATGGCTATTTATCTAACAGAAACTCTGTAAACTATAATTTGAGAGTTAACAATTTTAATTTGTCCTGGGTTCCACCGCATAACCTAACACATTTCTTACATTTTTATACCTCGGTTGCTCCGAGGCTATATAACTGCTTACCAAATAATTTCTGCTTACCAATATATTACTGAAAAATATAAAGTCATGGCTTTTAAATTTCAACTATAAAGAACTTGGCGCACTCTTATGTATTGCTGAATAATCATACTTATCCTGTTGAAAATTATTCTTATTATACTTATGTAAATTGAAAACAATACTTACTGTAATAATTAAGTTAGACTCCCCACAAATTAAGTTTTAGTAGTAGGCAATCTGCATTTGCCTCTAGTTAACTTAAACTACAGAATGTAGACATTATTAAACAATGTAAAATTATGTATATTCTTCTTTGTAATGCAAATGTATGTATGTTAAATTTATAAACACTTGTTTAATAATAATAACTAAATAAATAAAAAAATAAAAATTACATTAACTATAATGGTATAGTTTTACGATATTCAAACCACTTTCTTTTAAACACTAATGTTTTAACATTGCTTGACATTATTTGGTAATTCATTGTAACATTTAAGGCCCTTGTAGTAAAGATTATATTTATCAGATTCGCTTTTTAACATAGGTAAATTGAGGTAATTTTTCTTACGTGTATCTTTGCTGTGCACACTGCTGCCATACTTTAAGTTAATCTTAAGGTATTCTGGCAAATTATCTTCAATAATGTTTTTAACAAATTTCATCGCATAATAAAAGTGCTGTTGTTTCACACTTAGCCAATCAAGGGCTGATAACATGTCTCTAATGGGCGTGTCATATCGTTTTCGAAGAATGAATCTCATTGCTTGGTTCTGTTGTTTCTGCAATTTATAAATTTGGCTATCATTCATTATGAAGAAAATTGTTGGACAATAATTGAGGACAGGTTTTATTATTGATCTTTATACCATTTTTTTATATTTCCTTTTCAGTAATTTGAAAGTATGTCGCATAAGGACATTTTTTTCTATTTTACTTACGGTATAGTCAACATGATCATTAAACTGTAGCTTCTCATCAATTTTTATACCCAAGTACGCAAAGCTCTGCACCCTTTCTATTTTTTGTTGTTTTTTTTATATTTAAATTACGAAGTTCATGCATATCAATATTTTATGGATATAACCATGTGGTTGGTGTGCTTGTTTAAACATAGCCAATTATATATTTCGTTTAAGTCATTTTATAGTTTTGAAACAATATCAGTAATATGGTCACCACTTAACATAATTAACGTGTCATCAGCGAAAAGACTAATATCACAATACTTAATACTGTTGGCAATATCATTTAAGTATATATTAAATAATATAGGTGCTAGCACTGAGCCTTGAGGTAGACCAACCACTATACCTCTTTTGTCAGATACCGACGATCCAATCAGTGTTCTCTGGTAACGATTCATAATAAGACTTTGAACCCATTTTAGCTCAACGCCCCGTATCCAAAGCGTTTGATCTCGTAGATCACGACATATTAATTAATAAACTAAGACTCTATGGCTTTGATGGAAAAACGTTGGATCTATTTCGCGATTTCTTATCGAATAGATTGCAGTTTGTTCAGGTTGGTGATGCGAAAAGCACAAAGCTACCGGTGAAATGTGCAGTTCCGCAAGGAAGCGTACTTGGCCCACTTTTATTCCTCATTTACATAAACGATGTCAAGAATATTAGCTTTAATGGCAAATTGTTTATGTATGCTGATGATTTATGTCTAGTTTACAGGTACAATTACTCACAGGTTTTAAAAACAAACATTGAATATGATGCGGCTATTTTGACTGAATTTTCTGAAATTAACAAGCTTAAAATTAATCCTGCCAAGACAACATTTGTAAGATTCAAACCATATCATTGTGGTAATGATGAGAAAATGGAGATTTATATTGAAGGTATTCCAGTGGCAGAGTCTGACATGGTGAAATATTTAGGAATTGTGTTTAATCATAATGTGCTATGGGATGAACATATAGAGTCGTTAAAGTCCAAAATTTCCTCTGCTATTGGAGTTCTTTATAAATTTAGGAATAAATTTAACATTTCTACAAAATTGCTTATTTACCAGACACTCGTACATTCTCATTTGACTTATTTACCATCTGTTTACGGTTGCAGATTGAGCAGCTCATTAAGGTCACTTCAATCAGCCCAAAATAAAGCCCTGAAGCTTGTTTTCAATCTTCCGTTAAGACATTCTACTTTTGACCTATACAATAATTATGCTAAAAATATTCTTCCAGTAAAAGGTTTATACAAGCAAAAGGTTTTAATTTATATGTTTAAGGCCTTAAAAACTAATAGCCATTGCCTTATACAGTTTTCTCAAAACATAGCCCAGTCCCAAAGGAATACTAGACAAGCCCAGCATTTAAGATCTGTAAGATGTCGACTTGAGTTAACAAAACAGCGAATTTCATACGCTGGGCCACACGAATACAATAATTTACCATCTTACTTGCGAGATATACAAGTTCTTTCAACATTTAAGCAACAAATAAAAAAAATATCTGCTCGAAAATTTGGAAACACTTCTAATGTGAATACTGTTAATAATTAATTACTGTTAAATTTTGCATTTTATATTGAATTTATTTTTCTTTTAAAATATTTGAAGTATTTATTTCCTTTTTTTTATTATTATTTTTTTGTGTAAATTAGTTAGACGTAAGTCACGCTGTCAACACTGTTGCCTCTACAAAGCCTTCTCGGCGCTGAGGCTTAAATAAGACTATTGTTTATATTACCAAAACATGAATTATAAATAAATAAAAAAAAACAAAAATCTAAGAAGACAGCAACTACGTATTTATTTCTGCTCAATTCTTCTTTCCTACGAGCTATTACCAAGTTTAGTGCGGTTTCACATGAGTGCCTTTTCCTAAAACTAGACTGTTGTGGCATTAATATGTTATTAGTTTCTAAATATTCTATTAGTTGCTTTTTAACTACCGATTCAAGAATTTTTCATCACTTGGTTGGGCCGCAACCTACGCGCCGATCCGCAAAACCATCGGGCTTTAGTGCTGGTGGTGCTGGTGTTGTTGTTGCCCGATCAATTGGCGCCGACCCATTAATTCTTAAAACAAATTGGGCGCTTTAGCGGTCGCCACGACGGCGCACACAAACAACCAGGCGATGCCCCTATTGTGGGTTTTCGCGTAATCTCTTCTTCCTATCCTCTTACTACTGGTCGGTATCGTTTTGGCGCGAACACCCCTAATGGAGATATTTCCCCAGTGTATTAGCACACTGCCGACAATCAGCTGTTTTGCTATTTAACCTGAGCTTTAGTTTACTCAACTGGTTGCCGGTAGAGTTCTCTCCTATCGGTTGGAGTGAAAGGAAATAAGGGTAAAACGAAGGAATATACAAAAGGAACTTTGTTGCGGCCAGTACGCGACAGTCTGCTCTGCCTTTTCCAAGTTGGATAAGGACCAACGCGATTGGGTCTGGTGGTAAATGACGACATGACGAAGTATCTCCTGTCATCAAACAAATAGTCAGCACATTCGCGCCTTGGCATCCACGTCACTGTTGATAGTTATAATTTTGAGAAAGTAGAAATTTTCGTTTACTTGGGAACCAGCATTAACACCGATAATAATGTCATCATGGAAATCCAACGCAGAATCGCTCTAGCCAACAAGTGATACTTTGGACTGAGAAGGCAATTCAGTAGTAAAGTCCTCTTTGGACGTACGAAAACCACACTCTATAAGTCACTCATCATGCCCTTGCTGGTATATGGCACGGAAGCATGGACAATGACAACATCCGATGAGGAAGCTCTTAGAGTGTTCCAGGGAAGGATTTTGCGGAAGATTTACGGGCCTTTACGCGTTGGCGATGGCGAGTATCGCAGACGATGGAACCAGCTCATCGTTCCACCGTCTGCGTTACTCGCCGTCTTTACAATGACATAGACGTAGTGCAGCGAATTAAAATACAGCTGCTCCGCTGGCTTGGCCATGCCGTTCGAATGGACACCGACGCTCCAGCTCTTAAAGTATTCAACTCGGATCCCGCTGGTGGCAGCAGAGGAAGAGCGAGGCCCTCACTGCAATGGAGAAACCAAGTTGAGAAGGACTTGGGGTCACGTGGCATTTTCAATTGGCGTCAGTTGGCACAGGATGCGGATGCGAATGCGGATGTCAAGAATTTTTAAGAAACAATTAGAATCTAGCATAATGGCCAAACCAGATACATATATCAGGTTGTTCTATAGCTTTTTAAAAAGAATTCTTCTTTCTCATTGGCTGTTTCAGAAATTGGGGAATATGTAACTTCTTCAGCGTTTTTCGATTTTAGTTTTTGTAATTCATTTTTAATACTTTGTGCTTATAGCGAGCTAAATAGGTGGATATGGAAAATAAATTACTATTTTCCAGGAATGTAAATTTTTAACAAAATTCTGTTTTTATTTTAAAGTCGTGGCTGTCAGCCGAATCGGCTCAGAATGTTGCTATTTTTTTAAAATACCCTGTTTTTTATAAGCATTCGAATCTCAGATAGTTACGTAATTCTTATCTTATTAAAGGTCAGACCTATAGCTTTTTTTAAATTATTTGAGCATTCCCAACAAACATTGAGGTTTGAGCTCAAATTGAGGTTGAGTTGAGAACTAAGGTATTTTTCAAATCTCCAACGTTGTTTCTCAACAGTACATCAAGTGGAGGATCATAGCGTTCTCAACAAAAAGGGCATTTTTCTTTGTATGAAAAAAGGGTTGTTTCTTAAGTTAAGAAAATGCTAGTTATCAACTTGAACTCCAATGTAATTCTCCGATTGGTCTCAAACACATCATTGAAATACTGAAATTGAAAAGGTAAAACACCTTATACCTTTTTGATTGAAACCACATACATAGATGAATTTAAATATTAATTTTTCATTTTATTACTCCTTTTGTATTATGTAGTTAACCAATATCGTATTAAAATAATTCACTTCATATATACAGTCCGACGGTAATTTTGCCACTTGATTCACTTCGCCTTTTATTTTATTTCAAGATTATTTGAGGATACTTTGAAGATTATTAACTTTTTGTTGGTAATTTTCCTCTTTATATAGCATTCGTTTTTCACTTGATAATTAAAAATTCGTTTCTTTATCACTTTTTACGTATCTGCGCGTCAGTTAGAGATGATACAAACTTGAGAACTATGAATTTCTCCAGGGTTGGAGAAATGTTTTTTGGTGTTTATTGGGTCGATTCTCTTTATAGCCAGACGTTGATCATTTCTGCTGGAAATCCCTATTGAAGGGCAAAGAAGAGACAGTTTTACTACAGAAGTTTTTAGCCAAGGATTCAATGTATATCCCTATGAACAGTGCACACTTTCTTCTCTTGTTTTTTTAAGATTGGTCCAAAAAAACATAATAAAAAAAAGAAACCAAAGCAGGTATTTAAGGCACAGAAAAAAATTTTTGTTAAAAAGACTATGTTCCCTTTGACGTACGTCAAAGGTCAAGTAGAAGTTGGAACTTGTATGACTGCCCATTGATAACGCGGTTATGTAGGTTAGGAAATAATATGTTTAACGACATGTTTGCCAAAGTTGATAAATATGACATTTGCCCAGTTTTGTTACACAAATACTCCCACGACCACAGGCAAAAATATTGGCTACAATTTGTCATTTTGTTTGCCATATATACATTTTATCGGTGCACGTGCACAACATTCGCATTCGCAAAAGCTCCGCATTGATTATTCCGAATGCGAAAGCGAATTCGAATGTTGATTTCAATGCGGAAGTTCCGCAGTTGCGAATGCGAATATTCGCAACAACCCGGATATGTATTATTTACAATAGTAACTATTTATGCAAATATGTATGTATTTTTTATCCTTAATATATGCAAATAAAAGAAGAAAGTAAACACAACAACCATCGAGTAATATTTTATTTGTGTCAAACTGAAACTTTTTCCAATAATAAACGGTTGACTGATTGAAGTCTACAGCAAGTTAATTGAAATCTTGTATCAACCAAAGCATTGTTTATATTTGCTAAACAATGATTTTATTCAACTAATAATATTGTCCAATCAAGGTAGTCGTTTTGTAATTATTAACAAATATACATATGTCCCAACTAGAAGTCCCAAGTAAATTGCAAACTTTCGTGAACTAGATATTTATTTCGCCATATCCAACTATGCCACTTGGTCACTATAACCAAATCTTGGAATTTATAACTAAACCTTCTTCTGGGTGCATAGTCTTCGCCGATGAATGTGCCAGTACAAATCGTAAATGTGGATTGTTGGAGAAAATGTTGGACCAAAATGTTTAAATTAAAAATCTAATTTTGGGTAGTATGATAATAAAAAGAAAACACTGAGAAAAAGGATTAGTTTCGACAACTAAAGATATTTCGTTCCCAAATTTTGACAATATTTGGGAACTGTTACCAAGGATTGGGAACTATTACCATGGGATGGTAATTATAACTAAATATTTTAAAGCTTCTTATATTCATCTAGGTTGTACCAAATCGTTAATTTAGTTGAAGGGTTTGGTAAATACTAATAAATATTTGTTGAAGCATATTTCTACAAATTCCATTCAACTTAACGTATGGTTCATAAAAGGATGTCATTAAGCTCAGCTAATACAGATAAGCTTGCTTTCAACACATGTATTAGTCATAGTTACCAAATCTTAGTTGAGGCAACCACGATTTGGTTTGAGAGCCACCCCTAAATAATGCTGAGCGCTCTCTGAGCACATGTGTGTTTCACAGGCGAAGAGCGCCAGCTGAGCAATGCACACAGTCCCACTTATTGAATCATTTGAATGCGCTAGTATGCTGACCATTGCATAAAAACGATTCAATGAATGAGGCTGTGTGCGTGGAAATTATTGCTCCGCTACCGCTGCACAGTGGTTGCTGCCATAGGCCAAAATTAAAAAAATTTATGTAAAATTTTTTGAACCAAAATAGGCTTAGCGATCAGTTTTTTGTCCAAACTTCATGTTGTCATATATATATTTTTTTCATTCTAACGGATGTTTCTGAAAAAAGCAAAAGAGTCATCAATTATTCATTTTATTTGTACAGCGTCAGCACGCTGAAAATTGAATTGGATTTAACGTAATTAAAATATTGTGGAAGGTCGAGTGAATTAAAATTGTATGCAATCGATATTGTACATAAAAGTAAAGTATTGTACGTAAAAGTTCTTGGTTCGTCGGCCCTGAATATTTTTATTTACATATTTTTTGTTAATATTTTAAGATTATAAAAGTGTTCAGTGTAGTATTCCATAACGTTATCCAAGCTCTTTATTTTCTACAGTTTTTTTTTCACGTTTATTTTTTGATTTATTTAATTTTCTGATTCAAAATCTTTCTAAGCCCAAGTTACCACTGTGAATTTTCTCGATTGCAAATTTTTTAGATTTGGCGTGAAAATTCCGGTACGCATTCGCAGAAAGTTCAAAATGTGCTGGGTGCAATAGCGAAAGCTATTGAATGTGAGGGTTTTGAGCCAGATCGGTATGAGTTGCAAAAATGTATTAATATCAATGTATTAATTAAAATATAAAAAAATTGCATTGTATTGACAAAGATCCAAACGCGAAAAATCAGCAGTTTTAAAAAATCATCATCAAAAAAATCATTTCCTTAAAATGTCAACCAACAGTTTCCACCAATTCTAATCGTGGGCGTCCGAAAATAGATTTTCTTGAGCGTCGGCGAACATATCGGTATAAAATTTTTACCGTAAGGTCTGTTAAGAGTAAAAACTGTAATATGTAAAAGAGGGCAGGGTTGGACACGCCCACATAAAGTCATGTGAAAAACAATAGGGACACGACATTATGGCCAGTTTCGGCTATTTTTCTTTTTTTTTGTTTAATGTTTACTTTTTTTATAAAAATACAACTCACTATCTAACAAGAACCATATAAGTCCAAATTTCAAACTTTGTAAAAAAATATTGTATATATTTCGAGTTAAAGGCCACATGAAAATCAAAACACAATTTTTGATTTTCATGTGGCATTGAGCTCGAAAAATATACAATATTGTTTGTAACGAACGGCCACTAAACAATAGGATAAAATTTGTAAAAAAATAGAAAAATTCAACAAAGTTTTAAAACAACACCAAACTTTTTAAATAAGAAATTTTAGAAAAAAGATAGGTATGCAGTTTTATAGCCCACTGAATTCTAGCTCAAGAAAGTGCAAGTTTCAAGTGGCTAAGAAATCGCGTTAATTTTGTATAATTTTTTTACTGGCGGTGTCACGCATTTTCTCCCACGCAAAGTATGTTTGACAATTTTTTTTGGTATGGAAGCAAATAATAACACCATGCGCAAATTTCCTATTTTTTTAACAAAGTTTGAAATTTGGACATATATGGTTTTTGTTAGATAGTGAGTTGCATTTTTATAAAAAAAAATAAACATTAAACAAACAAAAAAAAATATAGCCGAAACTGGTCACAATGTCGTGTCCCTATTAATTTTCACATGACTGTATGTGGGCGTGTGCACCCCCGCCCACTTTTACATATTACAGTTTTTACTCTTAACAGACCTAGGGTCAAAATTTAACCCGATAAGTCCATTAAAAGTATTTTTGGCCGCTCTCTCCATATAAATGGAGCCACTGTGCGCTGTTCGTATATGGGTGAAACACGCGTGTGGTCACAGAGCGCTCAGTAAGCTATAGCATGTCGAGCACTGCACTAGGTAGAGAAAGAAAAGTGTGTGCTATGACATGCCCAGACTTGTTTGTCTCAGTTTCAGTTTTGCCATCGCCGCGAGTTGTTTCGGTGTGCGCATAGTTATTTAAAAATATAAAGTTTGTTGCCAACCGGGGTTTCTCAGTGGATATATAATTCATGTGAAAGTATCAATTTAGCCAAGGAAAAAGCAAGGCAGTATACTTAAACCAGCACTTCCAGCAGATATTGACCTGGGTTTTCGCACGCCTGTTCCTGTTTCATCGTTCCTTTTTAGGAAATTCGTACCACCATATACATATGTATTATTTACACTAGTAACTATTTATGTAAATATGTATGTA
>NW_023458557.1:20519772-20551086 GCF_013731165.1 Rhagoletis pomonella | reverse complement strand
CATATGTATTATTTACACTAGTAACTATTTATGTAAATATGTATGTATGTATCTTTTATGC
The DNA here is from genome assembly GCF_013731165.1 of Rhagoletis pomonella. Classification (NCBI taxonomy): domain Eukaryota; kingdom Metazoa; phylum Arthropoda; class Insecta; order Diptera; family Tephritidae; genus Rhagoletis; species Rhagoletis pomonella. Next base: position 20,551,025 of record NW_023458557.1, on the reverse strand, counting down.
CTAATATATGCAAATAAAAACCAAATCTGGGTAATTATAACTAAACCTTTTTCTGAGTGAGTGATTAGTGCAGTGTTTATATTGAAATATTGTGAAGTAGTGTGGAAGTTTTAAAAACAAATAACTTTAAAAGAATTAGCATTTGGACGCAAAATGTTGAAGATATCGGTCAATGAGCACTGAATACCCCCTGCGAATTTCATTAAAAAATGTTAATGGTCCTTTGAAAATCTCAGCCTTTGGGTTTGGCAACATAGAGAACATATAAATACTGAAAGTTATCATGAAATAGAAGTTGTTGAAAATATTAATGACTATAATGAAGGAGTTGTTGGAAAAACTGAACTATATCTTTCATAACGTCTATTAATTTCAGTATTGTTTATTTTTTTAAATTTAAATCAAGGATGCATTGAAACGTTAATTTTAGCGTTTATAAAAAAACCAATCGTTTCTTTTGAAACGATTCAGTTTTTTATAGTTTAGGTAATTATGAAAATAATTCTATTTTGGTTTTTAACGAAAAGAAATTCAATCGTTAAGTACGTAGCTGTAGCATGCATTTAGGTGCTAGGTGATAACAGTGAGCTGGCAATGGCATACAACAACAACTTAACTATTGATGATTTATTTCGCTTCAACGTTAACGATTGAGTTTTGTTTCGTTAATTTAGCTCTGAAGCGTAACGAAATTATTTTGATAAGTTATTTTTGCGCTTCAACAAAACCAAATCGATTCATATAAATAGTTTGTTGAGCATCTCTGATTTATATCACATGTATGTATTAAAAAGCACCCTAAAATTCATATGCATTAAAAAGTATTTTAAAATTAATAAAACCGTCAACTCATGCGATCAGTTTCTGCTAATTTAACAAGTAAAACTTTTCTACGGTCTTTCCTTTAGGACTTTTCTTAATTCATTCAACGCAGAAATTGTTTCCTTCTCCATTTATAATTTTTCCCCATCTACTTTGATGACTTCATCTTGGCGCTTTTGATCTTTGATCGCCTCTCCCTTCTAAGATAGCAGTGTTTCGTCTTTTGAGCGCTTTTTCGCTATACTTTAGGGTATCGTATGAAAAATTCGGTTTGTATGGGATGTGCCTCTCCCCCTTTATTTATCGAAATTTTTTTAAATTTTTATAAAAAACCTTGGGACGTGTGTGGTAGGTGTCCGAAATTTCAAAATAATCGGTTCAGCCGCTCTCGAGCCTTGCGAACACAAAAAAACGGCTTTAAAATTATATGGGGAAATCTTTTGAGTTGGGGGCATTTTGCGTACTGGCATAATAGATAGATAGATAGATAGTTGGTTGGGTGTGGCACTGCGACCAGTAGGTCTATTGTGCCCCTAGCTCATCACAATACATCAACCAGCCCCAGAGTGTCTATAAATTTCGTAATAGACCCCGGGGACAGTGAGTGTATGTGCTCCTCTCTTGGCCAGACATGACCTATGCTCCTATACCTCCTGCGTGCAACGGCATCACACTCCATAAGAAGGTGTAGAGGAGTCTCTTTGGCTGCATCGCAAAAGCGACACAGGTCGCTGGACCAGATACCTAATTTATGCAGGTGCCCTCTGAGCCTACAGTGGCCCGTCAAAAAACCTGTAATAATTCTTAGTTTCTCTTTTGGGAGATCCATGAGAAGCCTGTATCTTGACAGATTGTAACCTCCTAATAAGCTTTTTGCCTGACGTTGGCCCATGGTGCCAAGCCAGTGTAATTCCCTCAGTTTGCTGTTGTCCCTTCTGAGCATTTCCTTTATGGTGTTTGGTCCTACTGCCAGAAAGGGCTCAGGTCCTATCGGGGTCGAGGAAGCGGCCGTTCTGGCCAGATGATCAGCTTCCTCATTTCCTGCGACCCCCATGTGCCCTGGTACCCACATTAGTTGGATATCATTGACCTCCGCCAGAGCATTGAGCCTCTCGACACACTCCCTAACCAAGGAGGACTTGATCTCGAATGATGAGAGGGCCCTGAGTGCCGCCTGGCTATCCTTTCATTCCTATAGTTCCTGCGAATATTAATCTCAGCGCACATACTGATGGCATAGACCTCCGCTTGAAAGATGCTAGGGAAAGTCCCCAGGGACACCGAAAGCTTCAGCCTAGGGCCGTACACGCCTGCTCCAATCCCCGCGGGTGTTTTAGAGCCGTCCGTGTACCACTGTATTGTGCTCGCCTGTATGTGACTCTCCATAATAGAGGTACACCAGGTCGCCTTGCTATAAGTGTGGCTCCTGAAATTTCTCTTGAATACCACCTCTCTGTTAATATCGTCCCTGGGGAACAAATCCAGGGGGAGCTGGGTACCTAGCTTGTCCCTGTTCCTAGATGATAACACCTTGCCTTTGCCGAAGCCCTCTCTCGCAAAGTTAAGGAGGGTTCGCTTTGCAGCCTGTTCAATTGAGAGATGCAGTGGCTCGAGTTCCAGCATTACCTCTAGCGCTGACGTCGGGAATGTGCGCATTGCTCCCGTAATGCAAACACATGCCAGACGTTGAATCTTTCACAGGGTCTGCCTCACCGTTCCTATAGTAGTCCTGGAATACCAAGCCACCGCACCATAAGTCACTATTGGTTTCACTATCATGGTGTACATCCATCTGAGGATCCTCGGAGTGCACCCCCAGGATTTACCCGCCAGACGTTTCCACACCATCATCGCTCTCGTGGCCTTAGAGGTGACCGCATCAACATGGGCCCTCTCCAGAAGCTTGGAGTCCAGGGTAAGCCCCAGATACTTAACCTCTGTGGCGACACTGATTGCGACCCCGTCCAAGGTCAAGTTCCTCATCCCCTGGAGATTTCGTTTCTTGGTGAAGGGGACTATGGCTGTCTTAGAAGGGTTGATATTTAAACCTACGTCTGTGCACCACCTTTTCGCAAGGTTAAGTCCTTTTTGGACGATGTCACAGAGAGTACTTGCGAACTTCCCTCTAGCGATAATCACTATGTCGTCCGCGTACCCTTGGCAGCGGACGCCCTCGTTAGTAAGTATCTGTAGGAGTTCGTCCACAACTAAGCTCCACAGTAGAGGAGATAATAACCCCCCTTGTGGGCACCCTTTCGTCGTTTGTATTTGAACGACGCTGTCACCGACTTCAGTTTCGGCAATCCTGGTCTGAAGTAACCTTGCTATCCATCTTCGGATGGTTGGCTGAACGTTATGTTTCCCAAGAGCTCTGTCGACTCCCAAATGGGAGGCATTATCAAAGGCCCCCTCGATATCGAGGAGGGCACAGAGCACCACCTCATCACACTCAAAAGCCCCTTGTATTTCCTCCGTTAAGGCATACAGCGCAGTATCCGTGGATCTCCCCACCCTGTACGCGTGCTGGTTGGAATGCAGAGTGTTATACCTGATTTCATGGTCAATAATTTTCTCCATTGCCTTTAACATAAAGGATGTGAGACTTATCGGCCTGAATGACTTGGCAAGAGAGTAATCCCTCTTACCTACCATCGGGATAAAAATAACCCTGGCCCTTTGCCACCCCTTGGGAATGTGAGCCAGTGCTAGACTGTCCCTCATAATGTCCACAAGATGTGGAAGTAAGAGCTCCCCGCCCTGCTTCAGCAACGCCGGACATACACCATCCACCCCAGGGGCCTTGTACCGTTCGAAGGAGTCCAGAGCCCACCGCACTGTTTGCCGGTTTATAAGGCTTCTAGCCAACTTCCAGTCCGGTGGGGATGGCCTGAACGCACGGAACAACGTATCCCCAGCGGTGGGAATGGCGTCCGGAAAGTGGGCCGATAGCAGGGCGAGTGCCCTTTCCTGTTCATTACCTGAAAAGGCCCCATTAGGTAGCCTAATAGCCAGTCTGGTCCCTGTGTTGTCTCTCGCTAAGGCTTTATGCAGCCTAGCAGCTGCAGGAGTAGATGCGATGTTCTCACAAAAGGTTCTGAAGCTGCTACGCTTGGCCTTCCTAATCTCCTTATTGTATTTTGTTAGACAGACTGAGTACTCCTCCCAGTTCCCGGTGCGCTTTGCCCTGTTGAAAAGTCTTCGCACAACTTTCCTAAGAACTGAGAGTTCCCGTGTCCACCAGGGAGGCTGAGCTTTCCCCTTTGGCTTTGACACGGGACAGCTGGAGGTAAAGGCATCCAGAATGGTGCCGTTCAGCTTGTTGACCCTGTCCTCTAACTCCATACAATCCACCTTTCTATGTTGTGCCTCTATTCTGCTTAGGTTCAACCTAAGTACCTCTTCATATTTATCCCAGTCTGTTTTCCTGGGGTTCCTCTTTGGGTGACCTGTCAGAACCTCAGCTCCCAGTTCAAATCGGATAATCCTGTGATCCGATAGTGAGGGCTCAGATGAGACCCGCCACTGAACGATCAGAGGACTGGCCAGTCTGTTGCTGAGAGTGATGTCAAGTACCTCCTCTCTGACCCTAGTTATGAACGTTGGTTCATTACCGACATTATGGATGCACAGGTCTTCACTGATAATATATTCTAATAAGCACTCACCCCTACGGTTTGTGTCCGAGCTGCCCCACTCTATATTGTGGGCGTTCGAATCGCAGCCGAGAATCGCCGGAAGTCGTTTCCTGCGGCAAAATTCCAGCAGCTGCTGTACCTCAAGAGGCGGCACGTTGGCGTTGTCCCCCGGAAAGTAGGCTGCAGCCGAGACCACCTCCAGTTCCTTCCCGTTGACCCTTAAGGTAGCTTGGACCGCTACCAGATCCTGTGTAAGAAATTCTGTAATGCAAAAGTAATTAATATTATTCTTTAGCACTACGCACGCTCTGGGCCTCTCGCAGGAAAGGTCCCAAATTACCTTATTGTTGTTATGATTTAGGCCCCTCACCTGGCCTCTGTAGGTCAACGGTTCCTGTATCAGTAGGATTCCCAGGTCCTCCGTGGCAAACCTGCTTGCAATGATCGCCGAGGCGGCCACCGCATGATGCAAGTTGACCTGAGCTACTGTTAGCGCTGTTGGGCTCATAGTTGGGGCTCGTCCTCGATGTTCGAGAGCCGTGCCTCACCCTCGCCCTCTCTGTCGAGTTCGAGCCTGCCTATGTCCGCTAGGAGCTCCTGTGTGGTGCGCATGTAGTCAGTGGCACTTGGCCCGGGAGCACTCACAAGAGCTGCTGCCTGTGCTAATTCCGATAGCTGATCTTCCAGTGGGGCCGTGGTCGACTCGGTCGCTGGGGCAGCAGTGGAGTCAGTAGCCTCGTCGACTTGCATGTCTTGGGACTCTGACTCCTTGCTGCCTGTCGTCTTATGCCGCCACGGCCGCACCATAACATAACTGTAACGGAAGGTGATTGTGAATCCGGTCCTCTTGATGCTGACATACGACGCCTCATCGATCCCCAGGTTGAGCCTGAGACCGTTGTCTTCGGCGCCGCATGAAACCACCTTCCACGCAGCCGTGTGGATGTCCTCATTCTGGGCCTTGATGAGCCCCAGCACACACTCAGCCGATTTCTCGGCGCATCTTGGGAAGAACACCGAGATATTATGCACCGGCGGGATATCCTTCCCCCTCTTGGTACATAACGCGGGCCCCTCCCATCCCTCAATGTTTGGTGCCTTATCTACCAGCCATGCTGCGGTCCGCTCATCCTTGCAGTCCACAAGGAGCATGCCTGACCTGAAAAATACCCCACAAACGACCAGTGCGTGCTTCCACCCTTTAAGGACCTCATCCATGATGGCATCCGAATAGCTAGGCTGCTTAGTGATTCCCTCCTGTGGCTGACCCTGGCCCGCGGACCCATCCAAGCCCCTAGACTCTGTTGGAGGGGGTGGGAGCCCCCGCGGCCGTTTGGGGGACGTTGGCTCAGGTGGTGTGACCTGTAGGCTGGTGCGTTTTGGAGTAGCTGTTGTTGAGCCTGTTATGGTACCTGTGGGTTCCCCGCTTCTCCGCCATTTGGCGGGCGCGGGTCTCTGCTGCTGTTGCCCGCTTCTCTGCTTTTCAGCAGGCGCGGGTTTCTGATGCTGTTGCCCGCTTCTCTGCTTTTCAGCAGGCGCGGGTCTCTGCTGCTGTTGCCCGCTTCTCTGCTTTTCAGCAGGCGCGGGTCTCTGATGCTGTTGCCCGCTTCTCTGCTTTTCAGCAGGCGCGGGTAGTTCACCTCTCTGCTGCATACCAGCGGTTGCAGCCGTCTTTCCACTCTCTTGTGCCTCTTTCTCCACCTCTTGTCTTACTTCCGCCATTGCGCGGGCTACGCTCGGCTTCTTCCCCTGCTCCAGGTACCGGAGATACCACTTGACTCCCGACCCACTAAGACCAGCTCGATGGTGGTCGTCAGGGCTCCCGGTTGACCGGAGGGCGGAAGTGGAGGCGGTCTACACCTGCGGCTTCTCTTCTTGCTGTCTTGCAGCTGCCACCCTGACTCGAGCGATGAGGTTCGACTAGGAGAGCTGCGGTGCCTACTGCTAGAGCGGTGCCCACTGCCGGAGCGATGCCTGCTCTTCGAGCGTTGCCGACCCTCGGATCGGCCTCGGCTCCCAGAGCGACTCCTGGAGCGACTCCGACTGGCCTCCCGGTTCCTGCTTGGAGATCGGTGCCTATTTTTTGAGGCCAGAGCCTCTGCTCCCTTGGTGCCCTCCGACCGAAGCTGCGCCCGATCCACGCCGCCACTGCTAGTGCTTGGCCTCTCATCTTCTCTGGCGTGTTCAATAAAAAGGGTAGCCTCCTCCTCGGATAGGCTCGCAAGAAAGCCTCCCCTGCGCCTGGTGCCTTTAGTTTCGCCCAGCATAGTACTGCCGAGCTTGGCCGTTGGTACCTTTGGTGCCATTGACATAACCGTCTTCGTGGCTGCTGCTGCTGTTGTAGCTGTAGTTGTGACTGTTGTAGAAGCTGTTGCTGATGTTGTGGCTGTTGCAGCTGTTGTGGCTGTAGCTGTAGCTGTAGCTGTAGCTGTAGCTGTTTTCGCGGATTTCGCGTTGGTTTTTGTTGTTTTTGTGTTTTTATGGTTTTTAGTTGTATTCATCTTGTTCGTACGACTGCCTGCTCGGCTAGGCAAGCTCAGCAGTCAAAGTTGTAAAAGGGGATCTCATCTGGTCCGCCGCGCCAGCGCCCTATGTCGCGGTAAGGCCACCGTTACTCCTCGATGCGGCCCGGTGTCGAAGAGGCGCCGTTATATTACAGCCGGTTTATTCCCTCTTGGCTGCAAACCATCCAATAGGCACGGTGTCGCGTAACACCCTGGATTAGGAGGTGGCAGTTCTTGGTCACCGTTTGCCGGCAGCCCCAATCTGGAGACAAGGTAGCGCAGAAGCAACGAGCGCGTCCACGATACCCCAGACCAGAGATGGGCTGATCGGCAATTCAGCTAAGCCCCCGCACCAACGACAAGGTGCCTGCCCTAGCGAGGGTACTGGCATAATGCTGCCGCCACAAATCACTGCCAAGTGCGGTTTCTATACCTTTGCTAATACTGTTGTAGTGAATCTATTATTTTATGAAACACTGTAACTATTATATACATATATATATAATATGCATAAGATAACAATGGTATAACATTTTTATATTCTCTCCTTCTGCATATACAAATAAAGTCAGTGCCAGATAGCACTCTATCCGTCATCACGTGTTCTAATCTCATCTGCGCTGATTACCTCCGCATAACAGGTTATGGGCTTAAATTAACTGTGAACGCGTGTAAATTTTTTACCTTGAAATTTTTGGATAAATTAAAAAAATAATCTTGTTAGAAATATTTTTATTCGAAAGTTCGGGAATGGCGTCAAAATTTAGTTTCGTTTCCATTTGAAACATTGACTTGTATGAAAATGGTATGCGAAATCGTACCTCGTTATTAAAGGCTGCGGGGAAATTGTGGAAAATAAACTATCCAATCCTGCTACGGAAAGCGAAAAATCATTAGAAAAACGTACGTAGCTAAAATAACGTTAATGGTAGATCCCTGTAACTTCGGTCATATCGCTACAACTGAAACTGCAAAAGCTGCATGGGACGCCTTAATAGCAGCGTATGAGGATTCGGGACTCACTCGAAAAGTTGACCTTTTAAAACAGCTTGTTCTTTTGACTCTATCGGATTGTAATTCAATTGAGTATTATGTTAATGCTATGGTCATGAAATCCGTTAAAGTGACAAATGCGGGTTAAACATCGTTGACGAATTAGCCGCATCATTAATGTTAGCTGGTCTCCGAGATTACTATAAAGCACTAGTTTTGGCAGTGGAAAACTCCAACGCAAAATTAACTGTTTATTCTGTAAAAAATTTGCTATTGCAGGACTCTAAATTTGATACATTACAGCGCGATGAGAGTAATGCATATCACGTGAAGGGCAAGCCAACAAATCTAATAAAAATAACACGAAAAGCTCCAAAGAAAAATCATACAAAAAAGAAGTGTTATTTGCCTCTCTACTTGCCAACAAGAACAAACATAATAGTGAAAATTTTTATATCGATAGCGGTGCTAGTGTACATATGACCAATAACAGCTCAATCCTAGTAGACAATAAACCTGCATTATTTAAATAAAGAAATTACGGTAGCGAACAACAATAAATTACCTATATAGAGCATAGGAAATGCTAATGTGTCACTTAATTGCAATGATAAAAATGTAAATGCAATTATAAAGGGCGTTCAACTGGTACCTGAACTAGTGCAAACCTTTTATCTGTACGACAATAAACTAAAAATGGCAAACAAAATTTATTTGAAGGCGATAATTGTAAAACTTTTGCCAAAGAAAAAAACTTAATAGCAGTTACTGAAGTGGTTACAATGATCTATAAATTTGATATTTTTTTTATAATCCCAACGGGTTTACCCTCCTTTCCCGCCCATCCGCACGAGGGGCGCAGTCCGCATGACGTACGGAACCATTATTTTAAATTTTTCGCCGAGTCACGAAAGGCAGGAGTTTGTTAAGTGTCGAGATCTAAAACTATTCAGCTACAGAATCAAATTCATCAGCTGATTATTATGTATTTATGTAAGTCAATCATTTACTGAGAGAGGATAGTATCGCTTTCTTAATACTGGAAAGCGAATCAGATATATCAAATATGCTGGAATAAGAGTTAAAATCCTGGCATAAGCAACGGAGTGGCTCGTGTAATTCAAAATTAGTTTTACAAGTTTTCAAACATAGGGGACAAATGTGTCTTGATACACGAGAGGGAACATTAAGGCTAACTTCACCCAAAAGAAGCGGATTTGAAATTGAGCCTGTCAGCAATTTAAAATTGTACCAAGAACTTCCCTGCGACTGACAAGTCGAAGATTGATAAGTTTTAATCGGTTCGTATAAGGCGGAAGGTTATATTGAGAATCCCAATCGAAATTTCTTATAGCAAAAAGTAGGAATTGTTTTTGAATTGATTCTATCTTGTCTGAGTAAATTTTATACCTTTGATTCCAAACCACCGAACCGTATTCCAGAATCGGTCTAACTAATGGTGTAAAGAGGATTTTAGTGATATAAGAGTCACAAAATTAATTTGACCATCGTTTCACAAATGCAAGTACAGTATATTTTGCTTAGCTGCCCATCCTTCTTTGCACGAAAAACGTGTGCGCTTAAGCGGATTCTTTTAAGTACCCAACCCGCCTAAGTACCTCACACTTAAACGGGTTTTACTGTATAGGTTATCAGTGGTAATATTTGTTATCTTGATAAAAGCATTTGTAAGGTGGCTTGAAACAAGTATGTTCGTTGCATTGGAGTGCAAATATGCTTAAAAAATTTATAAAATGTGTTATTTCACAACCAAGGACATAAGGATATTTTCCGGGAAATTATCCAGTTATTATTACTGTAACCGAGTCATTCTTGTATATATATATATTAGGGTGATCCAAAATAACTAACCTGGCGAATTATTGGTCTCAAAATTACCCATTTACCGAGAAGGAAACTCTCCCATTTGGAAAAATTTGTATTTCCATTTTAAAAGGTGTCAGTGGGTATTTGAGATTTGTAAAAAACAAGTAAAATAATTTGTTTTCATTAAAAATGTTATACATTTGGACCCGTTAAAAAGAGTTATAAAAAAGATATAAACGTCTTTTTTTCTATGCATATTCTTGTAGGGCATTAAATTTTCAAAAAAAATTACCCTGAAATTGGTTGTCTTAGAGACGATTAAAAGTATTAAATATGTTAATGATATTGCTGAACAAGGTATAGCGTAGTAGCGTACATTTTTTCATAATCCAATGATCGGATCTAAACCAAATTAGTATGGGACCACCTGTGCGTCACTACCTTTCTGATAGAAAATTTAACAAATAATTTTCGAAATCGGTTGATGTGGTCCAAAGTTATGCGGTAATATACATAAAAAAATCAGTTAAAAATAAATAGTATAATCTTGTTAATATGTGGCGCTCTTATAATTATGCAACGCAGTGTACTATTCACTTGGTAGTCTTGGGTTTAGAGAAACTCTGAATTCTTAATTTATTCGTTATTTATGTGTTAAAATAAATAAGTATAAAAAACATTTTGAGTTTTCAATGTGGAGAATTTGTCCTCATGGTGTGTTAAAAAATTCTGGTCACATTATGTACAAACAATTTTTATTGAATACACGGATACTTTTAAAAATTATTTGCATTAACACATTTTGCAACTGGACTGCGCAATTAATTAATTTATTATAACTCATATTAATTGATTAATATAACCATTTTCTTTCAAGCGCCCGGCGCTAAAAGTAAAATACTAACATATAGTAATAAGAGGTCGGCAATTTCTTCAAAATCATCTATATTGTCTAAAACATTTACTTTTGTATTGTGTCATATATTGAGCTATTCAACCTTGATACCATATTAGCTTTGTTCCACACGCTTTCCGGGCTGTTTCGGCAATTAGAGAGTAAATATAAGTTCCTCTCTCACAAGTGTCCAAAATACTTAGAGCGTGAGTGTAGGGTCCCAACAGATCAGCGTTGCCACTAACAATTTTTTTCCCTACCAATTTCCTTCCCAAGTCCGGCCAAAATCGTTTACAACATACCAAATAAATTTCAATTACAAAAAGCATTCTGAAAGCATACATTTATATAGGATTAATAGCCCAATTCTGTATCGGTGACAAAAATTTTTTAACTACAAATTTAAACTTCTTCATACATATATTTTTCCGTAATAAAAACTGTGACAAGAATTAGTCACTGATACAGAATAGAGCCGTAAATGTTTCGAATATAAAACATATACATACATACGTATTTGTACTCTGTACATTTTAAAACAAACAAGAAATAAATAAATGCAGATACAGTCTTAGGCACAGAGATAAGAAAATATACGATAGAAATAAAAAGTAGCATTTGATTTTGCAACACATTCCTTCTGCCAGGTCTGCAGATCGCATATAATTAACAATAAGTGAGTGGCATGTGCACTTTATGTAAAATAAATCGGTTTCAGCACTCAATAATGTTTTCAGCCTGCCCAAGTCTCCAGCTATAACATTGGCTCCATCAGTGTAGGGCTACCAGATATCTCTGTTGCCAAACCGGGACACTTAAGGGTGGGAAAGGCCTCTCGCTCCCTTCCCTCTCGTTTCGACAAAAATTACGTACAAAAGGATGTAGTAAAATTTTATTTTGACAAACAAAAAAAAACATAAAAAATGAGATCATGAGATCATTACAACGTACACCAGCAAAACAAAACAATTTATCACAACTAAAGCACAGAGAATTTTTCACAATGCATGTACCTTTTTTGTTCCTTATAAAAATACAGTTTATACTAAATACATCAGAAAACATGAAAATAAAATTTCTAAACTTTGTTCAAAACTCGGAAAATGCAATAAATTTGCATACAAATTCGCCCAGCCCATAAAAATTTTGTTGATTTTTGGTATTGTTTTTACTGAGAGTTTCTTCCATACAAACTACTTATGTTCGAAATTTTTTTGTATGTGGAAGACACTGTCAGCAAAAAATAAATAATTGCATAAAATTAAATACAAGGTAACATTAGAATATCAGTTATTTGTTTCGTTGTTGTGAGCTTGTTTCAAAACCTCTGGCTTTTGCTTAATATAATTGTAAAACTCTGTGCATATCATTTTAACGTATTTAGGTACATACTTATATTAATCATCAACTATTGCTTGTGCAAAACGTGCTAAATTAAAAAAAAAAAATCGCATATGAAAGGGTACCAACCCAACTCGTAATAAATTTAAGTATACAAATTCTAGTATTTAGTATAGAAATATTCAATTCAAATACGCCAATATTAAAATGAAGCGCTTTGCACTTAACCGATGCTTTTTCATAATTAAGTTAAAACAAAATATTTAAATTCCATGCTGCCTGTAATGGGATTTGAACCCTGACGCTCTGGAAATTAGCAAATTGTGGCAAGCATCTTCGTGCACTCAGCTACAGCCAGACATGTAAATGTGCATTCAAATGTTCAGTTTGATTCAACACCACGTGCTCGTGGTATGAAAGTATTGTTTTGAAATACGAACATTTTAAAACGATAATCAAATAAAAAATATTTATGTTTACTATGCGTTATTTCCCCCAGTAAATTCATAAAATTTTTCTTAATATTACAATGCGTTGTTTCTCTCAGTGTAGTCATTTTTAATCAAAAATTTGTGCAATCAAATCGAAAACCGGGACACTTAAACGAAACCCGGGACGTTTTAAGGTTGGACCGGGACACCGGGACAAATAGTCTAAAACCGGGACATGTCCGGGACGTCTGGCAGCCCTACATCAGTGGCCAAACCAATTAGGTTTCTTATTTTTAAAGGCAGGATTGGCAAATGTTTAAAAGGTACAATTGGCAAATATTTATTAAAACGATGTTTGAAATATATATTTTTATAATTAAGAATTTAAAAACTTAATTCAACTATCCGACCAAAATCTTACTTTGCCGACCAACCTACCAAATGAAAAAGAAGCGACCAAATTTGGTCGGAAAAGACCAATAGTGGCAACACTGCAACATATCCATAAATTTATATGTACATATATAAATATATACTTTGTTTAATTAGTACTTGTTAATTTTCTTTTTAATGATCTATGAAAATGTTTTTCTATAATTTTCATTATTGAAAATAAAATTTTTTATTGTTTAAAATTTCAAACTAATAAAATGTTTTATTTAAATATCTTCTACAACAGCGGCAGCGACACGTTAAGTGATAACTGTATTTAAATAACCATAACATCATTCATATTGGCAGCAGTGAGCATAAATGCAGCATCAGTAACAACAAGAAGTCCCTATCATACGAAAAGTCACAATCTTGTTTGGGATGCTGATGCTAAAACAAACTTTATGAAAGTCAAAGAAGTACTTTTTAAATCATTTTGATGTTAACGCTAGGCTCTCTATTTCAACAGACGCATCCATGTTAACGTTTGGTGCGGTTCTTCAACAACATATCAAAAATTGCACAGAGCCATTAGCGTTTTACTCAAAGAAGCTAACAGCTTCAAAGACAAAGTACAGTGCATTTGATGGAGAACTTTTAGTGATTTATGGAACAATTAAACATTTTAGAGACTTTTTGAAGTGCGAAATTCTAGTGTGTATACCGATCACAAACCATTAACTTATGTCCTCAATTCAAAAACAGAAAGAAGTTCTCGTCAAGTTAGACATCTTGCATACATACAGTTTACTAATGATTTAGAGCATATTTCTGGCAAAGATAATATAGTAGCAGATACTTTGTCAAGAACGCCAGAAGTTGAAGCATTCGAACAAGAACTTAGTCTCAAGAAATTATACGTTGAACAAAACAATGATGAAGAGTTGAAAACGCTCCTTCAAAATCCATATAAACTAAAAGAAGTTCAGATTCCATTTTTAAATTTAAATATTTACTGTGAAGAAAGTAATGCTCGATATGGCTGTATACATTAATAATGATTTGAGTATTTTAAGGCACTGGTTTTCTATGCACAAACTGGTAATCAGCGACAAAACTAAAATAATGTACTTCAGTGTTGGTGGAATAGATCCTAAACTTAACAATCTTAAATTTCATAGCTCTGATTGTAAAAAACTAAAGATATCCAAAGACATATGTAAGGACACCAGGACCTCTCAAATGTTCAGTAACACCTCATCGTGCTCTAAAGGTTGCTATTATGTGGACTGTGTTAAAAGCTTTAAATACCTTGGTTTAAATTATGACTGGAGGCTGAATTGGGCTGATCATATAAGAAGCTTAGAGCGTTATTCTTTGCTTGTCACAAGACAAATGTACATGCTAAAAAACTTTTGTCAAAGAAGCTATTAGCCTCAATCTATCATGCAATATTCCACTCTAAATTGCAATATGGAATACATTGTTGGGGATGGGCATATCAAAATAAAGTTTCCTCCTTATTCCAAGCCCAAAAGAACATTATCCGCATCATCTGTGGAAAAAAGAGAACTGACAGTAGTTTCATACTTTTTAAAAGTCTAAACATCCTACCGCTCCGGCATTTATATTTCTATAAGGTCTTGAAAACATTTTTCATTTCTAATGGCTATTTATTTAACAGAAACTCTGTAAACTATAATTTTAGAGCTAACCATTTTAATTTGTCCTGGGTTCCACCGCATAACCTAACACATTTCTTACATTTTTATACCTCGGTTGTTCCGAGGCTATATAACTGCTTACCAAACAATTTCAGGAATATTCGAAACAAGAATATATTTCTGAAAAATATAAAGTCATGGCTTTTAAATTTCAACTACATTGAACTTGGCGCACTCTTATGTATTGCTCATAATCATACTTATCCTGTTTAAAAATATTCTTATTATACTTAAATTGCAACAATACTTACTGTAATAATTAAGTTAGACTCCCCACAAATTGAGTTTTAGTAGTAGGCAGTCTGCATCCGCCTCTAGTTAACTTAAACTACAGAATGTAGACATTATTAAACAATGTAAAGTTATGTATATTCTTCCTTGTAATGCAAATGTATATATGCTAAATTTATTAATAATAATAATAACTAAATAAAAAAAAAAAAAGAATTTGAATTATCTTTATGAAGGGCATATATAAATATGCATATTACGTATGTACATAACTCTAAAAAATATTGTATTAAATAATCTCTGCTTATGTATGTAAATAAATTATTATTGTCCATTTAAATGCTGTCCTAATATAATATTCACATATTTATAGGAATATGTATGTACATACATACATATATTAACATATTTATTTATTTATTTATTTATTTATTTATTTATTTTGTCTATGAAACAATATTTCTTACAGACTAGGAGATAAATGGTTTTGCTAATGCTAGTACAATATTAACATTACAAAGTATTGTGAAGGAGATTTAAAAAAGCTTGTTTTGTCATAGAGAAATCAATTATGATTCTTTCCGATAATATATTAAGTTCTCGCATAGATCTCGCCAAGGGAGCATTACTGGAAAATCTTGTCTTGACTTTTGCCAAGTAAAATGGATAAGAGACTCGAAGATTGCGCCTGGGTACATTGAAGCTTATCCGTTCCAAGAGATAGGGGCAATCGACGACACCTTGAATAACATTAAATGTAAAGGTTAAAGAAAGGATAGATCTCCGGCTTTCTAAAGATTGTAAGTTTATCAGCTTGAGACGCGAAGCGTACGAAGGAACAGTACTTTCAAATTTCAGTGACCGAAGAGCATACTTAAGAAAAACTTTTTGTATACGTTCCAGTCTTTTTATAAAAAGTTGGCTATGTGGTCTTCAAACGAATACGGCATATTCGAGATGAGAATGCACTAAACTTATAAATAATGCTTTGAAAGTATATGGGTCAGAGAAATTAGAGCTATTACGACGTACAAAACCAAGTACTGAGTATGCTTTGGCAATTACATAGTTAACATGGTTGTTAAATGAAAGTTTCGGGTCAAATATAACCCCTAGATCTTTAATTTCGCCGACATTATTGAGAATATGATTCGATATGCAATAAGACGTATTGCGAACATTCAAAATCTTCGCAAACGTCATCTTAAAGCATTTATTTATGTTTAAAGATAAACAAGATTTCAGGCACCAGCGATGGAGAGCATCAATATCGCATTGAAGCCTTACCTCGTCAAATGAATCTTTAATTATAGTGTGTACCTTAAGATCATCTGCATAGAGTAAAAAATTTGCGAATGAGAAACAGCTACTTATGTCATTTATAAAAAGGACGAACAGTAGAGGGCCCAAGACACTTCCTTGCGGCACCCCAGAGGAAGCCACAAAACAGTCAAAGGACACACCATCTATGGTTACAACACAGGGTCTGTTGGATAAGTAGGATCTTATCCATTCCAAGAAGCATGAATGAAAACCTAGGCAGGCAAGATTTTCGACTAGTATACTATGAGGGACTCTATCAAAGGCTTTCGAGAAGTCCGTATATATACACTCCACCTGTAATCCAAAAGAAAACGGCTTTACGCAGTAGTCGGTGAAAACTGCTAAGTTTGAAACTGTAGACCGCCCAGAAACAAAGCCATGCTGGTTATGACAAATAAAAGATTTAGTAGCAAAGTACAGTTTATCTTTAACTACACACTCGAACAGTTTAGAAATAGTTGAGAGTTTAGAGATGGGCCTATAGTTCCTAACATCGTTTTTCTTACCACCTTTTAGAATAGGGGTTATGGAAGTAACTTTCCATTCATCAATAAATATACCTGAAGCAAGAGACTTATTAAAAATGATTTTTAGTGGTTGAATTAGGGCAGAACATTTTTTCAATAGCAGGGCAGACAGACCATCAATATCAGTTTGAGAAGAGGGTTTAAGGGAAGCTACCCCCTTTGTAATATCTTCAGTTGATAATGTCAGAGAGCCAAAATTAAGGCTCGAATTGATATCAGAAGAAATGTTAGCTGTGGTGCTACTATCAGCGGAAACAAAATTCGACCTAAAAAAGTCGGCGAACAGATTAACCACATCTTCTGGAGACTCAGCAAAATTATCGTCTAGGAAAACTGAAGATGGGATATTTGAACATGACCTCTTGGATTTGATATAAGTCTAAAAACATTTCGGGTTAGATTTAATGCTCACCTCAGCAGATCGAATGTAATTTTTGTGGAGGTATTTGTCTAAGCGACTAAATTCTTTTGAATATTGTTGGTATTTAAGAAACAAGCTATGGTTTCTGGTTAACTGAAATCTTTTATAATATTTGTTTCTTAAGTTTTTAAGCTTTTTTAGATCTTTCGTGTACCAGGGTACTTTATATGATAGTTTTTTCTTGACAGGTATATTTTCCAGACAGAATTCATACATAGCCCTTTTAAAAGTTGAAAAACAGTTAGCAGTGCTTAAATCTGATAAAAGGGCATCCCAATCGATATTAAGCAGCAGATTATTCAAGTTGGAAAAATCGCAGGTAGCAAATTTGAATGCGATTTTATCCATAGAGGCTGTACAAGTAGGAGAATATTCGTAAAACTCTATTGGGGATATACATTCATAAACACTATAATTAATATTATCGCTTACATATATGAGATCTAGGATCCTATTTAGAGTATTAACAAATTTATTGATTTGCTTAAGGTTAAGGCTGAGAATACGGTCAATAAAGTAAGACTCATGGGCAGCACTTACATTGGATGGAGTGAGAACCGAATTAGAAAGAGGGTCAGTCCATTGGACATTGTGTAAGTTGAAATCCGCCAATATGCACAAATTACTATCTGATGGATCATTTAATGCGAGCGAGACAATATTATCCACATGCATTTTATATAGATCAAAGTTGCTATTTGGTGGGATATAAGAAGTAATTAGATATAGGCATCTACATCTAAAAGGGTCTCTTAAGCGCACACACAGTTGGTCAAGCAAAGAATCGTCATTGTTGAGTGTAACCAAGTAAGCGCGAAATTTACGTCGAACAGCTATAAGGACACCTCCACCTCTGCGGGAACCAGTCTTAGAAGGATCCCTGTCTTTACGAAAAACGTCGAATATATTAGGATCAAAGAACTCACTATCATGAAACTCCGAATGCAGCCAAGTTTCCACAATGACGAGTATGTCATAGTCCATCTGGGCACTGAAGGAACTAACAATATTAGATTTCGTTCTTAAACCTGATATGTTCTGAAAATATATATTTAGACCAGAGGCCTTATCAGAGGGAGACTGATGGCTTTTCTGACCAGTAAGATCATTAGTTTGAACACTTTCAATTATGGGCTAGGTGTCTTGGACCCCCGCTTTTGGAAAAAATGAAACGGCTTGATTCTTACATCCCTCGGCCACACTGAAGCATTAAGTACTACGTCATGATACATTGTAGGCACGCCAAGCTTAAAATTGATTCGCTTTAGAGTACTAGAGTTGTTTTTCTTTACTAGTTTGTAGCATAAGAGTTCCGCAGCATTGATGCCGGTATGTTTAGATACATACTTAGTAATATCTTCCTCAGTAACAGATGGTAAAAAAGATGACAGATGAAACCAAGAGTTAGGTATAGCAACGTTGAGATCGGTGTCAGTATTAGAACCAAATATGACAGCTGACTTCTTATGTTTACGCCTTCCCACTTCAATCCACTCAGCATTATTCGCATCGATAATGGTATTCGCAGCTGCATTAGCTAATATATTTTTAGCGGCCACACCAGCAACAGCTGAGGTCTCAGCAGAGTCACCATCAACAAAGGCATCAACATTTGGCAGATTGGAAAGAGAGATATCCACACCTATTTGATTGCGAATGGCACCGGTAAGCGAATTCGGTGATAACATTTCAGCATTAGTCCCATGCACAATGGCTACGTCGGCAGAGATGCCAGCATCGGCAGAAGGTTGGTGCGAGTTCTCAGCGTCAGTAACAGTAAGCTGAGGAGCATTCAAACTCTTGGGACTTTGCTGCGTTTGCTTAGAATGATTACGCTGGCATTTTTTGAGACTGTTCGATGAATTAGAGTTGGTAGTAGATGTTGTTTTCGTAGCTGTATTATTGAGAACAGCGCCAGCTAATGCAGCAGCACCACTGAGCGACGTAGGAGCATTAGAAGAACTAAATGGCTTCGTCTTATTCGCTGGTTTAGTGGTAGCAGTTTCTGTGTTCGAAACAGCGGAGACCGGTGACGAAACAGCAGGTGAGGAAGAATGCGAAACTGCAGGCAGAGCGCAAGCAATACGAAGAGTTTTTATTTCCGATGTAAGTAACGATATGCTAGCATCTCTATTGTTGAGTTTAGCCTGCAGTGAAAGAGTTTGTGCATGCAGGGCATCGAACTTTTGCATTAGCTGCTTATTATCATCGTGCAAAGCATCAACCAATGATAACACACGGGCATTCGCACTTCTAAGGGAGGCAATTTCTTTAAACACTGTAAGCAAGGTAATTTGCTGCTTGTTATTGAGATCGTTTGAGCTTCCGAATGATTTATAGAGTCAGACGAGGCTGAGTTAATAACGTTCTCAGCCGAGGCTGCGGATGGTGGAGGCGAGCGATTAGATTTACGTGCATAATCATTGACATACCTTCACACATTTTTATACCCAAAAAGGCATGTGTTGTATAGTACACTCGGAGCGCTCGTTCGTCGCTCACTCGTTTTACCTAGCCGAGCGAGTATGTATACAGCTTTTCGCCTCGGCACTGCGAGCGAGGCAACACAGCGGCCTCGCTCGTTTAATAGGAGCGCGAGCAAAAAAGCGGCGCTCGCTCGTTTGCCGTGCAAGCAGCGTTGCCACAGACACATTTTTTTTACCAAAATTACCTACCATAAGCAACCAAAACCTACCAAAAATTTTTTTGAGTTTTAATAATTTTTTTTTCAATGTCAAATTTATTAAAAACATAGCTAACATAATATTTAGCAAAACTAAAACACAGCTGGTACAATAAAAACAAATTAACTGCGTATAACGATTAATTTTACTGTACATACATCCTTTTTCGCCGTCAAAACACTTTATTCGTGTCAAGTGACTATATTATTATTATTACGTCGGAGATACCCGCGACCTAAGAAGATATATTGTGATAAATCCTAATTGTAATCGCTCCAACCTTAGGCTCCGCACTTTAGATGATGCCATGTTCCAAATTTTAGATGGAGAAGACAATCCTTCTCCAAGGTGCATCAATCTACTATTCATGCTTCGTGGACAGGAACATAGAATATACTCTGGGGTTTCCTTCACCCACAAAACCTACAGTCTGTCTCTACAAAAAGACCCTTTAATTCAATCGGTACGTTAACTTGCAGTGTGCTGTCAGGTAGCCAGTAAGAGTTTTAAGTTCAAGGTAACTTTCGGAGTTCCTCCTGAAAAGTTTTGAATCTCTTTGATTGTCTTATTCCCTTCGACTTCCGCCAGTGTGCAGGAATTTCCAGCTAGCTCCTATATAGGTCTGCAGTGTATCCTTTAGATGTATCGCAGAAAGGCTCGGAACCATGTAAACGCATTTGGGCTCCACTCGTTGCCTTCAAACCCTTCATGTCCCTGAACCCTCCACAGCGGTACGCTATTGTGGGCTGCCAGGTGGTTCAAGAGTTCACAAGCCTTGATGCCGTTTTAAAAGACTCTAAGGTTTCTAACGCTGCCTGAATATCTGACATAATATTTATTCTGGCCTCATTTGCCTTCTACGATAAAATTCGCGAACACAGACTCCGATTGCGAAGATCTCCGCCCAGAATATGGTTGAGCACAAGCCCATTGGCAGACTTTCCTGGAATCTTGGTCCAAGTACGCTATAAAGTATATACGGATGTTGGTATTGTTTACTGGCAATAATAAGGGTATACGTTTGAACTGAGGAATCATGTTTGCGGCCGCCGTTATATGAACGCACCGGTGAAATATTCATGGAAAAAAATTGCTAAAATGTTTGTAGATACATATTTTCTATTCTCAAATAACTATTACTCGTAGTCCTACGAAACCTACCAAAATCTAATCAAGCCTACCAACCTACCAAATGGAAAAAACCCTACCAGTTTTGGTAGGAAAAGCCCATGTTTGGCAACACTGCGTGCAAGTCAAACTTCTCGCGCCTCCCATCATTGCTGCTATGAGTACGAGCTGCGAGCGCCTCGTTGCCTGCGAGGCATTGATTAGGAGTTCGCTCGCTCGCTCGCTCGAACTCCGAGTTTTTGCCTACTCTGATGTTGGTAACCGATTTATCAATTTCTACCAAACTCGGTACACTTGATAACCTTGGTACGGTACAAATCGGACTAAAATTACACCCGTTTCCCGAATAACGGTAAGCTTCAGAAATACGACAAACTGCGATATTTTAATAACTGCGGACACTAATTTACTCCAAGTTAATAGTTACTACAATCTCTTAACAATAAAAAAGACTGCTATAGACTTTTAGGAATCGGGCGTGGCACCGCCCACTTTATGACTACAAAAGTGTATCTCAGCATATAATCGAAAACTTTTTTTTTTTTGCTCGCGCTCCCATTGAACGAGTGAGACTGCTGTGTGTTGCCTCGCTCGCAGAGCCGAGGCGAGTAGCTGTCTGCATATTGATGTTAATTTTCAGGATGTCGTTATCACAATCCCGGAATCCCGGAATTAGTCCCCGGATTTGGATATTCATTACTTTTCAACAACCTAAATCGAAAAAATTGCTTCCATTTTGTTTGAGAAGCTCTCCTACCATAAAATTAATAATAAATAAGTAGGTTAGCAACCTACTTTTTTATTTAAAGTGGCGTTTTTATTTTTTCTCTCTGACATCAGGATTTATTTTAAAGGACCTTGTAATTTCAAAGATATGACTAATTCCAAAAATTATTTAAAAAATTCAATGCAATATAGAATAAAAATATGGGTACCAAATGCAAGAGGAAATTTCTTTAGAATTTAAAATAATTAAAATTTTTTGGATTCACAAGAACGTATAGGTAGGTAATTTTTTAAGCTGATAAAGTTAGAAGGACGAAATTCAAGGATGTTATCGAGCTTGTATAACATATAATTTTTTCAAAAGCAAATATTGCGAAATTGCAAGGATACAATTTTAAAAGGACATTTTCAATGCATACCAGTCCTTCTGCACTAAAAACTTACTGACGTCAGTGTGAAAACCTAAAAACGCAATTTTACTATATTTGGCTCATGTTTTCGCCAATATATTGATATTTGTGTTTAAAATTTACTATCACGCGCTTTTATATGTATAATGAGCTAGGAATCTATAAAAAAATATTAATTATTAAATAAAAAAAGAAATATAGCCAATACTAGTCAAGAAAGGGAGTTTCTATTTTTGCCATCAGTGCAAATTACAAATCCCGAAAATCCCGGGATTATGTGCCAATTATCCCGGGATTTTTGGGACCTTAAAAAGGCCAGGAACCCGGGATTAACTTTCCTATATCTGCATACTGTTCGAAAAAATAAAACTATTTTGCGTCAGTTTCCTGGGCAGTTAAAAAATGCGTATAAGTTTCGTCACGAAATTGATACAATCAATTTTGTGTTTCTAGTTCAGCTTTCGTCACTCGCAGTATTTACCTCAAAGAGGTGTTTTATTTGATATCAATTATTTTCAGATAGCAAATTAAAAATCAACGAAAATCCAAATAAAATTCTAACGCCCTATTCAAGATAAAGAAAATAGATTTCATATAATAGAGATCGTTGATAGTCATTTATTGAACAATAACAAAATACTGGAGTATTGTGCTATTTAAAGAAAGAAAATTGTGCCAAAATCCGTTTTTGCTCTTCAATAAAGGACTATACGTGATCTTACGGTCAAGGTCCAGGGATGGTATTTTCGTGGATTATAGTCGAAAGTTCAAGCTTTAATTGAAGTTTAAGTGGAAAATTCTACCACATTTTGTTTAATTTCGGTAGGTACTCAAACTTCGCCAAAATCAGTTTTGCTATTCAACAAATGATTATAAGTGACCATCAAGTCAAGGTGCACGAATGGTATTTTCAGGGATAGTAGTCGTGAGTTCTAGCTTTAATTTAAGCCGAAGTGTAAGGTTCTATCACCTTTTGCTTTTTTTTGCTAGAGCTTCTCAAATATTGCAAAAAACGCGATTTTTTGATAATTTGACTACGTTTTTATCGAAATCTGGACGTGATGGAAACTTTTCACTTACGGATTCGTAATCAGCATGAAAAGGTCTATCAAAAACTGCTTTAACATTTTAGATTACGATATTGTTTCCCATTTTTGTTGGCCAGTGAAATCGATGATTACAATAACCACTTAGCAGAAAATTAGATTATTATAAATTTTTGGATAGTGGTTCGGTTCACTTAATAAGCTTGGTATGGAAAAGCAATTCGTTAAAAATTATTCAAATCGGACTAAAAGTACTCCCGCTTCCCGTATAACGGGGAATTTTAGAAATTCGAAAACTCCGATATTTCAATAACTGAGGATGCTAATTTACTCCAAGTTAATAGTTACAACAATCTTTTAACATTAAATAAGAATGCTTTAAACCTTTAGGAATCGGGCGTTGCACCGCCCACTTTATGATTACAAAGTTATATCTCGGTAACCACTTTATCGATTTCTACCAAACTTAGTTCAATTATATCATTAAGTCTAACTCAGAATATAATCGAAAACGTTTGAAATAGGGAAAAACAGTCCTGATTATCATGCAAAGGTAGTTTAAAGAAAGTTGAAACGACGATCTTTGGTACCGGCGCCGGGCATATAAACTTGTACTTAATCACAATAACGCTAGCTCTGTTCGCCCCGATATCATAGCGTTCACACTGAATGCGTATATACATACATATTTATATGCTTATATATATAAAGAATAAAAACTTATTTATATGAAAACAAAGAAACCAGCAAAAATAAAAGGATTTCTATAAAGATCAGAAAGCGACATACTTCTTCTTCTATTTGGCGCTGTAGCCGCTTAAGCGACTTTGGCCGAGTTCAGCACAGCACGCCAGTCGCCGTACACATCCTACACATTATGTATCGCGTGTAGGGAAGTCAACTCACGAGAAACTCCCCCCGATTTGCAGGGAATTTCGGTATATGTAGCAGTCGCGTTTTGGACAGTTTTTTTGCTGAAAATTGGGTATGCTATGTTGATAACTTAAAGTAACCAACTAAGACGAATATGTTAATTTTTAACCATTTGTCGCTATTTGGAGCGGCTTTTTTCAATTCGAATCGCAATATCTCCACAACAAGATATAAGCCATATACCAAATAAAAGCTAAGGTTTTGGGCTATACTTGAGGAGACCTACAATAAAATCGACCAACCAGTTTTTGAGAAAATGCCCGAAATATATATTTTCAGCAGCCCGATTTTTAGTTTTCAGGCAATATCGTTATGATATATTTATACTTCCTAAACATAAGAGACAACGTTAGATAGCTGGTTTTAAGACCTTTTGATATCCACATGTATGGTATGGAATTAGTAGTGCGGCATCAGTGGGAGTTCAAAGAGTTGTCTTTTTTGAATTTCGGGCACCAGCCACGCCCACAAAGGCATACTACAGTATATTTCGCTTTGCTGCCTTTATGCTTAAGTGGACATTTCAGATACCTACCCTAAAATGCGCATGAGCGGCATTATTTTTAACATTTATAAGGAAACTCCTCCGATAGATGCATTCAACATACCTGCACATTGGCGATACCTGCCTTAAAAATTGTGCAATTGTTATCAATTATCAAAGAAAGTATTACGTTTACCTGCACTGGCCCTACAATTACCTAATTTTACAAACTTTTATTTATTTTGCTCATCTCGCAGAACAACGAAAATGGCTATCAATTTAAGTAGTTGTATAGATAATTAGATACCATTCGATAAAAATTTTAGTTGCAGTAATTTCTACGTGGTAAGTGCTCCTCCATTATTTGGTTCCATTGGGATTCGGATACCTTCCTCATTGAAGTAGTAAAGAAACTCCCTTAAGTGCTTTTTTCGGTTAACTGCACAAGTTTTTCGTGCAAAGAAGAATGGACAGCTAAGCAAAATATACTGCAATCGAAACATCCTGGAACAAAACCCCCTTAGTTTATTTTGTACTTTAGTTCCTGAAAATTTGAAAAAAAAAAAATTAAATGAAGGTCCGTACAGACGCTACA
Organism: Rhagoletis pomonella; assembly: GCF_013731165.1. Taxonomy (NCBI): domain Eukaryota; kingdom Metazoa; phylum Arthropoda; class Insecta; order Diptera; family Tephritidae; genus Rhagoletis; species Rhagoletis pomonella. The sequence continues at coordinate 20,525,973 of NW_023458557.1, read as the reverse complement.
CACATCGCAAAGCATCTCGTAGTGGAGACACGAACCAAAATCAATTTAGCTCTATATCTTTCCAACTAGTAGCCGTAACACAACATATAAGGTGTCGTTGGAAAGGTATTGACCTATAGAATAACATTAAATATGTTGGGTGTACCTACATACCCCCTTAAAGCGGCAAAAGCAAAAAAACTTTTTTTGTCTCGTAACACTTTAGCCTAATTTTTAAGAATTCGGAGAATCGTTTATGAAAATTTAAAAAGTTTTCTGGACAGACTCTGCAAGACCTTTCCAACGATACCTCAAGCATGTAGATTGGGCGTCTGGATAAAAACTTCCAAATCTCGTGTATACAATATAAGCGAGTAATTTCAGCATGCTAGTGTGGCTGCTTTCGTCACTCGCCAGCACTGCCGTGCGCTTTGTTAGAGGCCAGTTCACATACAAATTTGGCGTTGCGTTGGCGTTGAATTTCAATGCAGCCGTCCACATTGGCAACGCTAAGGCCAACACAAAGCAGAAAGATCGCGTGCATCGCTCGTCAGCTGTTGCAAATAAATAAAAATATGTGAAATGTTTTTTCCTTTTAATCAAAAAATATCATTTTTTTTATGCAATTATTGATATGAAATATTAATTTATCCCTCGTTAATATTGTTACGATTATCCTCGAAACCTTGAGGGATTACCCAAATATACTCCGGCTCGTATCGCTGGATTGTTAAATAAATGCTAACGATGACCGAATTGTAGTACAATTAACTTTATTGTACAACAAACAATTTACAATACTTGCTAATACAGTAAAAACACTTTACAATACTTGTTAAAGCAATAACAACGCTTTACTACTTGTTAACACAATTAAACTTATAGCTTGCTTATTCGCAACTCGATTCTCCGCTCACTTTACTTGTAGCTTGCTGAATTGTAACTGTCCCCACTCCGCTGTGTCGTGGCTCTTATATACCTGCGCTCACACTTATGGCAACTCTAGAACGTTCTGAAGTTTATCGCTCATTCTCTTTCTCTCGCTGTTCGCAGTGTTCATCCAACTTGACGTTTCTCTTTGTGGAACATTCTACGTCATTCCTCGAACATTCAGCCTATTTCTCGTTGTTCGCTTTGTGTTGCCGCAATATTCGCCACACTGCCCTCCACCTAAGTCTGATCGTCCCGATCAGACACACTTGCGGTTCCAAACGCTGCAAGCCTTTCCAAGTGGACCACCTTCATTTTGTTTCTTGGTCTCCCAACGGTCTGGATCCGATACACTACGTCATTTAGCCGTTTTACGACCTTATACGGACCTTCCCAGTTGCATTGTAGTTTTGGGGACAAACCTTTCTTTCGTTGTGGATTATACAGCAACACCAAATCTCCTTCCTGGAAACCCTCGGAATTCATCGCCTTATCATACCTGGCTTTCATCTTGTCACTCATAATTTGTGTGCGCTGTCTCACAAGAGCATGTATCTCTCTCAGCTCCTCTTCCAGGATGTTTGACGTCTCTTTTCCAATCCTTCTAGCATCACCAGTCACCCCAAACTTCAGATCACTAGGCAAACGGAGCTCACTGCCGAATATTACCCTTGCAGGAGTTTTACCCGTTGTTTCATGCACTGCTGACCGGTATCCCATCAGGAACAAGGGTATGCGGACATCCCAATCTTTTTGATTCTTGTCCACGACCTTCCGCAAATGCTCTTCCAGGGTTCGGTTGAACCGTTCCACCATGCCGTCTGATTGGGGATGAAGAGCCGTCGTTCGAGTTTTCCGGATTTCCAGTATCTGGCACATCTCTTGGAACACTGCGGACTCAAAATTTCTTCCCTGGTCAGAGTGCAGCTCTATAGGTACACCGTATCTCGCAACCCAATTGTAGGTGAATACCTCCGCTACTGTTTTAGCTTCCTGGTTTGGAATCGGGTATACCTCCGGCCATTTGCTAAAGTAGTCCATAACCACAAGGACGTATTTGTTTCCCTGTGCGCTCATAGGAAATGGACCGGCTACATCCATAGCGATCCGCTCGAAAGGTGCACCTGAGTTATATTGCTTCATCTGGCCATGACTTCTGGATTTCGGCCCCTTAGCTGCAATACACTCCGCGCAGTTAGCAATCCACTCTGCGACCGATTGCCGACAACCAACCCAATAGAACCTCTGCTTAACCTTCTCCAGGGTCTTCGTGATTCCCAGGTGCCCTCCACTAGGACCATTGTGGAATTCCTTGAGTACATCCGGAATTCTTACCCTTGGAACTACTATCAGGTTGCGGGAGCACTGGCCATCTTCGCTTTCCCATACCCTATGCAAACAGCCAGATATTAATTTTAAGCTGTTCCATTGTGCCCAATACGCCTTTGCGATGGGGCTTTCCGCTGCCATTTGCTCCTTAGTTGGCCTCCTGTCCACCTCCAGTCCATGCATCAAAAGCTCCAGATCTGGATCTTCCTGCTGACACTTTCGTAGCTGTTCTTCCTTCCACTCTTCCGATGGTGTTATTGTCGTTAGACGGACGTCTATAATGTCCTCTTTTCCCTCAGCTTTTGAGCAGTGTTTACATTCCAGGCTACATGGTCGGCGGGACATGGCATCAGCATTACCGTGGACACTTCCCTTGCGGTGCTCAATAGCGAAGTCATAACTTTGCAGTCTCTCAATCCACCGAGCTAGCTGTCCTTCTGGATTCTTAAACTGTAGTAGCCACTTCAGCGCTGCATGGTCCGTTCGAACTCGGAAACGTTGCCCATAGAGGTACTTGTGGAAATGTTTGACGCAGACCACCAACGCTAGTAGTTCTCTCCGAGTTACGCAGTAGTTCCTCTCTGGTTTTCCAATCGACCGGCTATAGTAGGCAACTACCTTCTCCTGCCCATCAATTACCTGCGACAGTACGCCTCCTATGGCATAACCACTAGCATCCGTATCCAAAATAAACGTTGCCCCTGGAACGGGATACGCTAGCATAGGTGCAGTACATAGTCGTTCCTTCAGAGTCTGGAAAGCCTCCTCCTGCTCCTTGTTCCACTCGAAGGCTCTATTTTTCCTAGTGAGCTCGTGGAGGCTATTAGCAACGCTGGCGAAATTCGGAACAAATCGGCGGTAGTAGGTGCATAGCCCAAGAAAACTTCGTAGTTCGTGCAGGTTCCTAGGTCTTGGCCAATCCTTTACTGCTTCTATCTTTTCCTTCGCAGTACAGATGCCCTCCGTTGTCACCTTGTGCCCTAAGTAGTTCACCTCCTTCCTGAACAGTGAGCACTTTTTAGGACTTAGCTTCAGACCAGCGCCAGCTATCCTCTGGAAAACTTCTTCCAAATTGTTCAGGTGTTCCTCAAAGCTTTTACCCAATACGATAATGTCGTCTAGATACACCAAACATGTTTTCCAATGCAGTCCTTTGAGCACATGGTCCATAAGTCGTTCAAAAGTGGCAGGAGCGTTGCATAATCCAAAGGGCATCACCGTGAATTGCCACAGACCGTCTCCAACGCTGAAAGCTGTCTTCTCCTTATCCTCGTCACTTACCTCCACTTGCCAATAACCGCTCTTAAGGTCGAGTGTTGAGAACCACTTTGTTCCAGTCAACGAGTCCAGAGTGTCATCGATCCTGGGAAGAGGATAGCTGTCCTTTTTCGTCACATCGTTTAGTTTCCGGTAGTCTACGCAGAACCGCATTTGACCATCCTTCTTCTTCACAAGTACTACCGGCGAACTCCATGGACTCGCTGATGGTTCAATCACACCACTCTCGCTCATTTCTTTTATTATTTGGCTAAGAGTTTCACGTTTGGCAAGTGGAACACTCCGAGGAGCTTGACGGATTGGCCTTGCATCGCCAGTATCAATGCGATGTTTCACAACGTTAGTCCTGCCTGGTTTGTCGCCATCCTTGTCGAATATGTTGCAGTATCTTCGGAGAAGTTCCTTAGCCTTGTGCTGGTATTTTTCTTCCAACCCTTCCGTCCATGCATTAATGTCTTCCGCAATGTCATTCTCGCCAATGGAATCGCTTTCAGGTAACTTTTCGCAGTTGAAGATTGCCTCTACCTCTCTACATTGCCCCAGTACAGTTCCTCTTCGGAGTTTGACTGGTGACTTGAACTCATTGGGCACTCGAACTGGGATGCGTCCATCCTTTTGCGTCTTAGCCAAGGTTTTACCAATAAGTACGTCCGGTGTAGAATTTTGTGTTGCTTCAACAACCCACAATTTGTTTGTCCCACAATCTCCATCAATCTTTGCCCACACAACTGCTTCTGACTTCGGTGGAATCTGCTCGCTTTCCTCTAGGATCACTCGCTTGCTGCTGTATGGACCATCATACCCAAACCGAAGGGGCACTTCCATGTTGTTATACGTCATAATCCTGTTCTTCATGTTGATCTTCATACCTTGAACAAGCATGAAGTCTAATCCAATGATGACTTCATCCATAATTGCCGCGACTATGAACTTGTGTAACACCGTCACATTCCCTATTGCGACTTTGCATGTTACCTCCCCTACAACTTGGGTGTCCTCACCAGTTGCTGTCCTCAACCTTGCTCCAGGTAATGGCCTTACCTCTTTAGTGACCAAATCAGATCGAATGATGGAATGTGATGCGCCCGTATCCACAGTTAGTACTCGCTCATGTACGTCCACATATCCACCAACAGTAACGTTGCTCGCTTTTCTGCCAATTCGCGAGACGGAGATTATGGGGCATTCAATTGCGGGAGCCAGCGTGCGCCCCTTGCTGCTGGCTCGTTTTAGTTTAACGACTGGTCGGAGTTGGGCTCGTCATACTCAGTCCTGCGTTTACGTACTGCTGAACTGTTGGAACCCGTCTTACATTCGCGTGCGAAGTGGCCTGGTTTTCCGCAACTAAAACATTTTCTAGCACCATCCTTCCTCTCGGTTGTACCAGGAGTATTCTTCCCTGCCATCGACTTGAGTGTTTTCAGGATCTCGTTCATCACGTCAGGTGTTTCCACTTCTACTCGATGGGCTTTGTAGGCTGGTCTACTTAGGAGCGCTGCCGTTTCACGTGTCTGAGCATACGAGACCGTTTCAGCAAATGTTGCCTTTGGATTTGCATACGTCTCGCGCTTGGTATACACGTCCCGCATTCCGTTGATGAACCTCTGGATTTTTACTCTTTCGAGGTACTCACCAGATGCATCTCCAATTGCCAAATGAGCCAACCTTTCAACCTCGGAGGCGAATTCCTGTAGAGTCTCGTTGGATTTCTGGCAGCGATTTTCCAGCTCCATCTGGTAAATCTGTATCCTGTGCTCGCTACCATAACGTCTTTCCACTGCACCCATTAACGCATCGTAACTGTTCCTTTCACCATCAGGAATAGTCTGCAAGATTTCCGCTGCAGGTCCTTTTAATGCAACGAACAGTGCAGCGGATTTATCCTCCATGCTCCAGTGATTTGCTGTAGCTGTCTTCTCAAACTGGAGCTTAAAGACTTGGAAAGGAATCGTGCCGTCAAAGGATGGAGTCTTTACCTTGGGCGCGCTGGTCGAAGAAGGTGGGCGATTCAACTGCATATCTCGGAGGCGACCTTCCAACTCTTCTACCTTGGCCTCGACTTTATCCTGTCTATCCTTGATTTGTTCGTTATCTCTAGCCAAATTCTCCTGCAGTTGTGTAATCTTTGCATCTTGGACTTCCAACAACTGTGATACGTGTGTCTTCTGTGCCTGTAGCTGCGACGAAATATCTGACAACTGTGTTTGCATCTGAGATGACATCTGTGACATGGCAGCCAATAACGTGTTCATGTCCATAGCTGTTGATGAACTTGGAGACTTTTGCTGTTCTTCAACCTTCCCGGATGTCTGCTGCATATCCTTCGACAAACAGGCAGCCTCATCCTTGTGTTCGTCCTTTGCGCATGCATCGTCGGATTTACCCTGGAAGTCGTATTTGTCCACGTCGATGCCTTCAGCTTCCATAGCCTCCCGCAAACGGGATAATAATTCCACCTTTCTTCCGGAGGTGGCCAAATTACGCTTTTCCAACTCCTGTTTCAGTTCCTCAATCTTTAAGTCCTGAATTTTCGCCATTTTCAGTAGTTTATCCTTCGGGATTTATTTAACAATCCCACTTCTGACACCAATTGTTACGATTATCCTCGAAACCTTGAGGGATTACCCAAATATACTCGGGCTCGTATCGCTGGATTGTTAAATAAATGCTAACGATGACCGAATT
>NW_023458557.1:20503519-20519672 GCF_013731165.1 Rhagoletis pomonella | reverse complement strand
TATTCCTGGTATTTAGTAAAAAACATCAATACTAATGTATGAAAAACAAAACATCAATGTTAATGTATGAAATGAAGTAAATAAAAATCTACGAATACATTCCATGAATATTTTGTCATAGAGCCATTATTAAATTTAGACATAACTTTGTCAGGCGTTGGTACTGACGTATATAGAATTAATGCGTTGGAGAGATATAAATATACAAGTTCAACGCGATAATTTAGGTATCCTTGTATGTATATACCTGTTACTCGTCTGGCATATACTCCAACTGCGAAAATAATGACAATTATAATTTATGTAGATCCCTGGATAAAAGATTGTCACAAGTTACTTTCGGTAACTCACGATTGAAGTTTGGAATGCAATTTCTCAGAAACACGACTACAGATTTTCTCCAAAGTGTCGGAGAATGCTTTGTACTACTTCATGAAATTCTTAAATTATCTTATTTTTTTAGTTTAGTGTCAACCATTTATGAGTTTAATAAAATTTTGTCGTATACGACATTTGTCAAAAAATTTGCAGTCAGTTTTAGTGATATACGCCAAAATGTGATAACAATTTTTATAACTTAACCATACTTTTTACTAATCAGCCTAATCGTGAGTTTCGCCCGAACAAAATTTCGCCAACAATTTTTTCATCCACCTGTAGTGAACACACGCAAACGAAAAGTGACCCGGTTCTAGAAAATTAAACTCATGATAAAGCTGAATATGTCGGAAACTAAAGAAGAACAGATAACTCAATTTGAAAGATCTTGATTAGTTTAGTACGACAGCAATACTAACGCAATTTGTACCAAATAACCGAAAAAATTTTAGTCAATTAGTCGGAAACTAAAGAAGATATCCAAAAACCACAAATTGTCAAAATGACGCTTCCGGTAATTTTCCATCCAGGCGACGATATTTGAATAGGTTTGTATGGTTACCAATAGTCAGTACTAATTTGTACTGGAACCTGCAAACATTTAGCACTTTCGAACATATGTTTTCGAAGAGCGTTCATGCTATAGCATTTAGCAAATGTACATTTACGCGAGTTCGAAATCGTATGCTTTTGACAAACAGCCGTGTTCCAGTCTTTTATTTAGATGCGTATATATTACGATCAATTCTCACGCAGAAGATAATGTGCAAAAACCCTACTGAAAAGGAAAAAGTAAATTTTAAACCAAAAATTAATACAAAAATTTGTATTGTTTTAACCATAACCGAACATTTGTTTGTGACAAAACAGAGTTGATCACAAATTGATCCAGATTTCTATCAGCATCAAATCGATGTTGAATTTGCTTAACTTTTCTTTATCCAAATATGTAATGCAAAATAAAAGAAATCTCGATCGGCGATCATTGAAACGCAGCTAGAAACTGTATACTCGAAAAGGCAAAGTTGCCACTTTTTCTCTTTAAACCATGTTCGAATCGTGGAAATTTTGGAAGATCACAGGGTTGCTTTTAGCATTTAGATTCTTAATGCAAAAATGGAGTTGCATTTAGTTGCATTTAGGTGACGAATTTTGTATGGATAAATGTACATTTAGAGTAGCATTTAGAGCTAAATGCGCTAAATGTGCTTTTACGCGTAAGCAAAAACAGCCTATAAAACAACACGAGAGAGCTGCAGATTCTTGCTAGTGAAATTTTTACTAGCAGAAATTAGCTAGCAGAAGAAGAAGAAGAATAAATGTCAAAAGAATATATAAAAAGTGGTGTTACTAGCTCAGTTGATTTTGTGTATGTGTTTCGCCGCACGGCTTCTGATATCAAATTGAAAAATTGTTTGAATTTCTACACACACTTACAGATTTTGACAGTTTATGCCGCCAAAGCAAAAACAAAATACATGTAAATTTTTGTTTTTGTACTCCTGCTATCACCTTATATTGATTCGCCTTGGCACAAACAAAAGTAAAATGAGTGGAAATCATAATATTAATGATGTACTGGACAGTGTAAGTGCTTGTGTGTAAAGCAAAGAGTTTAAAACTGACTTATAAATAGTAAAATGTTTACAGCAGATTGTCAAAGCAGTGCAACAATTGTTCTCTTGCAAGTTTTTGCTAGTTTTGTGTTCAATAACCTCTTCTGCTAGTTTTCTCTTCTCAATTCTACGCTCTATTTTGCTTTTACGCTCTCGCTGCAATGTTTTACTGGAGAAGTTATTATACAAACCTAATGTTACTCGCATATTTTCGAGCCTGTATGTAAATTTTCGCGAAAAAGGTTAACAAGTATATTCATCTGCTGAAAAGATATTTTCGCAGATTCACAATTTATTTAAAATAAATCTATCAGCCCTATCTCCAATTCCATGTGAATAAATCTCCAGTGCTTAAATAATTTTCACCACATTAAATAGCTGCACAACACCCTAATTGCCGAAAAAGCGTTGCTTGCAACACTAGTCTTTTATGGGGACCAAACTTGGTGAAAAAAAATAGCTAAGTTTGTTTACTGGATATACTGAGATCCAACCTTCAGTGAATTTGGCGTAGGGACACGAATTTCGATACGATACGATACCATATCGATACTTTTGACATTCGATACCGATATTTTCTACTCGATAGTTGTAAACGATATTTTTTGGTATCGAGTGCCAGATTTCTAGTATCGTATCGAATTTCATAAACTCACATTACAAGGATAATGTTATTAACAGCTCAACCAAGGCGAATTTATACAAGGTGGTGTTGATTGCGAATTTTATATTTTCGCCGCGGTACTTCTTAATGTCCAGATGATGTGTTTGTTGTAAAACGAATTCGCCTTGTGGACAAAAAACAAATCACTTTGACATTAGGAAGAACCGCGCCGAAAATCTAAATTCGCCATCAACACCACCTTGTATAAATTCGCCTTGAGCTCAACCTAATATTACTCGCGAGAGTTTTTCTACAGATGCACGCAAGGTTTTCTCATTTGATAAATCGAAATCAATTTGCGTGCGTGATTTCTCAGAGTTGCATTTCTGTCAAATTTACAGAGTTTGCTGAGAAAAGTTTAAGTCCATAGTCGCGCCAAAATGCCAATTGAGCATAAACGTCAAGTCGAAATGTCACCCAAGACAAATCTTGGAATTTGAGTAAACTTTTTACGCACGCATATAAGGTTGGCCTGTAACAATTCTTCCCGATATAAATTGGTGTTTAAAAAGCAGAAATTTATACTAAGTTAGGATTGCATGTGGTGGGATTTGAACCCACTGCCTCGGTGTTTTAAGTCAACAACTCAGTCTCTACGTGTTGTAATAATAATAAAGCCGGCGCTTACACAATATGTTAGTGTTTGGCCGAACTTCTCCTCCGATGCTGTGGCACAAAGGGGGTGCCTAGGGTTGCCAACATTTTCTAAGAAATTTACAGTACTTTTTCAAAAAAATCTCAAATATATATGGGCCAATCTATGCAAAATTTACACTAAAAATTTTTTTTCGCTCAAATTATTTTTCTTTTAATTCTTTGGGTAAAAATATGATACACGTATTTTTTTATTTTCATTTGACACATACCGTTTTCGAGATATATTTTTTTGAATTTTAAGCATGCCAAAAAAGGGCTTTTTAATATATGCTTCCGCGCAAACAAGCATTTTAATAAAAAACAAACTTAATCATCGTACCATTTATGACTTTTTCTTGGCTTTCATATGAGGATTACGAGCAGTCGATACAATTATTTTTTAATACAAAAAATTAGATATAAAAAAAATAATAACAAATAAAGTTTTTTTTTCCAAATTTAGTAATGATTTTTTTTTTTAATTTTTTGATTGAAAACTGTTCTTCAAATACTTAAGTAGAACCTGAAAAATTTCAGAATGGGTGGTTCAAAATTACGCTTGTAATCAAATTTTAAACAACTGCGAAAGCGCTAAAAACGCCGCTCTCCTTGGCGTGCAACATTTTTCTATGTACCTACTCGTATAACAAGCTGCATGCCCGCAGCGGAATTTCTTCGGCATTACATAAAAGACAAGTTCTGAATGTAGTTTTTTATTTTTTATTAGGGTTCTAATTACGCCCTTCTACAATAATGAATATGAATGTCTACTTTTTTCAAAGCTTTCTATTTTGAAATCGTTACAAAAAGGATAAGTTTTAACTTTCAGTCTATTATTTACTTCAGGCTCAATGCTGTGAATTTCGTGCTTGCCTGATTGATTTTGGCCTTGATTTTTTTCTGCTTCTTCCTAGTCCTGAACATGGTTATACAAAAACGAGATATTGGGTAGTGAAAAAAAAAAACCTTGCAACGCAAACGTCAAGCTGTGAAGCTGTGTTTTTCTGTGATCTGTTCAAATTTTGTGTTTGATAAAGCTGTTTACGCTTATTAAAGTAAAAAAAGTGTTAATAAACTTCTGGTGCACAATTTAAAGATAAGTAAAACATCAAAATTTCCCGTAAATTTGATTAATTTAACTTGATATTTTTAATTGCATGTGCCGAGTATTTTGTTTCATATAATATATTGTAGTTGTACAATTGTTTTTGTTTGTATTGATTTTGCTCTTTTTGTCTTTTTGTCATTTCTGCTGTTTCATCTTTGTCACAGCTGTTTGCGTTGTGTTTATTAGGTGTCAAATATACAGTGCATTTAAAACTGTTCGCTAACTGATATTTACCAGCTGATTGGTTCACTGATTAATACATCGTTTTCAAAACCGTTTTTGCTTTTTTGCTTCTAAAACCTAAAAATAAATATAATTTTAAACATGTCGTGTATTTACACCAATTGCCACGTTAAAAGCGACTCCTATGTGTCATGCTGGCTCTGCGATGGGATTGCCCATATAAAATGTGCTGGTTTGAGCGGTAGAGTATTAGACGCTATTAACGAGGGTAAGGGTCTTCGTTGGTCTTGTCAAAAATGTAGATCAACCGAAGTTGATTTATTTAAATTCTTCAGGCAGTCCAGAAATGGTTTTTCTGAGATCGGGAAGGATCTGTCGGCGCTTGTTGAGAAATTTAAGCATTACGAAAAAATGTTCAGGTCTTTCACTTGTCTCGACGACCCTCCACACTCTGAGGATAGCCGAGAAAATAAAGGTGGGCATGTTATTAGTCCACCTAAAAAGACAGCCACGGATTCTAGTAAAAAAAATCCTCCATCCCTGTCCTTAGAACTTATTAATTTATCTTCTCCATGCCCTCAGGCATTGGAGCCTCCGATTTCTAAAGCCATATCCACTAGGTCTACTTCTAAAAATAGTCAAACCGTTGATTTAACAGTGTTGCCATCAACATCTCAAGCTCCACTGTCTAACTTAGTTCCTCCGAATAATTCGGAGCCCCGCACATCAGACATCATTACCAAAAAGTTGGTTGTAATTCCTCCGAGAAGATCAATCTTTGTCTCTAGATTTGCTAAAGATACTTCTTCGGATGATATAAAGTCATACATATCGACTAAAATTAGAACTAAAGATGTATTTATTCGTAAACTTAATTTTAAATACGATCGCGATATTTCATCTTTTAAAATTGATGTAGCTTCCGAAGATTTTGATTCACTACTAAATAGTTCATTTTGGCCGACCGGGGCGTTTGTTCGCGAGTTTGAGTATAAACCTAATAAAAGTAATAATAACGTAGCTAAAATTTCTAATCTTAATTCGGATTCAAAAAACTAACTCGCAAGTCTAATTTAAGTATTTACTATCAAAACGTTAGAGGTTTGAATACCAAATTAACTGACTTATAGTTAAAAGGTTTTGACTGCAATTATAATATTATTTCCTTGACCGAAACATGGCTCAAACCTCATATTTTTAATTCCGAAATTCTTCCAAATGAATATCAAATATACAGGAGTGACCGCGTGGGCAGAATCGGCGGTGGTGTTCTTTTTGCGGTGCATTCATCGATACCATCCGAGGAAGTTAGTCTTCCTGTCATTGAATATACCGAATTTAAATGTATACGTGTACAGGCTGGAAAGACTTATATTTATTTAGCTCTTTGCTACATCCCTCCTAATTCTGCCGTATCGGTATATATGCAGCTAGTTTCTTTACTTGAGACCGTAAATGCAATGCTTACGGCATCCGATTCTATGATTGTTTTGGGCGATTTAAATCTGCCACATATTTCATGGAACATCATTGACACCGATGTTGTACCAGTTTCATCTAGAGATAGTTACAATGTATTTCTGGAGGAAATGGCTGAACCTTGCCTCAAACAAATAAATATATGTCCAAATAAGTTTGGAAAGGTCTTGGATCTCGTTTACGTTGATGATGTTCCGAAGGCCTCTATTAATCGGTGTGATCCCCTAGTTTTGCCGGAAGATGCATACCATCCTGCTCTTGAGTTAAGTTACGAAATCATAAATGAAATACATAATAATAAGTCAAGTTCAAGTACTAGATATGTTTTTGCGAAAGCAAATTTCAGGAAAATTAACAAAGAACTTTCAAAGTTATCTTGGCCCATATATAGAGATGACGTGGAGCGTAGCGTTGAGCACTTTAATGATACTGTTTTCAATTTGTTTCGAAAGTATGTGCCAATACGTAATATTGTTCATGAAGAACCAATACAATTATGGTTCACTAAAGAGCTTAAACAATTGAAAAATAAAAAGTCGCGCTTTTTTAAACTGTATAAAAGAACGGGCTTACACAGTGATTACCTAAGGTACTCAGTTTTGCGGCATAGCTACTTTGCATTAAATAAGAAACGTTATAATTCATATTTATGTAAAATTAAGAAGAATTTAATTAACAATCCTAAATCATTTTATGGTTTCGTAAATTCAAAGCGTAAGGCACATGGTTTTCAGTCCGCTATGCATTATCGCAACACTGTATCTAGCGACAGCCAACTCATTGCCAACATGTTTGCTCGGTTCTTTAGGTCCAATTATTCTGTAGACTTCCCTATAAGTGGAGACTATCCGTACGAGCTTTGTCCAATCAACTCTGCTTATATTCCAGTAATATCTTCCGATGAAGTTTTACACTCTTTAAAAACCTTAAAATCGTCATTTAGGCCTGGACCTGATCATATTCCGACCTGTTTTCTTAAAAACTGCGCTGAGAACATCTGCGAGCCTTTAACAACTCTATTCAATTTGTCACTTAAACATGGCGTTTTTCCCTCAGCCTGGAAGGAGTCTTTCATAATACCACTTCACAAAAACGGCAGCAGGTCGTCTATAGAAAACTATCGAGGCATAGCGAAACTCTCCGCTATCCCCAAATTATTCGAAGCAATTATTGTTAACCAGCTGACATATTCTATATCTTCTTCAATTACACAATCTCAACACGGGTTTTCTAAAGGAAAATCTACTATGACTAATTTATTGGAGTTTACAACTCATGTCTCAAACGGTTTTAGAGAAAATGCTCATACCGACGTAATTTACACCGATTTCAGTAAAGCTTTTGACAAAGTATGTCACTCGTTACTCATCCGTAAACTCGACCTAATCGGCTTTCAGCCCAGTCTTCTTCAATGGATCTCATCTTACCTCTCTGATAGAACACAAAAAGTTATTGTTAATAATTGTTCTTCCAACATCATTAAAGTTTCTTCAGGAGTTCCTCAGGGAAGCCACCTTGGTCCGATTCTGTTCCTGATATTCATTAATGATATTTCTTCTATAATAAAACATTCAAAAATTTTAATGTATGCCGATGATGTGAAACTTTTTAAAACATTGTCCTCTATCGAAGAAAGGTCTTTGTTACAAGCGGATCTGAACAACGTGGTTAGTTGGTGTAATACAAACTATATGCCACTAAACCTTCAAAAATGTAAAGTTATGTGTTTCTCTCGGAGGGCTGTTCAACCAGCTGTTTATTCAATATCAAATTATAATCTGGAGCAGGTATCCAATTTTGTCGATCTTGGTATCACAATGGATTCCAAACTCAATTTCAACCATCATATTAATGTTACAGTCAATAAAGCCAAAGGCGTTTTTGCATTTGTAAGGCGATGGTCAAAAGAGTTCAAAGATCCTTATGTTACAAAAGCTCTTTTTACCAGTTTAGTTAGACCTATACTAGAATACGGATCTATTGTTTGGAGTCCCCGCTACCAAGTTCATTCAGAAAGGATTGAATCAATTCAAAAACAATTCTTGCTTTTTGCATTGCGTAATTTTAACTGGGATTCAGATTACAATCTCCCCCCTTACACAAGTCGTCTAAAGCTCATAAATTTGCCTACACTCGCAAGTCGTAGAGAAATGCTGGGTATAATATTTATCGTAAAATTAATGACAGGCTTGATTAATAGCCCGGCCCTCCTGGCTGAGGTAAATTTTAATGTTCCTTCTCGAGTGTCAAGACACTTTCGACCTCTATTTTTAAAGCCATGCAAAACTAATTTTGAACTAAACGAATCATTCCGTGGTTTATGTCCAGCACGTTTGACGTATCGGACTCGATTTTTACTATAAAGAAAACTATTATTTCCACTCTCAATAATTGAAATACTATCTTTAGCATATCCAATCAGCTGATGAATTTGATTCTGTAGCTGAATAGTTTTAGATCTCGACACTTAACAAACTCCTGTTTCCACTACTCGGCACGAAAAAACTAAAAAAAAAAAGGTTCCGTACGTCATGCGGACTGCGCCCCTCGTGTCGGTTGGGCGGGAATGGAGGGTAAAAAGCCGTTGGGATTAATTAATAAATAGCTTAGCTGGCGGGATGGGGATTTCACATACACATGGAAGAATAGTTGCAGAATACGATAACATATAAAACTCAATTCTTTCTTAAGTCGACTCAGGCGGTTATTGCTTATACAACAGATAATATATCCATATCAAGTTTCAGTACTCTACCATGAACAATTCCAGAGATATGTCAAATCCGGTTGGTGGAATTTGATTTTCAAATCTGTTAGCAATACAATCGGGAATTGTTCTTCATCCTATTGATGATAAAGTAATAGTAAAGCAAATAAAAAGTAGGTATTCATATTCATTATTGTAGAAGGGCGTAATTAGAACCCTAATAAAAAAACATACATTCAGAACTTGTATTTTAATGCTGAAGAAATTCAGCTGCGAGCATGCAGCCTGTTATACTTACGAGTAGATACATAGGAAAATGTTGCACGCCAAGGAGAGCGCGCGTTTCTTAGCGCTTTCGCAGTTGTTTAAAATTTGATTACAAGCGTAATTTTGAACCACCCATTCTGAAATTTTTCAGGTTCTACTTAAGTATTTGAAGAACAGTTTTCAATAAAAAAATTAAAAAAAAAAATCATTACTAAATTTGGAAAAAAAAACTTTATTTGTTATTATTTTTTTATATCTAATTTTTTGTATTAAAAAATAATTGTATCGACTGCTCGTAATCCTCATATGAAAGCCAAGAAAAAGTCATAAATGGTACGATGATTAAGTTTGTTTTTTATTAAAATGCTTGTTTGCGCGGAAGCATATATTAAAAAGTCCTTTTTTGGCATGCTTAAAATTCAAAAAAATATATCTCGTAAACGGTATGTGTCAAATGAAAATAAAAAAATACGTGTATCATATTTTAACCCAAAGAATGCAAAGAAAAATAATTTGCGCGGAAAAAATTTTTAGTGTAAATTTTGCATGGATTGACCAATATAGTATTTTTTTAAAGAAAAAGTAAAAACGCTTTTTAAGAGTACATCTTTTTTCTTTCTTATGCATTTCCTCTATAAAACAATATATTTCTTTGAGAGTATATGCTTTTTCGCTATCGATATTTAAATTAATATATATAAAGTTCAAAGTTCATTATTAATTAGTGAGATATTCACTTTAATTCTCTCATCTCGCCATTTCAAAATCTTAATAGAAAAAACTCTTTCTGTGAATGCCGAAATTGCAGGAATAGAGAGCATAAGCGAAATAATTTTAAGTAAATTTGGTAAATCTTTCTAAGTATTTTTAAAAATGTTGCCATTTGATCTCTGCACCATTGTTTTAAAGTATATTTATTTTAATATTGGTATTTCAGTATAAATGATATCCATTTTAAAACATTTCTTTCTAACAAATGACTGAAATATATTTACATTTATATTTGAAGAACTATATTTTCTTCCAACAGTATATAGTAAGCACACCCAAAAAATAGTACAATATTATATATTATAGTACGGTGGGCAACCCTAGGGGTGCCTACAGTTTTATGTCGACTCTGAACGGCGATTGTATTTTATGGGAAGCTGTTTTTAATTTTCAAGGTTTGCGAACTTCTAACCACTACACCACAGCGGCCAATATGCGGGACCTATATTCAGATAAATTTTTTGGTTTTTGGTATCGATATTTGGAATATCGAGTCTTTTTATTCCGATATTAATGGGTACCCGATGTTTTTAAAGCGATATTTTAAATGAGTACCATATCGATACTTTCGGATCGATATCGTGTCCCTAATTTGGCGAATGCTTTCCTCGGGGATGAATATGCTAGGGATGAAATTATTGGTACACACGCCTAAAGCTCGGAACACTTCGACGACAGCAAGCGACAAGCAGCATCTGTCAAATTTTAAATACACACGTTCTTACGGACACAATTATTTTGACGACAGCACGACATCTTGGCTGCAGGACTGCAATTGTCGACGTCGCCAAATTAAATTTATTTCTAATTTTGCCGGCGAGAATTAGTAGATGTAGTGCTGCAAAATTAAATTGGCGCAAAATTAATCACATATTCTTGATTGTTCATGTTTTTCTTATTTACTTAAATAAAAATACACAATTTGTGAAATAAATATACCAAAATGTCAAACTTTAAAATCAGCTGTTTGCTATGTCGCTGAGGTCTTCAAAATGTTTAAGAAGCTGGCTTCAAGGCGACATTTGTCGACAAAATGATGTCGCTGTCGTTACGTCGTGAAGTTGCAGTCGTCAAAGTGTTCCGAGCTTAAGGTTCGAACGATACTATCGATATTGAGTAAGCATCGATACTGAGAGTATAAAAATGAGTACTTTAATACTCGATACCTTATTTGGTGATTTTACTCGATAATTTGCAAAGTACTCGTAGTATCGAAAACTTTTTAAAAAACACAATTTTCTTTGCTTATATGGATTACTATCATTAAATTTTGTCCATCACTTAAAATAAACCGAAATTTCGTGTAGTCTGTTGCATAACATAAACCAAATAAGTTAAACGAAAAAAAAGTTGAAGGGCGAAAAATATCAAGATATGAAGAAATATCAAAATATTCGCCATAAAAAGGTGTTTTCATTGTTCAACTTTGCATTCAACTTATGATTGAACGGAGTTTCAACTAATCGCTTTCAACAAAGTTGGTCGCCAGCCAACTTTTGCCATTCAACTTTTTTTTCGTGCAACCCTGCGTTGAGTTGAACGCAAATGTTGAACAATGCAAACACTGCTGTATGCAGTTTTGTAACCTATTCAACTTTACGTGTAGCCTACTACCGTTGACTTTTAATTCAAACTTGCAAATTCTTAATAAAATTTGAAATTCGTGAAAGTATATAAATACATATATGTATGTATATATGTTTATTTAACGTTAAAATTACTTCTAACGTGAAAGTAAGTTCTGCAATGAAAAAGAAATCAAATATTTTAAATTTCGATTGTTTTAATTTCAGGAAATAACTAGATATACGATTGAAGAATAAAATAATTTTAGTATCCCCAAAAACGTATTTTAATGAGTCCGATACTGAGTAGGATCGATACTTTTTTCCTGATACTTTTAGAGTATCGATACCATGAGCTCGATGCCAGAATGAGTACTCAGTATCTATACCAAAGTCCGAAATTTCGAACCCTACACACGCCTAAGATTCGAAATTTCAGACTCTGGTATCGATACTGAATACTCATTCTGGCATCGAGCTCATGGTATCGATACTCTAAAAGTATCAGGGAAAAAGTATCGATACTACTCAGTATCGGACTCATTAAAATACGTTTTTTGGGATACTAAAATTATTTTATTATTCAATCGTATATCTAGTTATTTCCTGAAATTAAAGCAATAGAAATTTAAAATATTTGATTTTTATTTCATTGCAGAACTTACTTTCACGGTAGAAGTAATTTTAACGTTAAATGTACATGCATATATATATACTTTCACGAATTTCAAATTTTATTAAGAAATTTTTGTCAACCTTTTGGGTATGCATTTTTGTAGCCTATTCAATTTTAGTATAATAATGTGCAAGTTTGAATTAAAAGTCAACGGTGGTAGGCTACGCGCAAAGTGGACAAAACTGCATAATCAAAAAGTTTCTAAAAATTCTGCATTGTCGTGAACTTTGCGTAAAGTTTTATGGCCTTATTCATGAAAAATAAAAAAGGTTTATAAACTGAAAAATTTATGAAAAGGTCATTTTATTAAACTCTTGAAACCTACTTTATTTTTTATGAATAAGGCCATTAAACTTTAAATTATTTAGTTTATTAGGAAAAATTGAAAAAGCAACAAAGTCTAAGCGGCAGAAGTTATAGCAGCTATTTCGGATGATCTTCATCAGACTTCTTTTTTCTAGACTTCAGCAGGGATCAAACCTGCGAATTCGATGTTCAAAGTCAGAAGCGTTAACCACTGAGCTATGTACATCCTGTAATCTCCTGTTGCTAATTCATTTTCCTTATTCAACCAATAAAAGAGAAAATTTGGAAAGACTAAACAAAAATTTTGAGATTTTTCGTTGTGAATACGAATTCCATAGTTTTTACCTAGCTCATGGGACTACACAAAATTTTGACAGCTTGTAAATATTTATACACATAAAGTTGTTGGCGGTAATAAAGAGTCGAAATCAAAATGGAGAAAAGAACAAAAAAGCGTACGTTAGTTGTCAGTTATAAAATAAATCCAATTTATTTGCGAATATTTGTTTATTCTATTTATTGAAAGGCAACCACGTGGAAAAGCTTGTGTTAATTACAACAACAATAAAAAAACCTGGCAGCTCGCACGTTGTCTAAATTCTCAAGTAACATAAAGTCCACAAAAGAATAAATTGCTTGTATTACCATCAATACGCCATTAACAATACACAAAAATAGAGATTTCGCACGAGCGTTTGTTTGGTTTTTCAACACCATTTATAATTTTCTTTTAATAAAATCACGATTTGTCAAATGCTTAAATTTATTTATCTAATAATAATGCAGCACACAACCTTGAAATCTAAGAAAAAGTATGAGGAAGGCCATTAAATAGCAGCACACAACCCCGTGCCTTCCTCAGGAGTGAATATAAATACAACAACAACGACTACTACAACAACAACCCAAAAAGGTTGGTTACTGTCCACGATCCAAAAAATAAAGGTCGCGCCATTCGCGGACCGCTAACCCTCTCTTCGTCGATTTGACAGCATCCACCCAATCGCTGACGTCATAATATACTTTTGTTTACATTCACTGTTGCCAACTTGATGCTTTTCGCACCAAATTTAATGGGTATTCAAAACGCGAAAATTTTTGAGTTTGGTGCTTGGTGCATTTTTGGTGCTTTTGTTTTTAGTTTGAAGACTTCAAATTAAAAAATCTTAAAAAAATGGAAGTAAAATTTATAGCAATCGTGGGTTAGGTTAGGTAAGGCCTGGTTGCTCAAAGCCTGATTAACACTAATCATCGGCTAACATCGTTATCGACGTTTTCGACTCCATGCATATAACACGGTGTCGATAACAATGTTTAACCAGGGATTAGTGTCAACCAGGCTTTGAGCAACCGGCCCTAAGTGTGCTAAGCAATTTTACAAAAATTTAAACAAAATCATGGCACAGTGACAATCATAAGCGACAACGAAATATGTGCAGCACCTTCAATCATGCCACAAGAAATCGACCGTTGTGCAAGAAGTATTGATTTTTATTAATTTGAATCGGCATCCTTACAATAAAATTATGTATTCATATAAAGTCCATAAAATACACTAATAAAAATTTGGTGCTTTTTCAAATTAAAAAC
The DNA here is from genome assembly GCF_013731165.1 of Rhagoletis pomonella. Taxonomy (NCBI): domain Eukaryota; kingdom Metazoa; phylum Arthropoda; class Insecta; order Diptera; family Tephritidae; genus Rhagoletis; species Rhagoletis pomonella. The sequence goes on along the minus strand of NW_023458557.1, from coordinate 20,505,726 downwards.
TTTGCAATACTGCCTTTTGTTCGATGCTTCTTCTTTTTCTTGTCGAGTTCGTATTGCTCTCTCATTCTGGTATATTTTGACCTCACGGCCAGATGCTCTCAGCTCGATTGGCGCAATCTTGTATTCTATCATTCTTGAACATAGTACGATTACAATACCGGATTGATTAATGCTAATTCTACCAAGTCTCCTCCAAATTTCCCAGTAGCTTTTGAAAATAGACCGAAAAAGGGACCTCGATTTTCATTTATAAAAAATATACATATGTATTTGTACGTATAGATGAGATGTTCATCACTGACTAATATGTCAAACATATACCAATTCAGACCGTAAATCAGTTTTTCCATTGTATTTGTCTGAGAGCCTCTTGGAGGTTAAAAACTAAATTGCCCACATCTACATTAATTCTTTCTTTTTTTCAACAGAATCGTTAACGGTTGAGAAAGTATCTTGAAGGTTTACAACAAAAGATAATATTTCCTTCTCTAACGGCGGTTTCACACGGGTTTTTATCACGACTGGGCCAGAGCCCAATATTTTTTCATCACACGATTGGGCTACCAAGTTACACCAAACTATGTTACTAATATGTGTTCTAAAAGTGAAACAAATCTGATCATAAATACGATTTTTTTAGGATAGCTCTCAATCCCTGTGCCACCTATCGGAAGACAAACACACTGATCCTTCTAAAAACTTTTGTACAAAACAACAACCATCCAATGCGATTTTAAAATCTGTTAGAAAATGGTTCCCAATTGAATGATTCGTGTGATTTTATATGTGTATAAATGTAGGGTTATAAAATTCCATCACCTTATAATAATTGGTTCCAGAGATAACCGATATAAGAATTTCAGTTAGTATGGGCGGTGCCGCGCCCCCTTTCCTGTTATCTACCACTTTTCGCCATAAGTACGTGAGTTATATCATAAATAGCTTTCTCAAATTTCAGGACGTTGGCATAAGCGGTGCCTTCAAAAAAGGGATTGCGAAATCTTCTTGTGGCGTATTTATATATAGATTTTCTTTTTCACGGGTCTATTCTGCACGTTACCGAAGATTTTGTAACCGGAAAATTTTATTAGCAAAAAATGTTACCATTTCTTGCCACCGTTAAAATATTCAGCAATTCAGCTATGAAGAATTGTGCAAATTCTGGCATTGCATATTTCACGGGGCAATACTTTCTTACCAGCTTATGAGATGGTAACAAAATTTACCGATTACAGGAGTACAAAAAATTGACAGAAAATTTATTTACCGGTTACAAACTTTTTTTTACCAGCGCAGAATAGACCTGTCAATGGTCATATTATTGCCTTTTTATAATCAGGCAATATTAAAAAAGAATTTTTCACCATCGAATAAACAGTGAGTTAGGTATTTGCAAATTTTTTTTTTATTTGCAAATAGCTTACGTATAAACGTAGTATTATTTGCTATAAAGAGTAACGTACTTTTTTACTTTAATATACAGGTAATTTCAAGTCACGAATTGAAAAATTTGTCAACAAAAACTTGTTTTTGTTTCCAATTTCGGATAAAAAATGCAGAGTAGTGCTATATCTAAATAAATCTATCCTTTATTCTTTAATTTATAAGTAATTAAAAAGTTCAAAAACGCCTTTTTTATTCCGAAATTCAGCGAGTCGATTTTTGTGAGACGGGTTGTACCAAAAATCTACTAACTTTATTCCTGAATAAAGTTAAGGAGTTTCTTTCTACTTGCTAATTACTCATCTAATAATAAATAATGGTTGGTTTTATTTAAATAAAGCAAAGCTCTGAAATTCACAGTTTTAAATGCGAAAGAAATAACGAAAATTTTGCTAAAAACTGCTCAACCCTTCATATTTACCCATATTATTTACATTTTACGGTAACATGCTAGATGTACGGAAATGATGGTAAAATTAGGAGATTATTTTCTTTCTTTAGCAAAAAAGTATTAAATGCAAATTTATTGTGGAAAAGCAACAATAATTTGAAAAAAGTGATGGCTATTTCGGAAATCACCAGATTTCCTCATCAGACTTCTTTCAGTAGGATTCGAACCGACGATCACCACTGACTCAGCCAGTTGCTTACGCACTGTGCTAAGTTTGTCTTGTTAATTCCACAATAAATTTGCATTTAATACGGCCTTGAGCACATAAAAATTGTTGAATATAATTGTTATAAGGCCATAAAAATAACAAAAA
>NW_023458557.1:20498104-20503419 GCF_013731165.1 Rhagoletis pomonella | reverse complement strand
AACCTACATTGTATGTATTCCGTGTTAAGTGTACATTTTAATTTAATGAAATAAATAAGCAAACCTGCGTAAACTGAAATGGGATTTTAATTTGATTAAGAAAGGAAATCCTACATGTATTGTAATAAATCTTGTACGAAAATGAGCAAATGGCATCCCCTAATTGGGTGGCAACCCCGGTCTCCTCGAAATAATGACCGACACTCAAGTGACAGCCTGACCGTTTCCGGTTTTAAGAATTAAGCGTAAAATAAATTGGCGATCAGACTACATTTTAAAATTCAGGTGTAAGGTCTGAACTCAACGTGGCCCACACAATCTGACTGATTGAGTATTATTTTGTTAAATAAAACAAAACAACGAAAATGGTGAATCGAATGACGCGCAACCAGATAATGGCTGCACTATCAGAAGCTGGCGTACCGATTGACAATGAAGCCACTTTAGTGCAACTGCGTGCACCCTATGAAGAGGCACAAAGGGGTTCTCCGTCACAGCAGCAAAGTGCCCCACAGCAGTCAGCAGCCTCACAGCAGCCAGAAGTAACTTGCCAGCAGCCAGCAGCGCTGCAACAACTTTGGAAGGAATTGCAGCAACCAGACGACCCACAGCAGCCACCCTCATTACAGCAGCTCCAAGAAGAACATGTGCTAGATCGCGCAAGTCCGTCAGTGTCGGTTGTCCGTCAGCGATTACGGGAGGCAGAGGAAGAAGAAGAACTCTTGGATCGGCAGCTGGCCATTGCGCGCAAACGGCAGGAACTGCACATGTTGCAGCAGGAGCTTAGTTTAGGCTATGATAAGCGCATAGATCTGGCCGAGCTTGACGCCATGGTCGCCAAATTCGATGGGTCTGAATTGCAAGATATACGGAAGTGGGTTTACGACTTGGAAAATGTCCTTGAGGCATATAACTACGCTGAAAGAGATAAGCTGGTGGCGGCGCGCCACCTGATGACTGGGCAGGCGAAACGCTTGGCATCCATTGTGACAGTACGCACATATGGCGAGCTCAAATTCGAACTGCTTCGAGAGTATGAAAGAGCGTTCTCGATGCAAGACGTATTTGCGCAGTTGAGAGCGCGCAATGAAACATAATGAAACACCACGGCAGTATATAATAGAGATGCAGCTTATTGCCAGCCGGGCTAATATTCCGGAGCTAGAGCTAATAGACATAATAATCGACGGTCTTCACGATAAGTCAGCGCAGGTATCGATGCTGTATTGTGCTACTACCTTAGCCGAACTTAAAATGTTAGTGGAGCGCTACGAGAAGAAGAAGCGAATTAAATCGCAACCATTGAACACAGCAGTCCCGGGCAGCGAGCAGAAGAAGGAGGCAGTGGCTGGCGGCACTCGAGGCAGCGTAGTAAAGCAGGAGAAGGTTCGCTGTTTCAACTGTTTTGCATATGGGCACTATCAGAGCACTTGCACTGAACCCAAACGCAACCCAAATGCATGTTTCATATGTAATGAAGTGGGGCACACCAGATTCCAATGCCCGAAGAAGAAGAGGACTAGCAATGTGGCAGCGGCAGTTGCAGCAGTAGACGAATCGGAGGAAGACCCAGAAGACCGTTTAGTGCGTAGAGTGGTGGAGCAGTTAACTGCGAAAAATTGGGTGAGTGTTGCCTTTCATTTACAAGATAAGTGCACTGAACCAATAAAGCGTTACGTTCTCTTTGATACAGGCAGTCCGGTTAGCTTTGTGCAGAAATCATGCGTGCCCTTTATGGTTCAAGACAAACAGCAAGCAACCAAATATCGGGGCATTGGAAATAGACGATTGAACGCGTATGGATTAGTGAAGTGTAAAGTTTTGTTTAATGGTATAGAATTTGACCACAATTTTTTGATTTTACCCGATGATCAAGCCGTAGTTCCATGGCTGTTCGGACGGGACCTTCTAAGCCGAATGGGCATTTGTTTATATAAAATATTAAATTTGAGAAATGATAAAAATGAATTATTTTTCTTGCGAAGTAATATGAAAACCAATAAACTAGCGGTTAGCGTTATCAGTGCACTTAAATTGTTTACAATTCTTAAAAAAAACTCGGATACAACTTTCGTAAGGGCAGCACCCAGCGGGAAATGTCTGCTAGAGGAAGTTGAAAATGAATTAGCGTTGATCGAGACTGATGATGTGACAGAAAAGAAGGCGAACAGTGAGGGCGGGGAAAGGGTTTCATTGAAACCATATGACATAAGTGATCAGTTGCCCAAAACAGACGCAGACGTAGTGGAGAAGGTGATTCTTAAAGAGTACGTAGAAGTGGCGGAAGGTAAAATGTTGGATAGATATTTTATGAAGATTTTGGTAAAAAATGACACTGCGTTCCCCGCAGACTATCATTTAAAGAGAAAAGTGAGGTACAAGAAATAATTGACAGTTTATTGTCGCAGGGAATTATAAGACCCAGCGAGTCTCCGTATGCATCGCCAATAGTTTTAGTTAGGAAAAGGGATGGGAAGCTGCGTATGTGTGTGAACTATCGAGAATTAAGCAAGATAACTATAAAGGATCGGTTCCCCTTACCTTCAATCGAAGATTGCTTAACATACTCGTCGGGGAAAAGCTATTTTAGTACGTTGGACTTACGGAACGGGTATCATCAAATCCAGCTTTCGTGACGCCAATGGGGCAGTATGAATACAATTTCGTACCGTTTGGACTGACCAATGCCCCTGCGGTTTTCCAAAGACTTGTAAACGAGGTGCTCAAGCCGTTGATTAGTCGTGGGGAAGTGGTAGTTTACTTAGATGACATTCTGGTTGCCACAGAGACCATTGAAGAGCATGGCGAAGTATTAGGGCGGGTGTTAAAACAACTCGCAGACGCCGGTCTGAAACTTAATTTCGACAAATGTAAATTCGCATATCGTGAGCTGGAATATCTAGGATACAAGGTCAGTAATAAGGGAATACGACCTAGCGAAAGGCAGGTGGAAGCTATCAGGCATTATAGGGAACCACAGACTGCAAAACAAGTACAACGGTGTCTTGGATTGTTCTCATATTTTAGGAGATTCGTACCAAATTTTTGGCGAGTAGCTAAACCGCTCAGTCGTTTGTTAGGGAAAAATATCCGATTTGAGTGGACAGCTGAGTGCCAAGAGGCCATCCAGACTTTGAAGAACCGACTGGCAGAGGCGCCCGTTCTAAGTATATTTGACCCAAATCGTGAAACTGAGTTGCACACAGACGCCAGTGCGCATGGCTATGGGGCAGTCTTGCTTCAGAAGCAGACTGACCAAATTCCACCCAATAGAGTATTTTTCAAGAAGCACCACGGATGCCGAAACACGCTACCATAGTTTTGAGCTAGAGACGCTGGCGATAGTTAGAGCCTTGGAAAGATTTAGGGTATTCCTCCATGGAATTCCTTTTACTATCGTGACAGACTGCAATTCATTAGTATTAGCACTGAGTAAAAAACAAATCAATCCACGGACCGCTCGGTGGTCCCTAGCTTTTGTAGAATTTGATTTTAAAATTAGACATCGGTCAGGAGACCAAATGGCGCACGTGGACGCTCTAAGCAGGTCAACATGTGTAGGTGCAGTTGAAGAAAATGAAGTAGACGTGAATCTTCAAATAACTCAAATGAGAGACCCAGAAAATAAGGAGTTAAAAGAGAGATTGGAAGGGTTTGAGGTGCCTAGATTCGAAATGGAAAATGGACTGGTGTTCCATGTGGAGAATGGTAAACGACAGCTTTACGTACCTAGGGAGATGGAGAACAATGTGGTTCGACTAATACACGAGACTTATGGGCACTTAGCGGTAGATAAATGTTTTGACCAGATTAAGAAACATTATTGGTTCCCTGGAATGAGAAAGAAGATCAAGAGTTTCCTTGCCAACTGTTTGAAGTGCATTTACTATTTGGGCCAGGCTAGAACCAATGAACGGTGTCTGTATAGTATTCGAAAGAAACCCGAACCATGGGATACTCTCCATATTGACCATTTTGATCCCTTAGAGACAGTAAAATCGAAACACCGACATGTGTTAGTAGTCGTAGATTCATTTACCAAGTTTGTTTAATTATTCGGTGTGAACACTAGTACGAAAGAGGCCATATGTGCATTACGCAGGTACTTTACAGATTACAGTCGCCCCCGACGGATTATAAGTGACAGAGGGTCTTGTTTCACATCAGCTGAGTTCAAGGAATTTTGCGCCCAGCATCACATAGAACACATTTTAAACGCACACACAAACCTGCTCAGCGATTTGAGGTTGGCGAGTTTGTCGTTATCAAGAATGTAGATACTACTGTAGGTAACAATAAGAAACTCATTCCCAAGTATAAAGGTCCTTATGTCATTCAGAAGCAACCCTGCCAGCCAAAAGTGGTGAAAAATCTGGTGAAACCGCGGGTTTCGGTCACTTCAAAACTGGTGACAAAACTGGTGACATTTGTATGGGCGGTGTGCAGATTGTCACCACTTTCCCCCTGTACGTGTGAGCCTTGCATCACTGTCGCACTCATTCAGATACCTCGTAAGGAAAACATATAGCTGCATTCGTCTAGCATTGCCCTCTTCTGCCGGCTCAGGGTTGCATTCTCTTCACAGCGAATTCAAAATAACCTTAGAAACTTTAAATAAAAAATCCTAAAATGTTTTGACTTTTATTTTTCAAAATGCATAATATACATACTTAATAACCAATATTATGAATAAAACTTGAAATTAACATTAATAAATATATTTTTACATACATACATATGCGCTGGCTTAATTTCTTATTATTAGTATTACTCATTTGCACATAGATGTTTAAAAAGTTGGAAAATTTCTATAAGAAAGTTCAGCGATTTTAATAATATTATAATCAAAAGAAAGGTAATCGATTTATCTTTTTTTTGATATATATTAAAAGTTGCAAGTCATTTATAATGGTTCACAAAAATTCAGTTTCATTTCAACTTTGCGAAATTTGATTGCGTTTTTTCGACTTATATATAGACGGTTTCAAAAGTTGCAAAATTTCTATAAAAAAGTTAAGCGATTTTAACAATATTATAATCAAAAGAAAGGTAATCGGTTTACCTTTCTTTTGATATATATTAATAGTTGCAAATCATTTACACTAGTTCACAAAAAAACTGTTTTTTTACAACTTTGCAAAATTTTACCACTTTTCCTCTGCTTATAATGGGTGATTTTTTTGAGGTTAGGATTTTCATGCATTAGTATTTGACAGATCACGTAGGATTTCAGACATGGTGTCAAAGAGAAAGATGCTCAGTATGCTTTGACATTTCATCATGAATAGACTTACTAACGAGCAACGCTTGCAAAA
>NW_023458557.1:20477586-20498004 GCF_013731165.1 Rhagoletis pomonella | reverse complement strand
GTTTTTTTACAACTTTGCAAAATTTTACCACTTTTCCTCTGCTTATATATAGCTGTTTACAAAAGTTGCTAGGTTTTTATGAAAACGTAAAGCGATTTTAACGGTGTTATAATCAAAACAAAGGTAATTCGTTTACCTTTCGTTTGATATATATAAACAGTTGCAAATCATTTACACTAGTTCACAAAAAATCTGTTTTGTTACAACTTTGCAAAATTTTACCACTTTTCCACTGCTTATATATAGCTGTTTACAAAAGTTGCAAAGTTTTTATGAAAACGTAAAGCAATTTTAACTGTGTTATAATCAAAAGAAAGGTAATCGGTTTACCTTTCTTTTGATATATATTAACAGTTGCAAATAATTTATGGTGGTACAACTTTGCAAAATTTGACAAGTTGGACCTACACTTTGAAGGTGCTCCTGGCGTTGAAAGTGTTGAGGGCGGAAGGTACTCATGGTGCTCCTGGCGATGAAGGAGCTGAGGGTAGAGGGTACTGGTGGTGCTCCTGGCGATGAAGAAGCTGAGGGCAGAAGGTTCTAATGGTGCTCCTGGCGATGAAGATGCAAGCGTTGAAGGTGCTGATAGTGAATCTGTAAACAAGCAAAAATATCAATTAAAATTTATAAACATATAAAAAGTCTCAATACATACTTTAAGAATGTGACTTAGTCGCTGCTGTTTTGCAATCTAAAAGAAGAAATTACATTATAATTAAATAAAATTGTTAAATACGTATTCTTACCTTCAAAGTTTTCGTAGTGACATTTCTTCACAGTATGTATACTGTCATCAAAGCTCTGATGTTTCTAACATGCTCGCTCTAACGCATAGAATTCTTGTTAGAGTACGAATTCTTATCGGGTATGTAGCTCTAACAAAGGCACATTTTTTGACAGTTCGACGAAAAAATTTGTAAGTGTGTGGGTGAGATGACTAAAAAGTTGTGAATGTGTTTGTAAATCGTTTGAATTTTAGGGGAAAGTGGTGAGCCGTGGCTGGCAGGGAATTAGGGCACGACCGTTACGTGGTGACCGACATAGAAAACTGCAAGGTCACCCAGATTCTTTATAGCAGTGTCATTGACTCAAGCAGGCTTCGATGCTGGGTGCAGTCCAGTCAATGTGGCGAGGGTCAGAGACAGGAAGGCAACAACTCTATAAGTAATGAAAACGAATTTATTAATTATACATGTAATGACGACGAATGTACGGACTATGAGTATTTGGAGAAGACCGAGGATTCCCCGCCAGAGTCAATCGCGGTCGATTGATGGTCAGGTTAAGGCCGAATTGTAATAAATCTTGTACGAAAATGAGCAACTGGCATCCCCTAATTGGGTGGCAACCCCGGTCTCCTCGAAATAATGGCCGACACTCAAGTGACAGCCTGACCGTTTCCGGTTTTATTTTTATTCTTCTCGAACTTTGTAAAGCGTGCTTACGTGTGTAAGAATTAAGCGTAAAATAAATTGGCGATCAGGCTACATTTTAAAGTACGTATGAAAATAAAGCTACATTTTTGTTTATAAATATATATGTATATATATATTTTCTAAAACACAAACTGCACTCATATGTATATAAATCAAAAATCCCCATATACATATACTATACCTTGTCACTTTTGAATGTATTTCACAATCAGAATCACTGGCGCTACTTTCATGCGAAATTTCTTCAACCGATCGCTTCGTCAAATATCTTTAACAAAAAAAACCATTTAAAGAGACAATACAATTTGAGATCTACTGAAATTTACCTATCCATTGGTTGAGGTTAAAATTAAAAAATTCGTAGCACAAAGCACAGCCTCAGTATATCCAGTAAAAAAAAAACTGTGTTGAAGTCCTTTATGGGGATAAAGTTTCCAGGGGTGAAATTTTAGGTAGCATACAATTTCTTACACGCATGGTTGCTTTTCAGCACCAACACAAGAGACTTAAGAAATATTAAAAAAATATGCGTATAGTGCATTAATTTTTGAAAGAAATACCATATAATGTATATACTCTGATTAATAACATGAAAAATGGATTAGAACCACCGTTTACTGTTATATTTGATGCAACTTAATTTTTCCACTCGGGACGCTCTGCGCATTGCCACTGAATAATAGGTTTACTTAAAATTACATCCTTGGTCCTTCTTCTTTCTGTATTGCATCGTGGTGAATTCACATTTCTCAGAAGTTTGACAACAAAACAAAACGAAGGGCGTGTGTGAATCGGTAACAAAGTTTGCGGCAAGTAAATTTTTGACAACTATGAGGTGAATAAAATTTCAGTAGCTCATGAGGCTAGTGAAATTTTTGACAAATGCATAGAAAATTTTGACAATTGCAAAGACTGCTGCTGTGAGTAATTTTTCGTAAAACAAAAGTTTAAATTGATGAAATGCAATCAGTGATGGTAGATGTTTTCTTAAAATATTAATTTCACTTCAATTTGTAATAGTTTATTCCGAATAAATCTGCGGCTTTGGAAAATGAAGTGATTAGTACGAAGTAGCAGCGCAGGCACATTTGGAAATTTATGCTGATAAGCAAGATAGAATTTGGGAAAGTAGGTGCCTGGTTGCAGCATATCTATGTACTAAAAAAGTAATTAAATGAAATTAGGTTTAATAGAAATGTTGTTAATCCAGTGGCGTTAGTTAAGATGTGCTCCAAACATTTGGCGAACTTTTTTTTCGCCTTCTCAACGTGCTAAGTTACAAGTTAGGATGACTGCCACCACGGCCGGTAGGAAGCCCGAAGCAAATGGCAAACAACCTTCCAGGAAGAAAGTTGCACCAAAAGTGCGACAGCTTGTTCTGTTTGTTCATCAAATTTAACCGTTAATATGCTACGCATTGCCGAATCCCATATCCGAATCTTAAATCAGTTCGTGAATTGATCTACAAACCTGGAATTGTCAAGCACAACCATCAACGTGGTCCAATCTCTGACAACTTTGTGATCCAACGCGAATTGCACAAAGCGCACGATGTTAAGTGCGTTGATTATTTAGCGCACGAAATATTCACTGTTGGATCCCACTTCAAGAAAGCATCCAACTACCTGTGGCCACTCAAGCTCAACACCAAGCGGTGGCTGGCGCAAGAGGGCTAATCACTACCTTGAGGTTGGTTGGTTGGTGATTTCGGTAACCGTGAAGATAAGATCAACAAACTGCATGCGCAAGATGGTTTAAAGAAATTTTTTGGTGTACAAGGTGTATTTTTATTTCAAAAATATATAATACTAGCTTATACCCGCGGGATTCACCCCGCGCTTTTATACAAATATGAAAAATAATTTAATGATGTTAAATTTTTGCTATCAGTACGGCACTTATAAAATAAATCTCCATAACAAATTTAAAATACTTCCAAATATTTTCTATCCTTCCAGAGATATGTACTTACTGCCATCCCTAAATTGGCGCGTCAAGCGCCAAACAACTGTCAAAAATCCTCATGCCCATACAATTTGTATGAAGCATCCCACAATAACGCGGCGCTAACGCCGAGCAAATGGAATTTTCATTTTTGACAGGGCGTTACGTGTTGAAGTTGGATGCGGAAGACGGAAAGAAAGAGAAAGGACGAAAAAGTGAAAGAGGAAACGAGAATAAAAACGAGAGGATCTGAGAAAACGTCAAAAATTACGACGCGTTGATTTGGGGATAGCGCGCGCTGACACTCGTCGACAATGGATAACGCAACGCTTAGCGCTCCAATTTAGGGACGGCAGTAAGAAATTTTTAGTATGTATGGGAGGCGACATGTCTCCTTTTTTAATAAATCACATTTTTTCCATGAGCAATTGAAACATTTTGTATACACAACTCCATACCAAGTTCCAGTATTCTTCCACAAACACTTCCAGGGATATGTGGCAAGAAAAAGTCAATTTGCACAGAAAGTGCCACGCCCCTTTTTCTTATGACCCTAATCTTCTTTCATGAATTTAGAATTGATTTTACATACCCCAGTACCAAGTCCAGTACTCTACCATGAACACCTCTAGAGATATGCAGTATAAAAGTATATTTGTACGGGAGGTTCCATGCCCCCTTTTCGAATAACGCAAATTTTTCTCCATGAGTATGGAATTAATTTTGTATACACATCTCGGTGCCAAATTCCCGTCCTCTGCAATAAACACCTCCAGAGATATGCAGCATAGAAAAATCAATTTGCATGGGAGTTGTCACATCACCTTTTCCAATAACTCTCATTTTTCTCCATGAGTATGGTATTAGTTTCACATACATACATACATACATATGTATTTCCATACCAACCTTGAGTACTTTACCCCAAACATTTGAAGGGATATGCAATATGAAACTTTCAGTCAGTATTGGAGGTGCTACGCCTCTTTTCCAAAAACGTCCATTTTTCTCCGTGAATATGAACATGATTTCACACAGTGTTGGAAAACTGTCAATCTGATTAACGATTAAAATGTTAATCGCGTTCGACGATTAAAATTAATTAGTCGTAATGAACTGTACGATTAATGATAACATTTTTTTTTAATCGTTAATCGCTGGCTGCGATTACGTTTAATTAATTTAAAACATTAATCGTTAATCCAATTAAAAATAAAATCTAATTAATTTGTCTAGTTTGTTCGAGTTTGAAACCAGAAACCAGTTATAGTAATTATTTTGTGATTTACGCTTAAAAAAAGCACATAATATAAAAAAATTAAAATTATTGTTATTAGTAATACATAAACTGGGAACTTTTACAAACCTAGTTTGTAAAACGTTTGTTGGTATATATCTTAATGAAAATGCACACCAAATTGCTTAGATTGATGAGAAAACCCGACTTAGCCATACCGGATTAACTTGGTTTGTGTGCACAGGGAAATTCCAGCATAACTTAATTAATCACCAAACCTCTGGATCAAATTAAGAGTTAATGATTAAAAATTAATTTTTTAATAGCTGTTACGATTAAATGTTTAGTCAGATTAAAATTAATCATGATTAACTGTGATCAGATTGAATTTAATCGAATTAACTAACTGATTAAAACATCAATCGATTAATTCCAACATACATATCACTATACCAAGTTTCAGTTCTCCCCCACAAATACTTCCACAGATATGTATGTAATATGAAAATTCCAATTTGTATGGAAGGGGCCTTGAGTTACCGGATTTACTTTCAGTTTAAGACCATCCTTCCGAAATCCGTAGTAAGCGTACTGATCGGAAAACCGGTTAAGGAAGTAGCCTATTTTTCAATCCAGGTCATAAACCATCTTTGAGCAAAATTTCATTTTCAAACAGGTGGCAATTCTTAAAAAAGTAGCTAATTTTCCAGTCTAGGTCATAAGCTATCTGTGTGCAAATCAGTTCTGTCATTTACGCGTATTAATTTAATTAAACTTTCATAATACGTGATAGCTCTTAAAATAGTAGCCTATTTTCCAACATAGGTCATAAGCTATCTCTGTGCGAAATGTCATGCAAATCTGTTCACTCATTTCCGCGTATTAATTTAATTAAAACTTTTTTAACAGGTGGCAACTCTTCCAAAAAATTTGCCTATTTTCCACTGTAGGTCATAAGCTATCTGCTTGCAAAATTTCATGCAAATCCGTTCAGACTTTTCCGCGTATTAATCTAATTAAACTTTTTTAGCAAATGGTAACTCTTAAAAAAAGTAGTCTATTTTTCAACCTAGCTATCTGTGTGAAAACTTCCATGCAAATCAGTTCACTCATTTCCGCGTATTAATTAAATTAAACATTTATAACAGGTGGCAACTCTTAAAAGAAGTAGCCTACTTTCTAACCTAGGTCATAATCTATCTGTGTGCAAAATTTCATGCAAATCCGTTTAGTCGTTTCCGCGTATTAATTTAATTAAACTTTTTAACAGGTGGCAACTCTTCCAAAAAATTTGCCTATTTTCTACTGTAGGTCATAAGCTATCTGTGTGTAAATTTGCATGCAAATCCCTTCAGTCGTTTCCGCGTATTAATTTAATTAAACTTTTTAAACAGGTGGCAACTATTTCAAAAAATTAGCCTATTTTCTACAGTAGGTTATAAGCTATTTGCTTGCAAAATTTCATGCAAATCCATTCAGTCGTTTCCGCGTATTAATTTAATAAAACTTTTTTAACAGGTGGCAACTCTTAAAAAAATATCCTATTAACCAATCTGGCCCATAAGCTATCTGCGTACAAAATTTAATGCAAATCCGTTCAGTCGTTTCCGCGTGATGATTTCCCAAACATCCAAACATACAAACTTTCACATTTATAATATTAGTAAGATATAAAAAAAGAAAAGGTTTTTTTTTGTAACTTTCTGAAGGTTTAACCCGCAAATATGCCAAATGGAGGGCAGCTTATATTCACTATCCCTTGAATAATGTCGGAATTCCATTGCGGTTTGTAAAGGCCATTTCAAAAGGCTCCATTCCACAAATTTAATTTGTTTTGGTTTTTCATCTCATTAACGATGCACCCAGGATTGCATTTACCGTCTATGAAAATATTCCATGAAGCGTTCCAAAGCTCCGAGCAACTAAAAGTTGGTTAAGCTTAAGTGGAATAGTTTTTTATTAAATATTTATTCCTGGTATATTTAAAAAAAAAATCAGGTCAATATTAATGTATGAAATGAAGTAAATAAAAATCTAAGAATATATTTCCTGAATATTTTGTCATAGAGCCGTTATTAAATAAAGACATAGCTGCGTCGGGCAGTGGTCCTGACGTATATAGAATTAATGAATAAGAGAGAGATTATTATACAAGCTCAACGTGGTAATTTAGGTATACTTACATATGTATGTATTTATCTGTTACTCGCCTGGCATATACTTCAACTGCGAAAATAATGACATTTATAATTTATTTAGATGCATATTTAAGCTAAATGTTATATCGTCGCCTTTCGGCAGGTTTCGGGAAATCACAATTGAAGTTTGGAGTGCAATTTCTCAGAAACTCGACTACATATTTTCTCCAAAGTGTCGGAGAATGCTATGTACTAGTTCACGAAATTCTTAAATTATCTTATTTTTTAGTTTACTGTCAACCATTTATGAGTTTAATAAAATTTTGTCGTATACGCCAAATGTGATAACATTTTTTATATCTTTAACTAAAATCTGTCAAAATAACGCTTACGGAAATTTTCCATCCAAGCGACGATATTTGAATGTTACTGGCATAATTTCGAGCCTGTATGTACAATTTTCGGGAAAATGTAAAGAAGTGTATTCATATGCTGAAAAGATATTTTCGCAGGCTCACAATTTATTTAAAGTATATCATCAACCTTATTTCCAATTCCATGAATAAATCGCTCCCATAACCATGATAAAAAAATAGGAAGGTAGAACCGCTTGGGGAATTTTTCAAATTCTTGACGTTTGCAAGCTATTTAATTTTAAAATTTTACACACAAACTCACACACACATTCTCATTTTCAATCTCAAACAACAACTTTGAACAATTCCTTTTTTTTACGCTCAATTTTATATGATTTTAAAATGTTGGCAAACTTCAAAAAAATCATGGCCGACGAATTGAGAGAACGGTTTTACCTTACTATGTTTTTATCATGCCCATAACTTAATAATAATAATAAAATAAAATAATTTTGACCACGTAAAATTGCTGCACAACACCCTTTTTGACGAAAAAGCGTTGCTTGCAACACTAGTCCTTTATGGGGACCAAATTTGGTGGAAAAAAAGTTGCTAAGTTTGTTTACTGGATATACTGAGGCACAGGCACAGTATAGACAGTAACCAACCTTTTTGGGTTGTTGTTGTAGTAGTCGTTGTTGTTGTAGTTATATTCACTCCTGAGGAAGGCACGGGGTTGTGTGCTGCTATTTAATGGCCTTCCTCAGACTTTTTCTTAGATTTCAGGGTTGTGTGCTGCATAATTATTAGATAAATAAATTTAAGCATTTGACAATACGTGATTTTATTAAAAGAAAATTATAAATGGTGTTGAAAAACGAAACAAACGCTCGTGCGAAAGCCCTATTTTTGTGTGTTGTTAAAATTTATAAATGGCGTATTGATGGACAAGCAATGTATTCTTTTGTGGATTTTATGTTGCTTGAGAATTTAGACAACGTGCGAGCTGCCAGGTTCAGTTATCAATATAATTAACACAAGCTTATTCGCGTAGTTGCCTTTCAATAAATATAATAAACAAATATTCGCAAATAAATTGGATTTATTTTATAACTGACAACTAACGTACGATTTTTGTTCTTTTCTCCATTTTGATTTTGACTCCTATTACCGCCAACAACTTAATGTGTATACATATTTACAAGCTGTCAAAATTTTGCGTAGTCCCACGAGCCAAGTAAAAACTATGGCATTCGTATTCACAAGGAGAAATTTCAAAATTTTTGTTTGGTATTTTCAAATTTTCTCTTTTTTATCAGTTGGCAAAAGCCCTCAGTGGCAGCGCTCCGAGCGTTGAGATAGTGGCCCGTAGTCATAGTCAAAATAAAGTCGACTTACAAGTTAGTTGCAGCTTTTTTGACAGATATCCCATTGAAAATTATGTCAAAAAGCTGCAACTAACTTTAAAGTCGACTTTATTTTGACTATGACTACGGGCCAGTAATTTCATGTCAATTAGTACAAAATATCCATGTTGAAAAAACTTTTTTATTATGGCGAGAAAATTTTACATTGCTGCGCCAATTCGTAACTTTTTACTGCTGGAAATTTTTGACAGTTGCTCTGGTGCAAAAGAAGTTGAGCAATTAAAATAAAAAATTATACAAAAAAGACTTGTCTTTACTGACTTTTATTCTTCTGGAACTAAAAGCCATGAATTTATTAGGCACCTTAGTAATAAAATTAGAACAAAAAAATTCTTCAAAACCGTCAGGCCGGGTTGAAAATTGTCATCCACCTCATAGTTAACAAAAATTTACAATCCGTAGTACTTTTCTATCAATTCGCAAATGCCGTTTGCACAAAAAAGGTTATCAAATGCGTTTTATTTAAATCGTTTAGAAAATGAGTCATTTATGTATACCATTTTATATGGAATTATTCAATAAATTTCGTTTTACACTATACTTTTTGAAACATTTGGAGTTAATTATTTTTTGTTTCTTAAAAGCAACTCTGCGTGCTTGGAAGGCGTGTGTACCAATAATTTCATCCCTAGCATATTCATCCCCGAGGAAGGCAATCGACAAATTCACCGAAGGTTGTTTACTGGTTATATTGTGGGCACAGGTCTTTTCCGACGCCACTCAGTTAAAAAATACCAACTAATAGTGATACGCAATCCGGTTTGCGCTTTACGATAGTCGATAACTTTTTTGAGCTTACTATTTTAAGAGTTAAGCTTAGTATCCAGCTCTTAAGAAAACGGTCAAGAAAAAATTGCCATTATTTCGCGTGTGTGTCCAAGGAATTTTGACATTTTTTATACCTCAAGCCTGTTGCCTCACTCTTTCCTCAAGAAATAATGGAACGGGCATATATTTCTGTTGCAAACCTGGGTTGACTTGTGCTCTTTTTTCACAAAAAACTTGAGAAAACCGTAGTAGAAAGCGTACTAAATTTCTGAAGAACTGCGTACTGCCTTAAGGAAATTTGACTCAAGAAAATTTCTTAGCCATTTCTTGTACGTCATTTTATATGGAGTTTTTGCTTTTCTTAAGAGCTGGATACTAAGCTTTACCATAAACAAATTTTTCTGTGATATTTATTTATCTATTACTATTTTTAGAGTTACCATAACACATTTTTTTATGATATAAATATTATTTTCATTCAATAAAGAACTTTAGTAAGAAAAAAGAAAAAAGGCTAGAAAAGGCCAAATGAAATTAAGAAAAAGCGTAAAAAAGCTAAAAGCTAAATCACTTATTTTGAGGCTAAATGCATTCAAAACAAGTAAGAAAGTCTAAGTTCGGGCGGAGCCGAACATTAAATACCGGGCGCAAGTATTAAATATATGTTTTCCACCTTTCCGAAAGCTGCCGCTACTGATAAGCCGGGGTGTATAAATTTTAAGTAAATTAGCGTCCTTAAATTTCGAAATATTGAAATTTCAAGCATTTCTGAAATTTACCGGTTATATGAAAAACGGCCGTAATTTTAGTCCGATTTCAACAATTTTCAACGGTTTGCTTTTGTGTGGCAAGCACAATAACCGTACCGAGTTTGGTACAAAATGGTAGAACGGTTACCGAGACATATATATGGCATCATAAGTGGGCGGTGCCACGCCCATTTTCCAAAATTTTATCACAAGCATATTTCTTTGTTAAGAATTGTTGCACCCATCAATTTTGAAAAAATTAGCTTTAATATTTACTGATTTATCGAAGATTTCGTATTTTTCTAAATTACCGTTATATGGGATGTGGGCGTGGTTATTGTCCGATTTTAAAAATTTTCGGCCATTTGGTATTTTGTACCAGGACCAACAACTGTGCCAAGTTTGGAAGAAATTGGTGCAGCGGTTACCAAGATATACACATGTAGCCAAAAGTGGGCGTGGCTACGCCCATTTTCCAAAAATCTATAATATTCTTATTTTTCGTCTAAAACTCATTGTAAATATCAATTTTGAGTGAATTATCTTTAGTAGTTACTAAAATATCCCAGTTTTCGTATTTCTGAAAATTACACAGGTCAACAACGTTTTGTTCTAGGAAAGTGTAGGGTCATTTTCGAAGTAATTTTTTGCGTAGAATCCGAATCCGGGGTTTAAATTGCTCTATCACGTCAGGATTTTGAGATATCCTAACCTAAAAGTGCAAAAACGCTGTTTTTGCCCATTTTTGAGGTTATGTAGCTACGCAGATTTTGCTCTTCATAAAAAAGTAAACGTGGTATTTTAAAGTATAAGTCTTCCTCTTTTAAATGCCGTTGAGTTTGCTTAAATATCTTTATTTTTCACTGAGATATCGCATTTTGAAGTTTCCATGTTTGTGAATTTTTCGATATTCGAAAATCCATTGAGATAACATGAGACGTGATACGGTCGATTACATTCACAAACATGGAGACTTCAAAATGCGATATCTCAGTGAAAAATTAAGATATTTGAGCAAACTCAACGGAATTTAAAAGAGGAAGACTTATGCTTTAAAATACCACGTCTACTTTTTTATGAAGAGCAAAATCTTCGTAGCTACATAACCTCAAAAATGGGCAAAAACAGCGTTTTTTGCACTTTTAGGTTAGGATATCTCAAAGTCCTGACGTGATAGAGCAATTTAAACCCCGGATTCGGATTCTACGCAAAAAATTACTTCGGAAATGACACTACACTTTTATAGAACATTCCGAACCCATTTTTTTGCAGACCTGTGTTACCGTTATATGGGAGGTAGGTGTGGTTATTGTCCGATTTCGCCCATTTTCAATACCATCCGTCCTACACCCAAAAGAAGTCCACGTACCAAGTTTCGTTAAGATATCTCAATTTTTACTCGAGTTATCGTGTGCACAGACGGACGGACGGACGGACAGACAATCACCGCTTAATCGATTTCTATTTTCATTCTGATCATTTATGTATACATTTGTCTATATCTATCTCGATTCGTTTTGCCTGTTACAAACAACCGTTATGTGAACAAAGTTATAATACCCTTGTGTACAAGTGCGCTCGGGTATAAAAAGCTTAATTTAGCCTGAAAAGTCCGAAGTGGCAACACTGGTTATGATTAGTAGTTTCGTTTAATTGTTTGGTTGATAGTACCGCAGTTCGCATATTAAATTCGGGATCAATAAATTGACACGTCCATTGCGGCCGAAGTCCAGCAATCAGTGGTAATAGCAAGGTATTCTACATCTGGCAATGCTTTTACATGTTCTCTACATAAACGTTTTTTAAAGTGGGTTTGCTCGGTAAAACATACCTTGGATCCAGTATTTTTGTATAGTTTCTAAATGCTTCGTCCTTTACAATACTGAAAGGCTGAAAGTCAACTCCAATAAGCCTAGCCAAAGCATTATCAATTTCTTTTTTTTCGCGATGAGGTAGGATCATATTCGAGAGCTCTGTTAAAATGGGAGTCTATTGAACGCGTTTATGATAGCATGGATTTGATTGAACATGGTAAAGAGTCATGATTCAATAAAACAAAGTTTTTGTAATATAACAGTCTTCTCGCTCCCACACATAAAATCGGCTCCTTTACTTGTGCAGAATGTTGCTGACTCTATAGTTTTTAGTCATATTGGTAGTAAAACCTAAAGTTCTTCATACTAAATATTCGTTGGCATCACTGACTCGTTTTTGTCATCTCCTTTACATTAATTTGTTGACATTTGCCATTCTGATTGCGTTAATTCTGGTAAGTTTTGCAATAAATTGCTATTATTTTTTAATTTACTAATCTATTTAAAGTATTTATTTACATAATATCATTTCGTAGTTACCGCGGTGAGTTTCTTTGGTTTTTGGCTTTCCAAGTGCTGCGCGACTACATTTGCATTCCAAATGCAAACGCACACGTAAGTTTATTTTAAAAAATAGCTGAAAAATTATTATAAGTGAACCATTTCGCTTACAGATTCCTATTCGCTTTTGGTGTTTGCCTGTCCAAGTGCGGCGCCACAAACTACGTTAACATTCCAAACGCGTACACACACGTAAGTTTCGCTTATTTATTTAGTTATAAAATAGTGATTATTCTTCAAGATTCTTATAAGTGAACCTTTTCGCTAACAGGTTCCTATTCGCTTTTGGTTTTTGCCTGCCCAAGTGCGGCGCCAAAAACTACGTTAGCGTTCCAAATGCACACACACACGTAAGTTTCATTTATTTATTTACTTATAAAATAGTGATTATTTTGCAAGATTCTTACAAATGAACCTTTTCGCTTACAGGTTCCTGTTCACTTTTGGTTTTGCCTGTCCAAGTGCAGCAGCACCCTTTCGTAAGTGCTTACTTTATGCACATATGTACTTTTTTTCTACACAGCAACAACAACAACTGTAACAGATACTATTCATATAATCGCTACAACCGCGTAGACTACCCCAGTACAATTTTAATCAAATTTTCTTCAACAACACAACATCAGCCTTCTTATACATATATTTACATAAACATTTTTGTAAATTTTTTTATTGTAAGGATTTTTTTATATTTAAGCCATATAAAAATTAAGAAAATGCTTTTACGACAGTAAAAACAAATTGTAAACTAATGTTAAAACTTGTATATGTTAGCAAAAAATTCCAGAAACTCTTTATACTTTAAAATTACAAAAACTAGTGTTATTCCGAGCCTGATTGTTACATACCATAAATAAACACTAAGACTTTTTTCTTATGATAAAAATTAATAAATAAACATTAAGACTTTTTGCATAAACAATTGAGTACATTTAAAGTGCTCTTTTCATAAAAATTTTCGATATACATATAAAGCGGTTAGAGTATTCTTTGTTGTTTATGAATTTGAGTTCTTTAAGTTTAATTAAAGATTTAGAAATATAAACATTATTGGCCTTATTAATAAAAAATAAAGTAGGTTTAAAGAGCTTTATAAAGTGACGTTTTCATACATTTTCCAATTAATTGAAGCTATTTAAACCTACTTTTATTTTAAGATTTTTCCTTGAATTTAAAAGATTTAATAAAAACAAAACATTTTACCTCTTTAACAAGTTTTTTTCTTAATGATTTTCGGGAATTTTTTTTTAAATAAAAACATGTATGACTTCTTATAATGCTATTGAATAAAATATTTAAATAGGCCTTCTATGCCAAAAGCAAGTTGTGTCCTGTGCCTCAAGACGTGGACACAAGAAGGCATACGATTCGTGCACGTCCCAAAGGAAGAAATTAAAAGAAAAAATGGATTGAGTCCTGCGGCACCTTTTTGAACCCTGGCGATAAAAAATGTACCCTTCATTTTTCGGCAATGGATTTTGAGGCCGGGCCTGACCGCAAAAGAGCTAGACTGTCCAGTCTTGCTGTTCCAATGCCTGTAGAAGCATTATACAATTGGAATGAGCCTGAACAACTTGAATTTCCATTTAAGGACGCTTCTACACAGACTGAGTAAAAACAAATTTCAATTAATAAAAATTAATAGCCTTATTCATAAAAAATAAAGTAGCTTTACAAAAGGTTTATAAACTGAAAAATTTATGAAAGTAAACCTACTTTATTTTTTTATGAATAAGGCCGTAAGATTAAGAAAAGTTTATTTTGATTTAGAAATTACTCTGATTGCCGAGTGGCAGCTCTTGAAAAAGAATTGGCCAGGCTTAAACAAGAGTCGTGGAGTTGGAGAACTTCAAGTCAAACGTCAGCTCAATTTTTACTGAGGGGCAGGTACGGCAGTTAGAAAATAACGGGAAAAGCATCACTGGACTTGGGACGATATGGCATCCGCAATAGCTTTGCATTCGGCTGGAGCAAAGGCATACAACCATTTGTATAACAAAGGGTTTCCCTTGCCGTGCGAGTCCACTGTTGCTAAATGGTTGCAGAAGCTGAAATTTGAAGATGGCATTTTAAGTTTTTCCCTGAGCGTTATGCGGTGCGCAAACGATGGTCCATTAGCTGACAGGATCTGCATTCTTAGCTTCGACGAAATGAGCGTAGAATCGGTTTATGAATATGATCCTCTCACCGATGGTGTGCGAAAACCTGCTACAAATGTTCAGGTTATGATTGTGCGGGGCCTTAAGGGTTCATGGAAGTAGCCCATATTTAGTGTGTACGATTGTAAAATGACGAAGTGTATCCTGGACAATGCAATTACGAAATTACATGACATTGGCTACCCAGTAGTGGGAATTGTTTCCGATATGCGTACTGGAAATGTGGCTCTATGGAATGAGCTGAATGTATCGTGTGGTATGGGAATTTGGTTAGAAATTTAAACTAAGAGTTATATTTTGAAGATTTTTATTTCTATGAACAACAAACGTGGTTCGAGGATCCAATAACACACGAAAATGTTTTTGTGTTCGCAGATGTTCCTCATCTGTTGAAGTTGTTGCGCAACCACTACTTAGATGAAGAAGCCTTATATAAAGGGACACCTTTGATGACAAAAACGATTGCTCAGCTGCTAACGTACACTTCAGGATCTGATGCTTCTATTGTGCACAAGCTCACGGAGTCACATTTAACGGTGCATCATGCAGGGCGGCAGAAAGTAAAGCCAGCAGTACAGTTGTTTTCGCACACCACAGCAAGTGCCATTCGCAGATGTTACACATTGGGGTTGGATTTATTCAATCCATTGGAAACAGCCGAATTCATCGACACTATCAATGATTGGTTTGGCATGTTCAACAGGAAGCTTACCAATTTGCAAAACATTCCTTCCAGAAAACCATCTGGAAGGGACACCTTTGATGACAAAAACGATTGCTCAGCTGCTGACGTACACTTCAGGATCTGATGCTTCTATTGTGCACAAGCTCACGGAGTCACATTTAACGGTGCATCATACAGGGCGGCAGAAAGTAAAGCCAGCAGTACAGTTGTTTTCGCACACCACAGCAAGTGCCATTCGCAGATGTTACACATTGGGGTTGGATTTATTCAATCCATTGGAGACTGCCGAATTCATCGACACTATCAATGATTGGTTTGACATGTTCAACAGGAAGCTGGTCTGCATGATAACCCCAGTCCCATGAAATTTAAATATAGGTTGCGAATTTACTTGTTAGGTAAACTAGCCAATCCCCCGAGTATCACTATTAGTTTTTAAATTACTTAATAATTTTTTACATAAACAGTTCGTGGTACTGCAGCATTAGCCGCTCGCGGGAATGTGGAAGCTGACGAAACGGAGTGGCTTTGTCTCAGCGATACTTCGTTGGAAAGATTGCAACGTTTTCTAACTGAAGATGAGGTGGTTTCGGAGGACTTTTCATTTCCGAGCGAGCTCGAAGAAAAAAATTTTGAAAGTCTCCACGAGGATGCTCTGGAGTATATTGCCGGCTACATTATTCGCAAGCTCAAATTGAGGGAATGCGTATCCAATGAGAGCTCTTTCACATGGGTTGACACAGTTTCCAGAGGACCATTAATTAAACCAAGTACTGATTTTTTAAATAAAATCAAATTAATGGAAACAGCGTTTAATAAAGTCAATAGAAACGCGATTCACCACGGTCCGTTCTTCACAAAAACCCTTCTTTCCTGCACTGAAAACATTGCTTTCGGTGAAGATGTGAGAAAATTTTTTGTTAAATGCCAAATGCACTTCCGCATCAAGCATTTGAACAAAAACAGACTGAACCAACGCTAAATAACAAAATCCAAATTTTTTTAATCGGAAGTTCATTTTTTTTTAAGCAAGCTTTTTTCGTCGTAAAAAATTGTATAAAGCTTTCAAAACATAAAACTTGTAATTAATTAAATAGATATGGGTATTTCCATACGTCGCATACGTGACAGTCGTACGTTTCAATGTGATACAAACAAGGAATACCATTTGTTTTCTTTAAACTTTTTTGGGCCATTTTATAGCACATAATTAGCTCTATATTTACCGAAAAATTAAAACAATCGAACTGCTTGGTCCTGAAATATAAGTATTTAAAGAGACTGTCGTTACGTGACAAAAAATGGAAGTAGATTTTTTCTTTTCTTACAAAATCGCAAAACTCTGCGAATTGTGGATGGCTATTTTCATGAAACTTGTTTTAATATGATTTGGATCAATTCTAGTTGTTTTTAGTGTTTTTTGAATTAATGCAACGTGACATAAATTTCCGTCGTTATATTTTTGTTTTGTTTGTTTTAAATCAAACAAATCGGACCATAAATACGGTTTTCCGAAATATCTCAACCTTGGCGCCACCTAGGAAGACCATTTTACGCAAAACATGATTCTACTTACCTAGCCAGTATATATTTTAAAAAGCAGACAAAGCGGCCCGTAAATACGTTAGATATAAGACTTTTATTTTTTTTGTCGTGGTGGACCTTTCGATGGAAACACCCATATATGTATGTATTAATTGTTATATGCTTGTAATTAATTTATTTATTTTATATCTATTTACAGATATATTCTTTAACGAATTCTTATGCATATATGAATATGATTTTGTGTTCAAAAAGCAATAAAAGTGGTTTTTTCTCGATAGAGTTCGCACTATGACCAAGTTGTTTTATTTATTGTTTTGGTACAGGTTTGACAAAAAAATTTATCAGCTTGGTAACATCTCAAACTACTTATATTTAAATTAATTTACATAAACAATCTATCTCTTATTCAGATCGCAGTTTTAGCACTGATAACAAACACAATAGCTTAATAAAGCGTGCTTACGTTTTGGTCAGTATTTTCATTAAAGCATCAAATATATCCAAAACTCGCATTAAATTAATAATACGAATTTTACTGCAAATTCCATCCTTTGTCCATTTTTTCTACTACTATTTTCAGAAAGGGCGATCACATTCTTCCCCTTTCTCCCTACTTCCAAAATACAAATCTGGATAAAGGAGTGTAAAATATGAGCTGTCACAATTTATATAACCTTGTATTATTGAATCATGGTAAAGAGTCATATTCCTTTTCTATATTGGGACGCATTCTCTTCAAATGGTGACGTTAATTTGACGTATTACCACTTGTCTTCTACTCTTTTTGGTATTTAAGACATTTAGCCAGCTTTTTATCCGATGATCTTTTGAAATATTTCCACACCTTTAGAAATTATAAGTAAAAATTCAAACTCAAACGTTAAGAAATACATGTACCAAAGATAACCCTTTTATTCTTTTGTTTCTTCCAACTTCTTCAATAATTTCAGCCTCCCCAGACGAGCAAGAGAAATCGTCTTCTACAAAAAATTAGAACTACGTTATAGATATGAATTGTTTCATCAAAATTTCAATACAAGTACTTTTATACAATATTTAACTTACCATCATGCGTTCTAATTGCAAATTTATCCATGGTATCGATCAGAAAAATTCTTTTAAATCACTGCGCGCGAAGAATGCAGAATAAGAGACGCAATTAAAATGTTTGTGTGTATATGAACATATATTTGCATGTACCAGAGTACACACTTTCTGCACTTGAATAGAATTGCCATGTACTTACATAGTACCATTTATTAAGATGTGAATCAAGAACGATAGAATACAAGATTGCGCATTCCCGCAGAATGACATTTGTGGCAACGGGTAAACAAAGAATATGGCGAAGAACAATGAGTTGACAGTTGTGAGTTTGCAGTGAGAAAACGTGTTTTCTTCACGATTAACCAATTTCTCAAGCCATCTTTGAATATAGCAAATTAAGCACATCGTTAACAAAAAATATACAACCACTCTTGCTGGTGTCTAAATTGTATGGCTTCTCCTGCCGGCAGAACTCTACCCACTTTCTGGCTAAGGCGTCGTCGCGGGGAAACAAAAAAAACTGCATTTGGGGGCTATACCCCTACGGCTGCTGCAATTCACCTCACGACACGACATTTTTATAAAGTTTTTATTACAAATAAAACGTTTTTTACTATAGTACGCACGAATTACTTCGATTTTTCACTTGAAAGTAGACAATACGTTTGCAATACGTTTGCACTTGTTTCTAAACAAAAAGTTTGTTTACGTATTGCCATAAATGTTAAAGTCGGCAAAAGCAAAGTAGCGGTTTCGGGAATGTGCCACCTTCAGTTCATTACACCATGATGTGAATAGGAAATAGATACTTTTTATACGGCACTGTCACACGGTGAGTAATTATCACGATACAGTATATTTTGCTTTGTTGCCTCTATGCTTAAGTGCACATTTAAGATACCTACCCTAAAATGCGCATCAGAGGCATTATTTTTAACATTTATAAGGAAACTGCTCCGATAGATGCATTTAGCATACCTGCACATTGGCGATACATGCCTTAAAAATTGTGCGACTAGTATCAATTACTCTGGACCACAAATTTCAACTTTTTCTCTTTACCAGAAACGCCGTTATGAAATTCTTATGTAAAATCACCCCCTGATTCCGAAAATCAAGGTTATTTTTAATTCTATGGTACCGTTTTTGAGATATTTGCAATTTACCGTTTTTGCAAAAAAAAAAAAAATTGGGTCCACTTTATCATATATATCTCAAGAACGAATTAAGCAATTCCAAAACGGTTTGAAGCTTTTAAAAGGTAATAAAATTTTCTATAAACTGTGCATACAACACTTTTTGCTAGGCCCTGTAGATTCAAAGATAACGAACAATCATTACCGATTTTTTCAATTTTTTTTGTAAAAATATAAAAGAAATTGTACTTTGCGGGGAAGGATCTCGAAAACCTTTTATTTTTTTGCAGATTTTTTTTCTCCCTAAGCTCTGTTGTATTACAAAAAAAATAAGCTATCATCGAAGAAAATCGATGCAAAACTACGTAAGTTATAAGCGATCAAATAAAAATACCCAGGTTGCGCAATTTCAACGTATACCTCAAAACGTATGTATGGTATAAAGAAGAGTGAAATATCTAGCTGTTCTCTGTTTCTATTGAGTTAAAAGTTCAATTTATGAATGAAATTACCCATATTTTTAACTTTTTTTTTTAATTTATTTATGTTTATACTATATTCTAACAATCTTTATCTTAATTTGATTGGTAATGTCACTGTAGGTACGCTAGCATAGGTTACTCCTCTTGATCTTCCAACGCCAAGTACTTTTGTTTGACAAATATAACACTCTATTGAATGGCAAGTAGGTTCTCTCCATATCATTGGTGTATCAAATTTTGTTTGTTGTCCTGATTCCCACTGAATCAATTCTACTCGACACGATGTACACAAAGTGTTCGGTGTCCATGGTTTTTCAGCATTTTTAGGCTCAATTCCAAAATACTTGGAGTATAAAGTTTTGATATGATCTGAGAACACTCGTCGTCGCCTTATGATAGTATATTGGCCACACATGAAACAGAACATATCTGGATCCTTATTACACTCAAATTCTCGCTTCCTTTTACTCATTTTATTTTTTTTAATAAATCACGGTTTTGAAATTAGACTTATGAACTGAACTATCTCCGGCGAGCCTTGAAGATGTTATGAAGTTTCAAAGCGCATTAACTCATATTTATACTCGGAACAAGAATAAAATTGAAAAAATCAAATCTTACCTAGACAGAAAGGTTCCTTTTTATAACAAGCCGGGAAAAGAAAATACTACCTGTTTTAGATGTAGGCTTTAGAAATTTTCTGTGTCTTATAATTTTGAAAATCTACCTGCATACTTACCCATAACTGACGGAAATACATGTTTATAACTACATGCCTACAGCAGGTTTCGAACCCAACCACTCTTCCTTTCGATGCAACCACTCTACCTACTATAATACAATTCGAGTATTAAAAGTACTATTTGATTTATTTAAAGAAAAAGTGTTATCATTGTTATGGTGTTATTCGTTTATCCGGATAATATCTCAC
>NW_023458557.1:20475663-20477486 GCF_013731165.1 Rhagoletis pomonella | reverse complement strand
TGCAAAAGAATGAGAGACAAAAGAAGATAGGATATAACCCAGTCAGCGTTAAAAATATACAAAGTTGTTCTCTGCAAAAGGTGTTCAGCTCCTTTTCTTCGCAAAACAGAAAGGAGAATTCTACTGCCTGAGGGTTATAATCCCTAAGTGCGGCCGAAGGCCGCCTACGCAGAAAGGTGTTCTCTGCAAAAGGTGTTCAGCCCCCCTTCTTTGGCAACACAGAAAGGAGAATTCTACTGCCTGAGGGTTATAATCCCTAAGTGCGGCCGAAGGCCACCTACGCAGAAATGTGTTCTCTGCAACAGGGGTTCAGAACCCCTTCTTTGGCAACACAGAAAGGAGAATTCTACTGCCTGAGGGTTATAATCCCTAAGTGCGGCCGAAGGCCGCCTACGCAGAAAGGTGTTCTCTGCAAAAGGTGTTCAGCCCCCCTTCTTTGGCAACACAGATGGGAGAATTCTACTGCCTGAGGGTTATAATCCCTAAGTGCGGCCGAAGGCCGCCTACGCAGAAAGGTGTTCTCTGCAAAAGGTGTTCAGCCCCCCTTCTTTGGCAACACAGGAAGGAGAATTCTACTGCCTGAGGGTTATAATCCCTAAGTGCGGCCGAAGGCCGCTTACGTAGAAAGGAATTCTACGCAAAAATACATTTGTTAAAAAGAACATTTTTTTTTATAAAAACTTTTTTTTTCTATTTTTAATTAACTTTTTATTCTTTATTCAAAATCCCCCCATATCTAATTTGGCATAATTTCTTTTATTAAAAAATCCCACGGTTTCTGTTAGTTGGGTCATATTCCACTTCAAACTGCTCAGTTTGCCTAAGAAAAATCCGTTTTTCCCCCTTTTTCAAACGGTTCCCTAGGTGCCTGTGGGAGGAGTCCAAGGGAGGGGTTCCCCTTTTTAGAAAGCGGCGACTGTCTCCTTTCTATTGGGGGGTGTTTTGGTGGCGGAATTTTAAAGGATAATCGTTATTTGCTGTCCCTGCTTTAAACAACTCACATTTAGTGATGAAAAACTATCGATGGCACTATCGATAGTCAGGTACTATCGCCGCCATCTATAGTTTTGGTAAGACTATCGATAGTTTGTCGACTTTCATTTGTGTATGGGCCCTGTCACACGGTCAGTATTTATTGACGTGATCCAAGTATCGCGATGTTGTTGTTGTAACAGCATACAAATTCCCCAAAGAGATTGTAGAATGCATTATCTGTAAACTATTCATACAAAATAAAAATATTTTCTTGTATCCGTGCTTATGCCAGGATTTTAACTCTCATTCCAGCACGTTTGATATATCAGATCCACTTTTCAGCATTAAGAAATCGATACTGTCCTCTCTCAATAAATGAATCATTAAAATAAGGACATAAAATCGGCTGATGAATTTAGTTCTGGAGCTGAACAGTTTTAGATCTCGACACTTAACAAACTCCTGCCTATCGTGACTTGGTGCAAAAATTGAAAGTACTGGTTCCGTATGTCATGCGGACTGCGCCCCTCGTGCGGATGGGCGGGAATGGAGGGTAAAAACCGTTGGGATTATTATTATAATAAGCGTTCAGCACAAAAATTATGCAAATACTGCCGCAATAAATATTGAACATATAGCATTCGTGCGCGGTCCATCAATCCATCAATACAGTATATTTTGCTTAGCTGCACATCCTTCTTTGCACGAAAAACTTGTGCACTTAACCGAAAAAGGCACTTAAGCGAATTTTCTTTACTACTTCTTGTACACTTGTAGTCAAGGGTCCACGCAATATTTTAGCACTCACTTTTGTAAATTTTGGTTACTAATTTATTTACAAATTGGGT
>NW_023458557.1:20470834-20475563 GCF_013731165.1 Rhagoletis pomonella | reverse complement strand
ATGTTACTTTCGGCAGGAAATTACAATTGATTTTCTCCAAAGTGTCGCAGAATGCTATGTACTAGTTCACGAAATTCTTAAATTATCTTATTTTTAACCGACTTCCAAAAAAGAAGGAGGTTATCAGTTCGTCGGAATATTTTTTATTTTTTTTTAATGTATGTTACCGCATAACTTTGGACCACGTCAACCGATTTCGATAATTCTTTTTGCATCGGAAAGGTAGTGTCTCAGAGGTGGTCCCATACTAATCTGGTTAAGATCCGATCAGCGGATCATGAGATATATATATATAAATATTTTTTTTATATGAGAGTTGAAGTCGGTTTTTTTTTGCTAAAAATTACTTGTTTAGTTTACTGTCAACCATTTACGAGTTTAATAAAATTTTGTCGTATACGCCAAATGTGATAACATTTTTTATAAATTAACGATACTTTACACTAATCAGCCTAATCTTGAGTCTCGTCCAAAAAAAAAATTCTCCAGAAATGTGTTCACCCACCCGTAGAGAATACACGGAAACGAAAAGTGAAAAGGTGGCCCGGTTTGAGAAAATGAAACTCACGATATGGCTGAATATGTCGGAAACTAAAGCAGATATTTAAAAACAGATGACGCTATTTGAAAGATCTTGATTAGTTTAGTACGACAGCATTACTAACGTAATTTGTACCAAATGATTTTAGTCAATTACTCGGAAACTAAAGAAGATAGCCTGTATGCAGCTCCCAAGAAAGCAAATGCTCCATATAAAATGACGTACAAGAAATGGCTAAGAAATTTTCTTGAGTCAAATTTCCTTAAGGCAGTACGCAGTTCTTAAGAAATTTACTACGCTTTCTACTACGGGTTTCTAAAGTTTTTTGTGAAAAAAGAGCACAAGGCAACCCAGGTGTGCAACAGAAATATATGCCCGTTCCATTATTTCTTTAGGAAAGAGTGAGGCAACAGGCTGTGAGGTATAAAAAATGTCAAAATTCCTTGGACACACGAGAAATAATGGCAATTTTTTCTTGACCGTTTTCTTGAGAGCTGCATACAGGGCTTTACCAAGGTGTATTAAACAAGGTGTGATTGACAACTCAGTGCGGCTCTCTTTTAAGGTACTATAATGTCAAAAAGTATAAACAAACGAATTAACCCTTAGTGATGCATGTATCTTGTCAGCACTGATACCAAGGCTTTTATTTTGATTATAGTTTTGTTTTACTTACATTACCTGGAATATATATATTTTGTCAATAAAATAAAACACATTGTTTATAAAATCGTTTTAGCAATTTTCTTGTTTTTAATTGCCCAAGTTTTATGCTTTTGTGCGTTTATTTTTATATTTAAATTTTTTGTCCTAAACATTATTCGACACTTATAGAAGTATGATTTTACATTTGTTTCCAATTTTATATGAGAGCTTAACTCTAAAAATTTTGAAATTAATTTTTTTTTTATGCGAAATAGTTTGGGTATAAACGAGCTCGTTTGAAAGTGTTTGACTCGGACGGACAACAAATGAAATCACTTTCCTTGAAGTGGTTTTCATAAACGCGAGATGAATCACGTAGTACAGCACTAACACCGTCTTAAGCAGTGTTTGCATTATTCAACTTTGCGTTCAACAATTGCGTTCAACTCAACGCAGGGTTGCACGAAAAAAAAGTTGAATGGCTAAATGTTGGCTGGCGACCAATTTTATTGAAAGCGATTAGTTGAAAGGCCATTCAACCAAAAGTTGAATGCAAAGTTGAACAATGCAAACACCTTTTTATGGCGAATATTTTGATATTTTTTCATATTTTGATATTTTTAGCCATTCAACTTTTTTTTCGTGCAACCCTGCGCTGAGTTGAACGCAAATGTTGAACGCAAAGTTGAACAATGCAAACACACTTTTAACTCGCAACTAGGTGGTTTAAAACATCGCTCTATTTTCGTGTCCTGATTTCTAATTTCTATTGCATACAGCGCACCGTTCAAAAGTTTTGCTCCGTTTCATCTTAGTTTCCTTACATTAAATATTTAAGAAAAGTCGAACGTACATATTTACTTATTACCAAACTTTTAATGTGCTTACTTGCTCTCCTCGGCGGTTTATCTCTTAACAATTTCATGTTTATTAAGAAAATTTGTTGCTTGAAAAATATTTGTGTAAATTTTTTTTAAACAAATTCAAATTAAAAAAAAAAAATATTTTCAAATGGGTTAACAATTAATTTCAATTTGACATAGCCTGTTTCTTATGAGAGCAATGTCAAAATCAATCACACTTTGTTGAATACATTTTGACAGTAACCAAGAATGATAGAATACAAGATGGCGCCAATCGAGCTGAGAGCAACTGGCCGTGACGTCAAAATATACCACAATGAGAGAGCAAGACGAACTCGACAAGAAAAAGAAGAAGCATCGAACAAAAGGCAGTATTGCCAGTTTTTTAATTTGAAAAAGCACCAAATTTTTATTAGTGTATTTTATGTACTTTATATGAATACATAATTTTATTGTAAGTATGCCGATTCAAATTAATAAAAATCAATACTTCTTGCACAACGGTCGATTTCTTGTGGCATGATCGAAGCTGCTGCACATATTTCGTTGTCGCTTATGATTGTCACTGTGCCATGATTTTGTTTAAATTTTTGTAAAATTGCTTAGCACACTTACGATTGCTATAAATTTTGCTTCCATTTTTTTAAGATTTTTTAATTTGAAGTCTTCAAACGGTAATTCTCTAGGGTGGGGTAGCAACCCTTAAAAAAGGTGCGGAAAAGTCGGGAGGGGTACCAAACGACGCGTTTCGGCCCCCCTAATAACAATCCGGAGGGGGGGGGGCTAATATTATTAACCATTTAAAAGTTATGAACAAAAAACTTTTGTTAAATTTCGTTGTTTTCTATGGGCAATTACACCGACAAAGATTCACTAAATCACCTGTTCTCACTTTTTAAACACTATTAAAATATATAATTTAACTTATTTATTAAAGAAACACATAGTTTTATCAACCTAAGATAGATTATTTTGTTATTAAAAAGAAGTTGACAATCTTTGCGAGCTGAAACGCGAGATTCCAAAATAGCTATAGTGCTGCCACTGTATTAGTATTTCGTAATAATTCACTTTTCCTTATGAGATGTGTGCACTGTTCAATGCTTTTCGGTATCTTCTTTCGTTTAATATATATATAAATAATGCCTGCGGCGCTTTTTCCACAAAAATCAATACTTCGATTAATAATGAAAATTTTTAATAAAAAATCGCGCGATGGTATAGCGAAATTTTCTATTATATTTTGGTTTCAATATCTTATTTAGATGAAAGTAAAAAGAAGAAGAAGAAGAAGAAGAAGTGTATAGTGTAAACTGAGTATAGTAGCGCAAATGAAATGTGAAATAAAGTGGCAATACCAGCGATTTGAGGTTATAATAATTTTAGCAGGCGCAAAGTTTGTTTAGTCAGTTTTATTAACGAAATATATAAAATAAAAGTGAATAAATGATTTGGGTTGCATAAAATATTAACCGGAAACGTTTTAGTAGTGTTTTAAAAGTGGAAACTGGTGATTTAGTGCATTTTTGACGTGGTAATTGCTCATAGAAAACAACGAAATTTAACAAAAGTTTTTTGTTCATAACTTTTAAATGGTTAATAATATTTTCTCCCCCCCTCCGGATTGTTATTAGGGGGCCGAAACGCGTCGTTTGGTACCCCTCCCGACTTTTTCGCACCTTTTTTAGGGGTTGTTACCCCACCCTAGAGAATTACCCTTCAAACTAAAAACAAAAGCACCAAAAACGCACCAAGCACTAAACTCAAAAATTTTCGCGTTTTGAATACCCATTAAATTTGGTGCGAAAAGCATCAAGTTGGCAACAGTGAATGTAAACAAAAGTATATTATGACGTCAGCGATTGGGTGGATGCTGTCAAATCGACGAACAGAGGGTTAGCGGTCCGCGAATGGCGCGACCTTTATTTTCTGGATCGTGGTATGTGATGTATACTGTAGTATCGACTTTGACTTTGTTGTATGAGAACTATCATTTTAATCTATTCGATATTATATTGTCACCACGAATATGAAAATAAATCATTACATTGGGATACAATAACTCGCAGATACATATTTGGGGTGGGGTTTAGTAGCGCTCATAAATATTTCGGGCTATTCCGTCCAAAGGGGTGGTCCGATCCAAAAAAAATTCCACACACTTGTAGTCAAGGGTCTACGCATTATCACTTTTGTAAAGTTTGGTCACAAATTTTTTGTAAAATTCGGAAATTAGCGTACATTTATCACTCCTATTATCCTTAAAGCAGCCACTTCACCAATACATTTTTGTATTCCCCTTCACTTTACACTTTACTCGATTAGTTATAACTTGCTTTACGACTTTAATATCAACCAATTAATCACAATTCATTAAATAAAAACACCTTCAAAAGCACGCGTCTGACTTTGGTTCCATATGCAAATTAAATGGCGGAGCTCAGCTGTCAAACTCCAAAATATGCAAACGAATGAGAGACAAAAGAAGATAGGATATAACGCAGTAAGCATTAAAAATATACAAAGGTGTTCTCTGCAAAAGGTGTTCAGCTCCTTTTCTTCGCAAATCAGAAAGGAGAATTCTATTGCGTGAGTGTTATAATCCCTAAGTGCGGCCGAAGGCCGCCTACGCCGAAAGGTGTTCTCTGCAAAAGGTGTTCAGCCCCCTTTCTTTGGCAAC
>NW_023458557.1:20455181-20470824 GCF_013731165.1 Rhagoletis pomonella | reverse complement strand
GAAAGGTGTTCTCTGCAAAAGGTGTTCAGCCCCCTTTCTTTGGCAACACAGAAAGGAGAATTCTACTGCCTGAGGGTTATAATCCCTAAGTGCGGCCGAAGGCCGCCTACGCAGAAAGGAATTCTACGCAAAAATACATTTGTTAAAAAGAACATTTTTTTTTATAAAAACTTGTTTTTTTTATTCTTAATTAACTTTTTTATTCTTTACTCAAAATCGCCCGATATCTAATTTGGCATAATTTCTTTTATTAAAAAATCCCACGGTTTCTGTTAGTTGGGTCATATTCCATTTCAAACTGCTCAGTTAGCCTGAGAAAATTCCGTTTTTCCCCCTTTTTCAAACGGTTCCCTAGGAAAGAGGAAATAACGAAAGGGCAAAATTATTGCGGAATCGTATTTCGGATAAATGAGTAAGGAAATGCAGCGTACCAAAGTTGAGTAAATAGAAGCGGAATTCGTGGTAAAATCGCTTTTATGTATGCACGAGCGGCCATGATAGAAATAAGGGAAGAATTGTAGTTCAGTTGCTGGGTTAAATCCCGTTGGATTAAATTTCGTAGTATATACGTTTTAGACTATACAGAATGAAACATGAGTAATTCCATTGTGATTGTTGGATTAAATTCCGTAGTATATTTTCTTTGATTTATACAGAATGCGTCGTGAGTAGGTCCATTGTGATTGTTGGATTGAATTCCGTAGTACATTCCCTTTGGATTACATAGAAAGCGACATGAACAATCACATTGTAATTGCTGGATTGAATTCCGTAGCGAGACAGTCAGGATTTGATTGTTGGGTTAAATCCCGTCGAACCGCATAGGATTAAATTCCGCGATGTATTTCCTTCTAGAAAACATAGATGCATTAAAAAAATAATGATTACACGGTAGATGCTTGAAATTGCAGGAGTTCTGCATACGGAATTTGCAAATCGAGTTAAAAAAAAAAAATAAATAAAAAAATAAAAAAGAAAAAGCTTCAAATTAATATTGATTAAATGTTTTCCAGGTATGAATCGCACACCGTTCCTGGTGGGACCACCACCATTCGATTATAACCTGCATGGCGCTGATGGCGCAAATGAATGGAGAAATTGGCTGCGAGATTTTGAGCTGTTCTTGTAACTCAATAAAACTTATGACGACGACGAAAAATGCAGCATGTTGCTTCACTATGCTGGGCAAAAAGTTCAGAAGGTATATTTCAATCCGCTACCGACGTCGAACAATGGCGAGAGGAGCCTACTAGCGGGAGGTTATGGGTGTTTCGAAACAAGCGAATATAATAGTTGCGTTTTGTTACTCATTTCCAGTAAAATCCAGTAAAAGTTTTTACGAATTTTCATGTTTTGGCGTTTTCGTACGCAAAAACTTGCAAAGTAGGGGAAATTGAGAGAGCGAAAAATGACAGCTGAAGTTGCAAGTTTTTACTGGATTTTACTGGACAAATTTTTACTTGTAAGAATTTGCCTGTACGAAAAACAGCTGATCGCATGTTGCTGGATGAAATTTAAACTAATAAGGAAACTGTTTGTGGCTTTTTATTGTGGAAATTCACAAAATAAACATATTTAAATATAAAATATATTAGGGGTATTCTCTGAGTCTTGCAAAGCCCTTGCATGGTGCACAGATTGCACGGATTGCACGGTAAAAACCGGTTTTCGTATGGGACAGCTTTGCAAACCGTGCAATCCGTGCACCGTGCAAGGGCTTTGCAAGACTCAGAGAATACCCCTATTCTTTTATTAGGAATATGCTGCGAATAAACTACCAATTAATCAGCTGTTCATGAAACTTGCAAATTATTACTGGAAAAGCGTTCACGTACTTTTTGGTAAATTTTTTCTATGAGAGCGAATTCTTAGAAATTAAGTTACTGGAGAGTTGCTGGCAAGTTACTGGATAATTTGTAAAAAAACACAACTAATCCCAGCAAGAACGACCTAACGCATTCTCCAATACCCTTACAAAATTGTCAGTAAAAACCAACACATTTGCATATTAACGATATCCATATGCCATTACTTACGTTATATAACACGTTATTAATCGCATAATAATATTTGATTGAAAAGAGACAACTACATATAGTATAATATAATAGCGAATTCCATGTGAAAGAACGAGAAAACTACTCACACGCAGGGATGCCGTTTGGATCTAAATATATCCAATTGGATACATTTTTAGACGAATTTTTGCGGGATACTTATTTTTTCCGGTCAGTATAAATGGGGATACTTTTTTAAATAGGCCAAAATTTTATATTTCCTATAAAGTTTTTTTCGTTTAAAAATCGATTTTCATTAAAGATGGTCGCTACTTAAGCGTGAAATTAAAGCATTTTTTTTTTGTGAACGAAGCAATGAACATATGAGAGATCTCACCAAAATAGGTATAAGCGCAATTGCTTTAATTAGCTTAAAAGGCTGCTTTAAGCAAGATCTTAATATACATATCGTCGTTTAAAGTACAAAACCGCGTATCAACAAAATGCAAAACCGCGTATCAAGGTAATGCAAAACCGCGTATGTGACGTTGCATAAATTATTTTCTAGAGAGTAAAAACACTTATATTTAAAAATGGTTCTCTTTTTTATAAAGCAATCGCATTTCTGGCTAGTATATTTCAGGACGAATGGATAAGGATTGAGCCAAGAGCTTGTGTGAGCAAATCCAATTTTTGGTAGCAAATGTCAGTTACGCGGTTTTGCAGAATGACGGTACGCCGTTTTGTACTTTAAACGACGATATATATAAAGTAAATTATACTCTTTCTGTAGTAATCTCTTTCATATCACATATTTTCATTTGTTAATTTAAAAAGAATGAAGATTTCAATGTAGTTTAAATTTGATTTATTTAAAGAAACTTTTCTGAATTTTACTGAAAAGACTTTAAATACATTCTAAAAAAATTTTGTTTATTTGCACATATTGAGAGAGGTAACCAGTTTCCTCTTTTAATGAGTGCAAATTTGCACGCCGTGTAATAAAATTAATCATTGCCTGTTTACTGTTACATAACGAATTTGTCGAAAGAGCAAAATTACACATAAAATGTTTAAAATAAAGATATGTTTATTATTAGTAGAAAATGTATTTGTAGCTTGAAAATTTTTGCAATTTTAAACATTCTATATATGTGTACATTTTAAAGATCTCAAGTTCAAAATCAAATACTGAACATCCTATACGTATATTTATACAGATTCTTGTTGAACAATAGATACTTTTCAGTAGTAGTTTTACATGTTCTTTTTAGATTGTACTTGCTATTTATTATATTTACTTTGCAAAATACTTATGCACAAAAAATGTACTTTATAAATTGAAATTACAAATGTTTGATTTTATGCACATGTATTCCAAGTCCTTAGGATGGGTTAAATTATGTCTTTTTCATGAAAATGTTTGGTTTTCTTACAAATTATGAGGTATATGTAAAAAACGAAAATTGGATACATTTGGATGCATTTTTGGCTTGGCCAGGGATACATTTTCTTGAGACGGCGCGGCAACACTGCTCACACGTGAAACGATTATGCATTAGATTTCTCCAGGAGCCCTATGTAATATAATGGAAAGTTTTTGAATTTCTCACACAAACTTTTTGTAGTACTAGGCTAGTATATAAAGCATTAGTTAACAGATAGGGTTCTTTCTGGGATGATGCTGTCGTGAAATTGGAAAATTTCTTTGCACCGAAACACAACAATACGTACTAGCGACATGTTTTTGGACGTATGATGCAAGAGTCTGACGAGAAGATTGAAGTGTTTGCTATGCGCTTACGCGCACAAGCGGAGCGTTGTGAATTCGGAGAGCAAATGGAGAGAATATTAAAGATCAACTTACAAAAGGTTGCGCATCCAGTTTGTTGCGCCGAAAGATACTTGAGCGGGGTGATGACGATTTCGATGCTCTTCTGAAACTAGCGAAAGCTATTGAAGCTGTAAGTGAGCAACAGAAAATATTCAGCCAGCAGGAAAATCAAACGGAACCTCCTGATGCATCTCAAGAAGTTAATAAAATTGGTGTAAGGCAAAATATTCGAAATTCTAACGGCGACTGTAGTCGATGCGGCTACAAAGGACATAAGGAAAGTGACAGTAGATGTCCAGCTGTTGGTAAGGCGTGTGCTAAGTGCGGAGAGAAGAATCATTTTGCTCGGAAGTGTTTCCCTCGGGGCAACCGCAGCGAAGGAAATGAACGCACTTGGAAGGAAAAGCGCAGGTTTAGTGAAATCAAATCGAGGGATGGAAACACCAAAGATGAGCCAGTCGAGAGAAAGAAATACGAAACCAAACAAAAGACAACAGTTCAGATGATCGATAACAATGAATACGATGACGTGTTTTGTGTGGGCACTTCAGAGCTATCGAATGAAATTCAATGTGAAGTCGGCGGCGTTGTCACAACAACAATTATCGATCCTGGTTCTAAGTATAACATAATGGATTGTAAGACATGAGACAAGCCAACGAAGCAGTTGAGCGAGAACATCATCCGCTTCCCTATATTGAAGACTTTTTGCCACATCTGGAAAGAAGCAGAGTTTTCTC
Source organism: Rhagoletis pomonella (assembly GCF_013731165.1). Taxonomy (NCBI): domain Eukaryota; kingdom Metazoa; phylum Arthropoda; class Insecta; order Diptera; family Tephritidae; genus Rhagoletis; species Rhagoletis pomonella. The sequence goes on along the minus strand of NW_023458557.1, from coordinate 20,466,253 downwards.
TCGTTTAGATATCGCACAGGCTTTCCATTAGAACAAGATAGCTCCGGATTCACGAGAAATAACTACATTTATAACAAACAAGGGTCTTTTTCGATACACTCGCCTCATGTTCGGTATAACATGCGCACCCGAAATATTTCAGAAAATTATGGAACAGATTTTGAGTGGGTGCGAGGGCAGTTGCAATTTTATCGATGACATTTTAGTGCACGGAACAACCAAAGAGGAGTACGACATTCGATTTAAGCGGGTGTGTCAACGGCTACAAGAGTAAACGAAAAGAAATGTGTGTTTGGCGTTCCTGAGGTCGATTTTCTAGGCCATCGTTTATCTGCTGACGGCGTAAGGCCATAGATTGGTAAAGTAAAGGCGGTGAAATGTTTTCGCAAACCAAGTACGGCGGAAGAAGTACGCAGTTTCTTGGGACTCGTAAATTTTGTTAAGAAATTTATTCCCAATTTGGCTTCAATTCATTACCCTTTACGCAAGCTTACTAGAAAATATGTGAAATTCGCGTGGAACAAAGAACAACATTACATAATTTCAATAGATATAAGGAAAAAATTTGAAGAAACAATTTTTTTATAGTGAATTTTTAAATTCGTTTTTTTCCAAAATGCGCAAGGTTCTTTTTACGAATCTTTTTTTTGTTATAACCGCAAGTCTCTATATATAGGTAAACTTAAAAGATTTGCACAAGAACGTTGCGCATTTTTGAGAAAAATATGCTTCAACGTGAACTGATTAATTTTTGTCAGGCACATTTTGTCACTATTTTATCAAAAATATGTTCCAAGTGGGAGTGTTTTAAGAAAAATCCAACTAAATGGAAGAGAATGCTATATACCGTATGTACTTATTCTTTATTTCAATACTGTGAACTTTTAATCCAGACAAAACCCTTTTATCCATTAAAAATCGGGGTTTGTGTGAAATATTATTTAAAAGCCCGTCTAAATTACTACAATGCAAGTTCAGAGATGTGGAACAATATATTTCAATCCAAATCAGCTGTTCAGCTTCGGAAAGAAAGAAGTTGCAAATATGTTTGCGCATTACATTACCTTAAAATGGAGCAGATTCGGTAGACACAAAAATAGATTTTATGAATCGGAAAAAGCGTGGTTAGAAAAAGCTTGTTAATTTGTGGTGTTTCAGATACCTAAAGAAGAACGGCCCACTAAAGGCACTGGGGAATGTAGGAACACTGCCAAGCTTCGTCAAGATTATTCCCAAGAACAATTAACGTTCGCAGCATAGATGAGCCTGCGAGCTAGTGAAAAGCGCAGTGAAGTCAAACAAGTCCTCGACACCATTAATCCCCCATCTGAAGAAACTTCACAGAACTGTCGCATGTTTTTTTTTTATCGCGAAATAAAGATTTCAAAGCATATCGTGAACGTTTTAGCCGAAAAACTTCAAGGAAAGCTATCCTTGAAGATGTATTTCATCGTCTACTTTATTCTTCTGATCCTTATATTACAAGTTTAAGACCTTTACATACAGTAAAAAGAAAATTATTTGATCCAGAAGTAAAAGACATTCTTTTAGAAGAGAATCTAGAATATACACAACCTGAATCTGATGATTCTGAAGACGAATAAAATTTGTATCGTGCCTTGTACCGTTCTTTTATTGTTTCTATTTTTTAACTAATCTTTATGGCCCGTTACTATAATTACAATTATCAATGTACAATGAATTAGTTTTTCAGAGTTTAGAACACGAAGTGACTTATTGGAAATAGTGGATGATCTGGGTTTATTCTTTTTCCCTAAATATCTACATATTTTTCAATTTAACAAAAAAAAAAAATTTGTTGAATAGTGTTAGTACACAAAATAATGAAATAATTTTATAAAAATGATATTATATTTCCATTTTGGATGTGTCTTCGTAGTTTTCAGGGGAAAATCCGGTTACAGACTTTTGATCACCAACTTTATGAAGCGGCCACATTGTGCGACGGCCGTATCATAATGTACGCAAGCAAAAGCTTGTCTAGTGTTGAAAGGAGATACGCACAAACGGAAAAGGAAGCTTTGGCACTTGTTTGGGCAGTGGAGCGATTTCTTTATTATCTTTTCGGGCGCGAGTTTGAACTGATTTCCGACCATAAACCATCAGAGACCATCTTTGAGCCAAGGTCAAAACCATGTGCGCGTATCGAAAGATGGGTTCTAAGATTGCAGTCTTACAAATACAAAATAATCAATAAATCGGGCAAATCAAATATAGCGGATCCTTTGTCCAGGAATTTGGAATTGGCACATGAAGGACATCCCTCAAAGTTTGGTGGCCAAAAATCGACCAACAAACAGAGACATTTGCGAAGCAGTGTCGAGGATGTATATTGGTAGTTGCGCCATCGAAGCCAGAACCGATGAAACGTACAAAACTGCCAACGGAACCATGGCAACACTTAGCTATGGATCTGTGTGGTCCACAGCCGTCCGGTCACAATATACTGGTAATAGTTGATTACTATAGTAGATTTATTGAAGTAGAAATATTGACAAAAACCGAATCAGCTGAAATAATCAAAAGGGTTGAAGTCATATTTTCTCTTTTTTTTTTGCCATTATCAATCACGGTCGATAATGGTCGCCAGTTCATTAGCCACGAATTCAGGCAGTATTGCGAGGTACACAATATGAAACTAATAACCTCTATACCGTATTGGCCACAGCAAAATGGCGAAGTGGAACGTCAAAATCGGTCCATTTTGAAAACTCTTGTGATTAGTCAGAATACAAAAAAGGGACTGGCGCATCGGGGTGCAGAAATACTTGCTGGCTTATAACGGGTGATTTTTTTGAGGTTAGGATTTTCATGCATTAGTATTTGACAGATCACGTGGGATTTCAGACATGGTGTCAAAGAGAAAGATGCTCAGTATGCTTTGAAATTTCATCATGAATAGACTTACTAACGAGCAACGCTTGCAAATCATTGAATTTTATTACCAAAATCAGTGTTCGGTTCGAAATGTGTTTCGCGCTTTACGTCCGATTTATGGTCTACATAATCGACCAAGTGAGCAAACAATTAATGCGATTGTGACCAAGTTTCGCACTCAGTTTACTTTATTGGACATTAAACCAACCACACGAATGCGTACAGTGCGTACAGAAGAGAATATTGCGTCTGTTTCTGAGAGTGTTGCTGAAGACCGTGAAATGTCGATTCGTCGCCGTTCGCAGCAATTGGGTTTGTGTTATTCGACCACATGGAAGATTTTACGCAAAGATCTTGGTGTAAAACCGTATAAAATACAGCTCGTGCAAGAACTGAAGCCGAACGATCTGCCACAACGTCGAATTTTCAGTGAATGGGCCCTAGAAAAGTTGGCAGAAAATCCGCTTTTTTATCGACAAATTTTGTTCAGCGATGAGGCTCATTTCTGGTTGAATGGCTTCGTAAATAAGCAAAATTGCCGCATTTGGAGTGAAGAGCAACCAGAAGCCGTTCAAGAACTGCCCATGCATCCCGAAAAATGCACTGTTTGGTGTGGTTTGTACGCTGGTGGAATCATTGGACCGTATTTTTTCAAAGATGCTGTTGGACGCAACGTTACGGTGAATGGCGATCGCTATCGTTCGATGCTAACAAACTTTTTGTTGCCAAAAATGGAAGAACTGAACTTGGTTGACATGTGGTTTCAACAAGATGGCGCTACATGCCACACAGCTCGCGATTCTATGGCCAGTTTGAGGGAAAACTTCGGAGAACAATTCATCTCAAGAAATGGACCGGTAAGTTGGCCACCAAGATCATGCGATTTGACGCCTTTAGACTATTTTTTGTGGGGCTACGTCAAGTCTAAAGTCTACAGAAATAAGCCAGCAACTATTCCAGCTTTGGAAGACAACATTTCCGAAGAAATTCGGGCTATTCCGGCCGAAATGCTCGAAAAAGTTGCCCAAAATTGGACTTTCCGAATGGACCACCTAAGACGCAGCCGCGGTCAACATTTAAATGAAATTATCTTCAAAAAGTAAATGTCATGGACCAATCTAACGTTTCAAATAAAGAACCGATGAGATTTTGCAAATTTTATGCGTTTTTTTTAAAAAAAAAGTTATCAAGCTCTTAAAAAATCACCCGTTAGGTCAACACCACACATGACCACCGGAGTATCACCAGCAAAGATGATGTTCGGACACGAAATAAGAGATAAACTGCCAAGTATACAGCAACCTATTGAAATTGACAACGAAGTAAATGACCGAGACACAGAAAGAAAAGAGAAAGGGAGAGAGTATGGAGATAATCGGAGAGGAGCGAAGCCAAGTGAAATTGATAAGGGAGACAGAGTGATCGTTAAACGTCAGATCAAAGAAAATAAACTCCAATCAAACTATGTACCTAATGTATATGTCGTGACGAAGCGAAGTGGAGCCGAAGTAACTATCGAGTGCACTCAAACAAAAAAGGTGTACAAGCGAAATGTGGCACATTTAAAAAAGGTTCCGTTGAACGACGATTCTCTAGCTTCAACAGGTCTTACATCAGGAGGAACGGCAGGTAACAGGAAGAGATTCCCCTCATCATCTTTGTCATTGGCTGACGTCCCTCTGACGGACTCTAGCAATAAATCACCATCAAAACGGGCACGTAAACAACCTCAACGGTATAAAGATTTCATTTTAGATACTCGTTCTTCGGAAGCATAATTAAAAAAAAATGTAATTGTTAAACCAAAAGAAGGAAGTGTATGTAGTATCGACTTTGACTTTGTAGTATGAGAACTATCATTTTAATCTATTCGATATTATATTGTCACCACGAATATGAAAATAAATCATTACATTGGGAGACAGTAACTGGCAGAGACATATTTGTTTGTAATTATAGTATAAGAGTATACTATTTTATGGTCCGGAACCCTTTTGTGGGCTCACCAAAGCACATATAAAGGGGACCATAAATAACTGGGTAGACAAAATGTTCAACAGGCATTGGATGGAATGTCCAGGGCAAAGACAAGCCAAACGATTTATCTGTCCTTCAAACGAAGTTTCAAAGAAACTAATCAATTTAGGCAGAGAGGACCTCAAAACTCTCACTGGGTACTACACGGGACACTGTTCTCTTCGTTACCACCTCAGTAAAATCAATCTTTCAGAAACAAGCGTCTGTCGCTTCTGTGAGCTGGACGAAGAAACGCCAGAACACATCCTCTGTGAATGTGATGCTCTCGCTAGGCGCAGACTAGCCCACTTTGGTGGCGCTACCCTTAATCCATTTGAAATTTGGAACAAAACGCCCTTGGAGGTGCTAGGCTACATTAAGAGCCTTCCCATATAGGCCAGGGGCCACGCACAATAGACCACTTTAGAGGTCGCGGTGCATATGACCCATAATAATAATAATAATAATAATAAGAGTATACTACATGTACGTACATATCTATACGTATGAATATGTTAACTAAACCAAAAATATACACCCCGTCCCAATGAAATAAAGGCAAACCTTTTCATTTGTTTTTGAGGTAGAAGGTAACTGAGTTTTCTTAATTCTACTCGCAATTTACATCAGTTATATCATTCTAACTATAATATTCCACGATCGTTTTCCAACACTACTCACATTAGAACTGTAAAACTATCGATGGTACTATCGATACTTAGGGATTTTCCGATCTAAGTAAATACGAGTATGTACTTGATACTTTTGTTTCGTTACCAACTACTTTTTTACTCGAATCGTTGTTTCGATACCTACTTGGTTTCGAAAGAAAAGTACTGGTATCGAATCGATTTGAGCAAGTGCCATATCTTGAAGTAGGAATGTTGGATATTTAAGAAAGTATCGATATCATGAATCGATTTAATTCATTGCATGTAAAATCGATATGGTGATATATCGGGCTGCACAATATCGATATCGGAAAAATCGATGTTGAAAATCTTACTCTTAACTGATTAGAATAGCTGCATTTTTTTGTAAGCGAGCGACATAGGAACGCTCAACTCGGGTAAAATTTCCTTTTAGCTACTTAAGCAACCCTGCTGGTAGCTGGCAAGAAACCACCCAACCGACGTTAGCACCTCATTTGTGAAAATATTAAGATTTTTGTATTGCAATCGATAGTTCGTCGCTTGTTCTTTAATGTTCGTCCATTTTTAACGTTTGTTCGTTAGCCAAAGATTTATAATTAATTTTTCAATTTCCACTTTACGTAATTCCTGTAGTTAGCACCCGCAACAGATTTTTTTGGGTTAATTATTATTGCAATCGATAGTTCGTCGTTTGTTCTTCATTGTTCGTCCATTTTTAACATCTGTTCCTAAGCCAAACATTTATAATAAACTTTGTACATTTTACAGGTCCTGCATTTAGCACCCCAGCTTTAAGAATTTCATTATTTTCATTTGTTAACTGTGCTAAATCGTTTGTTCGTCTTTAGTTCGTCGGTTTTTATACCTTTCATGAGCATGAAATGGTATTATAACTTTGGTCCGATGTTTGTAAGTACCAGAATAAGAAGAGATAGACCCATTAAAATGTATACTTATATGATCAGATCGTCGAGCTGAGTTGATTTATCCATGTCCGTCTGTCCGTCTGTCGTCTGTCTGTCTGTCTGTTTGTATGCAATCTAGTCTCTCAGTTTTAGAGGTATCCGGATCAAATTTGGTAGGTGGGTGTATTTTTATAATGTATTAATCATTTGTCGGAACCGGAAGAATCGGACCACTATAACATATAGCTCCCATACAACTGATTGTTCAGATATGAGATTTTTCGTTATAACTTCTCCATTTATGTAGCTACGAACATGAAATTTTGCAGCACTTGCACCCATTATCAACAGAATGCTTACGGTGAAAATTACAAAGATCGGTTCACTACAACCTATAGCTCCCATACAACTGATTGTTCAGATATAAAATTTTTCGTTATAACTCCTCCATTTATATAGCTGAGAACAGGAAATTCCGCACTGTTTTCAATATTTTATCAACAGAAAACTTACACTGAAAATTAAAAAGATCGGATAACTATAACCTGTAGCTCCCATACAACCGATTGTTCAGATATGAGATTTTTCGTTATAATTCATCCATTTATGTAGCTAGGCACATGAAATTTTGCGCTGGGTCACTCATTATCAGCAGAAGACTTACAGTGAAAATAACGAAGATCGGGTCACTATAGCCTGCAGCCCCTATACATCTGATTGTTCAGATATGAGGTCTTTTATCATAACTCCTCCATTTATGCAGCTAGGAACATGAAATTTCGCACCATTTTCACTCATTATTAACAGAATACTTACAGTGAAAATAACAAGGATCGGGTGACTCAACATATATCTTCCATACATCTGATTGTTCAGATATGGGATTTTACTGTAAAACTCCTTTATTTGAACAGCTAAAACCGATAAATTTCGTAAGATATTTTATAAATAATAATACAAAGTCTACTGAGAAAATCGTCAAAATCTATGCTGTATAAGCTTTATCTCCTATAGCACTGATTGTTCAGATACCAGTTTTTGCGATATATCTCCTTTATGTAGGAAACTAAATCCAATAAATTGTGTTACCGGTTTACATACCGATCACATAGCAGTGAAAATCACTTAGATTGGTGCCATATAAAGTATATCTTCCATACCTCTGGTTGTTTAGATGCGATTTTTTATATAAGCATGCAACTCCTCTATCGATGTATGCAGATGTATTCAAAATCAGTAATCTGTCAAACTAAAATTTGCAGATGTTCATGAAAGGTATGAAGCCTTCGGCATAGCCGAAGACAGCGCTGCTCTTACTTGTTTATTCCTAAAATCGAGCAAAAGCCGTTAACAAATTCATAATTTTTACTTTACGTTAAATATTACGTTAAACTTTTAAACAATAATTGGAATAGGGGCTGTTGAGCTAAAACAAAGTGGGCGTGGACCGCCCCCTTTTCCTGATTTTAATGGCATTTTGTTTTGTGCAAATTATCAGGGGTGGTGCTAAGGGTGGCTAAACGTGGAATTTTCAAAATTTTAAAAGCTTATATTTCGAAAACTATTGAACCGATTTTAAAACTATGGGCACAGTTGGAAAGGCGATTGAAGGACCTTTCATTCGATATATATTTGTGTATATGATGTTTACATATTTCGAGAAAAAGTACAAAAACGTAATTTGGCAATTTTTATACCCGAGCGCACTTGTGCACAAGGGTATTATAACTTTGTTCACATAACGGTTGTTTGTAACAGGCAAAACGAATCGAGATAGATATAGACAAATGTATACATAAATGATCAGAATGAAAAGAGAAATCGATTAAGCGGTGACTGTCTGTCCGTCCGTCCGTCCGTCTGTGTACACGATAACTCGAGCAAAAATTGAGATATCTTAACGAAACTTGGTACGTGAACTTCTTTTGGGCGTAGGACGGATGGTATTGAAAATGGGCGAAATCGGACAATAACTACGCCTACCTCCCATATAACGGTAATTTTAAGAAATACGAAAACTGCGATATTTTAGTAACTACTGAAGATAATTCACTCAAAATTGATATTTGCAATGAGTTTCAGACGGAAAACATGAATATTATAAATTTTTGGAAAATGGGCGTAGCCACGCCCACTTATGGTTACATGTGTATATCTTGGTAACCGCTGCACCAATTTCTTCCAAGCTTGGCACAGTTGTTGGTCCTGGTACAGCATACCAAATGGCCGAAAATTTCTAAAATCGGACAGTAACCACGCCCACATCCCATATAACGGTAATTTCGAGAAATACCAAATCTTCGATAAATCAATAAATATTGAAGCTAATTTATTCAAAATTGATGGTTGCAACTATTCTTTACCATGAAATATGTTTATGACAAAATTTTGGAAAATGGGCGTAGTACCGCCCACTAGTGATCACATATATGTATCTCGCTAACCGTTCCAATTGTACCAAGCTCGGTATGGTTATTGTACTTGCCACATAAAAGCAAACCGTTGAAAATTGTTGAAATCGGACTAAAATTGAGGCCGCTTTTCATATAACGGTAAATTTCAGAAATGCTTGAAATTTCAATATTTCGAAATTTAAGGACGCTAATTTACTTAAAATGTATACACCCCGGCTTATCATGTAGCGGTAGCTTTCGGAAAGGAGGAAAACATATATTTAATACTTGCGCCGGGTATTTAATGTTCGTCTCCGCCCGAACTTAGACTTTCTTACTTGTTTTTATAAAAATTGATGTTTTTCGTAAAAAATACGTAATTAACTATATAAAAAAATATGATTATCAGAAAAATACCTTTAATTTGATATATGATTTGTAACGAAAAATTCTTCTGCACATTATATTCGTTTAAATATATATTAAAATATCGTTTTTATGAAAAAGAAAAAGCGCCGAAGGCGAAAATTTGCAATAAAAAATCGCACGAAGTTTTATTCGAAATTTTCAATAAGTATATATTAGAGTGTGCTTTTATATAAAAAAAGAAAAAAAGCACCACAGGTATAAATTGTAAAGTATGCTTTTATATATATAAAAAAAGAAAAAAGCGCCACAGGGGAAATTTGGAATAAAGATTCGGAACAATGCCGTCTTCGCATAACTTACGTAAACTTTGAAACTTTTTTAAATTATGCGGGGAATCTCAACAATCCCCTGAAATTTCCGAATGGAGACGAAAATGATGATGATGACAATGATTACGAAATTGAAATAAATTAATAGAATATAAGATTAACACAGTTTTTTATTTTACAGTTGGCAGTTGTACTTAAACTTAACTATATAAAATTATACGTAAAATTAAAGTTATTTTTGTGCTCTTTCTGATAAACACATCTTTTATTATAGTTAGTTGCGTATTTTTTTACGAAAAACATACATTTCTATGAAAAAATTGCCACAATCTCGTTTTTTTACTTTTTCTCGAAATATGTATACATTATATGCATAGATATGGATAGCGAATGAAAGGTTGAAAATCGGTTCAATAGTTTTCGAAATATAAGCTTTAGAAAATGTTGAAAATACCAAGTTTAGCCCCCTTAGCGCCGCCCTGTCAGTTTGCACCAAAAAAAAAAAAAGTTTACCATTAAACTCAGCAAAAGGCGATGGACCACGTCCACGTTTTCTTGTTTCTCTAGCTCAACGGTCCGTATTCTTCAGGTATGCCATAATAAAGTGAAAAACTAAAATTTTCACTAAATTTTATATTTTGCCTTATTCTGAGTTTCGCCCGAAAAAAATTGCACCCGAAAATTTCTATTCCGCGTATAGTAAATACATGGAAACCATAAGTGAAAATAGAACCGGTTCGGGGAAAATTAAGTTCATGATAAGGCTGATTTTTACAAACTTTTATTTAACTTCACTTGTATGTATGTATGTATGTATGTATGTATCTTTATATTTAACAAACTTCCCGATGAGCTACAGACTTGAAGTTTCAAACTTAGCTCAGACCTCGAGGACAATGCAATATAAAAGAAGACTTCATCCGCTAGGCGGCGCAGGCGTCGAGATATTTGTAAAACCCGCATTTATAGTCTGATTTGGTTCATATTTATAACATATATTACTTATATGAAAAGAAATAAATCCACAAAAAATTTTGATGATAGGTGGCGCAGGAGTCGAGATATTTGTAAAAACCGTGTTTATGATCCGATTAAGTTCACATTTGGGATGTATATTGCTTACGGCTCATTCCATCTCAAATCACCCAGGCCGGGGGAAAGTGAATTTAAGTTTGCGATAAAACTCACAGGAATTGTTCCTTGAACAATTTAAGGAGACGCGTATTTTTTCTTTTTGCTCAGAAATGCGAATTTTTCGAATAATGAATTTTTTCTTTTTGAGTACGAACTCAATGTAATGTACTCATTTTACTCAACTTCGGTGTAAAAAAAATTCATAACTAAAATTATTGTAGAGTGCACCCCATAACATTATACTTAAATATTGCGCAATGGTAGCTCTGAACCATTGTGTTTTTTCCAATTTTTTTTGAGATGGCATATTTTCAAAAACTAATTTTTCTTATCAAAAAATTTTTATGTGGAAAATTTTTCAAGAAAAAAATTAAA
>NW_023458557.1:20437349-20455081 GCF_013731165.1 Rhagoletis pomonella | reverse complement strand
CCGATGTTCTCAATTTTTTTATTTTCTTGACATGTTAAAATGCAGCTAAAAATTGGTTTTTTTACATATAATTACTCTGGCATTATTGGGGAACATTCCCTTAATTATACACCTGTCTGGGGCAGTTAGAATGGGCCTAGTGCCCGAAAATATGCTCTCGAAAAGAGACTAGTAAAATTAAAACGTTGATACTGAACGATGTATGCATTGTCATGGGTCCGAACTTCTTACCAGGGGGTTTCTGGGGCTGCTAACTAGGGATCTGAAGTCAGTTTTTCCAAATTCAAAATAGCGGATCCAAAATGGTGGTCCATTTTTTTAAAAAATGATTGGATTTGTTCTAAACCCGGCACTCGAGAGTTTTTGTGGCCGCCGATTACGAATCTGAAGTCATTTTTTTTTAATTCAAAATGGAGGATCCAATATGGCGATCAAATAAAAACGCTGAAAACGGCCGCTGATTACGAATCTGATGTCAGATTTTCAAAACTCAAAATGGCGGTTAAGAGTTTCAAACAAATCCAATCATTTCTTTAAAGTTGGTCGCCATTTTGGATCCACCATTTTGAGTTTTGAAAATCTGACATCAGATTCGTAATCAGCAACCCCAGAAACCCACTGGAAACGTCTTTTAACCCTTGAAAATGTTTAAAATTTTCAGTATCAACGTTTTAATTTTAGTACTTTTTTTTAAACGTGATCGCCATATTGGATCCGCCATTTTGAATTTTAAAAAATTGACTTCAGATTCGTAATCGGCGACCCCAAAAACTCTCGAGTGCCGGGTTTCGAACAAATCCAATCATTTTTTTAAGAAATGGACCGCCATTTTGGATCCGCCATTTTGAATTTCGAAAAACTGACTTCAGATTCCTAATTAGTATCCCCGAAACCCCCTGGTAACAAGTTGCAACCCATGACAATGCGGAAATCGTTCAGTATCAACGTTTTAATTTTACTAGTGTCTTTTCGAGAGCATATTTTCGGGAACTAGACCCATTCTAATTGTCCAAGACAGGTGTGTAATTAAGGGAAAGTTCCCCAATAATACCAGAGTAATTATATGTAAAAACCACATTTTTAGCTGCATTTTAACATGTCACGAAAATAAAAAAATTGAGTACATCAGCGTTTTTATAAAAAACCGACCAGCGCGACCTCTAAGAAAACTTTTTTTTTCAAAATAAAAAAAAATACGTGTCTTTTTTTATCACCACTCTAATGTATGTATATACATATCTGCATGTGTACATACAATCCTTTACTCGAAATTCTTAGTTGATGCAATTTTTATCCCATAAATTTTTTCTTACCAAATAATCGGTTTGCCAGTCTAATCTGCTTGCCTCATTTGACTCGCTCATTTACTCGCCTCGCTCGGCTGCTGCTGCAAATGAGTGCCTCGCTCTCTACGACGCCTTCGCGAGGGCAGAGCTAATGAGGTCCACGTTGCTTGCCGCTCTATGCCGTGTCTGTTTGACGTTGCAACATATAAAATTTACTGTTGATATGTGCGTGTATGTGGTACGACGGCGTACGTACACGTTGGTGAGTGTGGGCACCATAAGGCGCTAGCCGTCACCGACGTTTACGTATGCCGTGCCTGTTTGGCGTAGCAACATACAAAATTTACTGTTGATAGAGATAGAGAGAGAACCAGTATACGTCATGCGTAACCGTTGTACGTATACGAGGGTGAGTTTTCATTTACATGGCGCTATAATAAGTTTGATCGTGTCAGCTGACACGTTAACGTACGTTTACGTCGGCAACTGCTAGCGCCTTTACTCGCTCGCTGGTTGCTCAGCGCGTGCGCTCGTACTTAACCAGTGCTCGTTCGCAAACAGCTCTGGTGCTCGTGAGTTGCGCAAGCTCAGAGCAAACTAACGATCGAGCGAGGGGCTAAAATGAGGCAAATCTGAACCCTGACCGCGATACACATTTGTGGTCAAAGGTGGTCGGCGCCACGACCATTATCCAAAAATTTATAATAATATTGTTTCATGCTAAGTGGTTACTGCAATCGTCGATTTTAAGTGAATAAGCCTTATTAATCGCTTATATATGGCAGTTTTCGTGCTTGTGTAAATTACCTTTATATGGAAGGTGGGCGTGGTTATTGACCGATTTGAAAGATTTTTCACATATTTTTTAGCTAAACCCTAGGCAAGGCTCGTACCGAGTTTGGTAAGGATTGGTGAAGCGGCTACTGAGATACAGCATTTCATCATAAGTGGGCGGGGTCACGCCCATTTTTAAAAAATTTCATAATAGTGTTATTTTCTACCCCAATTCTACTTCGCAGTTCTTGCATTTTTCGAAAATACCGTTATATGGGAAGTGAGCGTGGTTACTGTCCGATTTCGCCCATTTTCAATATCAACCTACCTTGGATAAATGGAAACCTACGTACCGAATTTCGTTGAGAAATCAATTTTTTCTGGAGTACACGGACGGACGGAGGGACAGACGGACAGACAGACATGGCTTAACCAACTTCTCTATTCATTCTGAGCATTTATGTATACATTTGTCTATATCTATCTCGATTCGTCTTGGCTGTTACAAATACCCGTTATGTAAACAAAGTTAATATACCCTTGTGCACAAGTGCGCTCGGGTATAAAACTTGCCCAATTGGCGCTAAATCGCCCATTCTGGACACTCTGGTTATAAGATACTTAGTAGTTGCCCTGCAAGAATTTGAGGACCAGGTGGCCCACTGGGTCGTAGTTTTAAAGTATGTGCAAAAGGACCAGGTTGCATACTAGTAACTTGTTATGCTGACCTGGAGCAATTCAAACGTAAAAAACTGACATAAGTGTTGAACACCACCTCTTCGTGGCCCATCGGCAATATGATTCGGTTGCATACTAGTAACTTGTTATGCTGACCTGGAGCAATTCAAGCGTAAAAACTGACATATGTGTTGAACACCACCTCTTCGTGGCCCATCGGCAATATGATTCGGTTGCCGAATGTGCCATGGTCCAGAAAGAGTAATTGTCTAGGTGGTACCATGTAGGGATGTTGCGAATGTGGAATTTTAGACATCCGCGGATGCGAATGCGGATGCGAATATTAAACTGCTAACATCCGCGTATGCGGATGCGAATGCGGATGTCAAGTATTTTTAAGAAATAATTAGAATCTGGCATAATGGCGAGATCGTTGTTCAAACAGCGCTTACAAGCTAAACCAGATGTAACAAGTTTTTCTAAAGCTTTTTAAAAAGAATTCTTCATTCTCATTCCTTTGGCTCGTGTTTTTTTATAACCATTTTAATCTCAGAAAGTTACGTAATTCTTATCTAATTAAAGGTCAGACTTATAGCTTTTTAATCACTTGAGCATCTATTCTCTTTATAGCCAGGCGTTGATCATTTCTGCTTTAAATCCCTATTGAAGGAGCTTACTCTTTGACTTTAAATAGCAAAGAAGAGACAATTTTACCGCAGAAGTTTTTAGCCAAGGATCCAATGTATACCCCTATGAAAAAAATAATGCCCGACAAGTTAACAAAAGTACTGTTTTTTTTAATTTTTGCTAAAAATAAATTCCCCAAAGAGCCTCATTTGAAATTATTGAAACGAATATATGTATGTAACATCAAAAGCAAATCACGAAAATTTGCATAAGAATTACAGTGTACACTTTCTTCTCTTGTGTCTAGTCGATTTTTTAAGATTAGTCCAAAAAAATCGATATAAAGACAGAAACCAATGCAGGTATTTAAAGAACAGAACAAAAAATATTAAAAGACTATGTCCTCTTTGACGTACGTCAAAGGTCAAGTAGAAGTGAGAACTTGTATGACTGCCCATTGATAGCTCGGTTATATAGCTTAAGAAATAATATGTTTAAAGGCATCTTTATCAAAGTTGATAAATATGACATTTGACCAGTTTTGTTACACAAATACTCCCTCGACCACAGGCAAAAGTATTGGCTACAATTTGTCATATTGTTTGCCATATATACGTTTTATCGGTGCACTTGCACAACATTCGCATTCGCAAAAGCTCCGCATTGATTATTGCGAATGCGAAAGCGAATACGAATGTTAAAATTAATGCGGAAGCTCCGCAACAACCCTGGTCCCATGTTATGCAGCGCTGAACCAGGAGTGGTGTCATGTTATGCAGCGCTGGACCAGAGGTGGTCAGGTCCAATGACATCGCAATTTTAATGTAACTATATTTCCATATATTTGGACCATTTTGGTTACTAGTGTTGGTTACAAGGTAGGGTGGTCTTGCACTAGTATTTGATCTAGTCCCACTTTTTTTTTTTTGTGGTTGTCATGTTGTACATATTTCGCCCGACGCCGTAGAGTAGTAATTGTCTGACCGAAAATTTTACAGTTTGCGGTAACTTTCCTATAGGAAAATGAGTTTTTGCTTTAATACTTAAATAATAGTTGCGTTCCAGATGCTTTATGATTTGCAGGTTTTTACAGGAAGCCGTTCCAGGTGACCACCTTCCATAAGGTTTATTAATGGAGAAAACACCTTTTCCTGAAAATCCTGTAAAACCTGCAAATCGTGAAGCATCTGGAACGCAACTAATAAACCTTTGTGGTCAGCTGATTAAGTCAAGTGATATTTTTACTAGTTTTGGCTATTTTTATTTTGATTATTTAATGTTTCAATTTTTTTGTAAAGTCTAGCACTTTACATAAATAACGCCACATAAATCCACATCTCAAACTTCGTGCAAAAATTATGAAAATTCAACCAACTTTAACATTAGCACCGGAAAATTTTTAAACTTTTTTTAAAAATTTTTAGAAAATTTTGGGTATGTAGTTTTTTAGCTCCCCAACAAGCATTTCAGTAAATGTTTTTAAAAATAACTTAAAGTAAGTTTGCTATAATAAGCGTTAAATAAGCATTTTTAGTATTAAGCTTATTAAAAGTTTTTTCAAATAAACTTTTAATAAGTTTTGAGAGGGAATGTTTATAAATAACTGAAACTTATAAATGAAATGCAAATGCCAACGACATGAAGTAGTAAATATAACATTTTCTCAATCCTAAGTGACGTGTTTATGTTTTTGAAAATATATTATTAAAAGCAAAAATTTAATAAAACCGATGTGGTAAAAAAAAAATCCAATCCAGGACCCGCTGCGCTAATCGGTGGAGCATTCGAGTCTTCAAATGATGAGTTCTCTTTATCCTTTCTTAGTCTAATATTCAATTAAAAATGTATTACATTTTTTTTTAGAAAAGTTCATCAATGAGAATGGCGCCGATGAAGCGGAATATATAGCTGCATCGATGTCGTTTTTCCAATTTGCCAATAGCCGCATGTAATTCAAAGCACGCAACAAGATGTAATAATTAACTTTTGTATGCTTACTTTTTGTGTGTTATCGTGAATTTGTATGCCAAAATGTCTATTCTCTATTTATATTTTCGCGACTGTAGATGAGTCCGCCGAAAATTCGCATTTCGTTCAGTTTCAAGATGTTAAGCAATCTATGTATGAGTTTTTAATGAAATATCTTTAAATAAAGGGTTATAAAAATGTTTATAAAAAGCTTTCTCTTGAAAATTTTTAGTAAGTTTATATTCATACGCTTATAAACAACTTTTTTTGAACCTTTATTATAAGTTTACACTTTTACGCTTATAAAAAGCTTTCTTTTGAACATTTATTACAAGTTTATATTTCTACGCTTATAACCAATGTTCCTTTTCGATTATATTACGCTTACTTTCAAGCGTTTTATAAACAAAAAATCAACGTTTTGTAAGCTTAATGTTTATAATTGAAAACTTCGAAAAAAAATTCTTTAAGTTTATTTTGCTTGTTGAGTCATTGAATTTTAGTAGGTTAAAGTGCAAATTTTAAGGCGCTAGAAAATTGTATTGATTTTTAATAATCTTTTTGGCTGGCGGCGTTGTGCATTTTCTTCCATATAAAATATGCTCGACAATTTCGTTTCTATGGGAGGAAACGCCTACCACCATCATGCCGCATAAAAATAAATTTTTTAATAAACTTAACTTCGGTTAGTTTAACTTACATACTATATGTATGCATGCACTTTTCTTTTTGTGCTGCTCAATATACAAACATATATATGTTTGTACACATATCGCATATACATACATACAAGATAATTGTGGCTTTGAAGAGATTATTGCTCAATGGTTTGTAAAGGAGCAATTTCGTGAAGCGTTATTTAAGTACTTATGTGTCTATGTACTTATATGGGCCAATCTAAAAAAAACAGGTACACTTTCAAAACAAAAAGTTTAATTTTTTGAGTTATGGGCACACGTATGTTTTATCTATTCGTAATCTATCTATCTATATATATAAATGTGAATGTCTGTTTCTTTATTACCTTATAACTTCTGAACCTAGGCACGGAATCCCACGGAACTTGGCACACTTATTTGCTTTTACCCCGGGAAGGTTATATGCATAGAGAAAAATGGGCAGTACTGGAAAAGAGGGCGTAGCACCTCCTATACTAACTAAAATTTTCATGTTGTGTATCTCTTGATATATTTGTGGTAGAGAATTGGAACTTGCTGTCGAGATAAATAAAATTAATTCCATACTCATGGGAAAATATGGGCGATATTGGAAAAGGGGACGTGGCACCTCCCATAGGCGTGAATTATTTAATCAGCTCTAACGTCGGAACCGTAAGTCACATGAACTTGAAATTTGGTATGCAAACATATCTATGATAGACGCTTATCTTAAGGGCTCATTCCATCTCAAATCACCCAGGCCGGGGGAAAGTGAATTTAAGTTTGCGATAAAACTCACAGGGATTGTTCCTTGAACAATTTAAGGAGACACGTATTTTTTCTTTTTGCTCAGAAATGCGAATTTTTCGAATAATGAATTTTTTTCTTTTTGAGTACGAACGCTTCTTTTTTTCTCTCTTAATAGCAACTTTTGATGAAATCGCTTATAACTGCCGCAAAAAAGCAAGGATTTTAACGATTTTTTTTTTTAAATTGCAGATATTGGTCTACTGAATCGATCTAGTGAACTACATATAAGTGCATTTTCAGAAAAAAAATTATAACTCGAAAACGACGAATTTTAGCATATTGCTACTCGTACTGAAAATAGTTTATACTATTCCCTAATAGACAAAAAAGTTTGAGAGAAAAAAAGATGTAGCAATTTGAAAAAAATCAATTTGAAAAAAAAAATTTTTTTTGTTTATAAACAATAATTAATTATTAATAAACAATTACTGATTTTTAGTTCACTAGATCGATTCAGTAGATCAATATCTGCAATTTAAAAAAAAATCGTTAAAATCCTTGCTTTTTTGCGGCAGTTATAAGAGATTTCATCAAAAGTTGCTATTAAGAGAGGAAAAAAGAAGCGTTCGTACTCAAGAAGAAAAAAATTCATTATTCGAAAAATTCGCATTTCTGAGCAAAAAGAAAAAATACGTGTCTCCTTAAATTGTTCAAGGAACAATCCCTGTGAGTTTTATCGCAAACTTAAATTCACTTTCACCCGGCCTGGGTGATTTGAGATGGAATGTGCCTAAGGTAAATATAATTGAGTTTGTAAAAGGGGGCGTTGCAGATAACATAGGCGTGGAATTTTTAGTCAGTCATAACTTCATAAGCTGAAAATTTGGTATGCAGACATATCTATGGTAGGTGCTTAGAGTAAGGTATATATATAAATGAGACTGTGAAAGGGGGCGGCAAATCCCAACGGCGTGAAATATTTTACCAGGTATAACTTCATCTCTTAATAAATTGATAAATATAAGTGTAATTCATTTTCATCAAGTGCTTCAAAAGTTAGACGAGGAATAAACATTTAGATCGCTGAAATAGAAAACAAAAGAACAAGCTGGGTTCAAATTACTTTGTGCAAGTTGTAAATTTTGAGCAAAAATTTTGAAAGTTGAACTCACTTAATTGGGACGTTCTAAATTCAATGGCATCCCCCATTTCACCAGATTGGTTCCGAGAGAACGGTACTTGAAAATTTGATTAAATTTTAGCTATTTTATAAATAACTCTCTCAGTTTTGAATTTGTATTACTAAAATTTTGCACATAACGGTTTTTTAATATTACCTTAATTATTCCTTAAAATTATCGAAATAGGTTCACTTTAACATATAGCTCCAATACAACTGATTACTCAGATATGTGTTTTTACGTTATAACTGTAACTTAATATCTGAATAATACATTGTATGCGTGCTATATCTTAAATGTTACTAAAATTTTGCAAATAACGGTTTTTTAATATTACCTTAATTATTCCTTAAAATTATCGAAATAGGTTCACTTTAATATATAGCTCCAATACAACTGATTACTCAGATATGTATTTTTGCCAGGGACGTGAACCGGATGAATAATTTGGTCGGTCGGTTCAGCGGTTCGAACCGTTTTTCGGAAAAGAAAAAAATAACGCGCAAGGTTAAGTGTCAAGTGTCTGTCAGATGATATGGGTTGCCTTTATATTTGAGATTTCCCCATGGTAAACAAACATGATAGGTATTATCATATTTAACAAAAAAGTGGGTACATTTATCTATTGAAAATTGGTTGAAACGAACCTTAAAACCTTTATGAAAAGTGGTTAGGTTTTTGGTTCGGATCAAACATTTGTGGAAAACGTCGGTTAATGGTTCAGTTAATTAATAGAAAAAAGCGGTTTTCCGGTTCAAAACCGGTTCGGTTCAAAACCGGTTCACGTCTCTGGTTTTTTGCGTTATAACTCTAACTTCATATCTGAATAATACATTGTATGCGTGCTATATGTTAAAGTGAACCTATACAAAATTTTTACGTGCTTAATTGGAGGAGTTATAACGCAGAACAACTTCTCTGAACATTCAGTTGTATGGGAGCTAGATGTTAAAGTGAACCTATACAAAATTTTGACGTGCTTAATTGTAGGAGTTATAACAATAAGCAAAACAACGTCTCTGAACAATCAGTTGTATGGGAGGTAGATGAACCGATTTCGATTATTTTAAGGAATATTTCAGGTAATATTAAAAAAACGTTATAGAGATAGTGAAGGTAATATTAAAACCCAATCGTGTGCAAAATTTTAGTAAAATATCTTAAAACTGAGGGAGTCTTTTAATAAAATAGTTCAAATTTATGCAAAGCTTCAAGTATCGCTATCTCGAAAAATTGAGCGAGTTTAGAAGGCTCCAACTACTATCAGCAACTATCAGAACCTTTTTCGAAAAAAGTTTATTTGATATCACGCTCGAAATATTATGACTAAAACAAGCATCATGACAAGTAGTATATCAGGGTTTTTACATACTTCTAGAGAAAAATTTTTTGTAGCATTTTACAGGTATATGTAACCTTATAAGGACTAGTAGTTACAAAAAGATTTAGATCGTATCGGCGTATTCCTCAAATGTGCCTTCAATTAAAATGTTTTTGGAATAGAAATTATGCAAGAAGTTCGCAGAATATTTTAACTTTAAAATTTGGCTTATGCTGAAAGCACACCTCTTGATAAGATATCAAATTATTCGTAATTGTTTGTAGAATACAATACATACTTAAAAAGTTTTTGAAATTAAATGCTTCAAAAACTATACGCGATAAACCGAAAATTTCGAAAATAGAGAAAAGTAGAGTTACACACTTCTCGTTACTTGCCATTTAGTTATTTTTTAAAGCACACTTTAGTTACCAACTATATATCAAGTGTACAGTATATGGTGTGCTTCAAAAATTATGACATATGTAATTAATTTTTCATCTCTTAAAAAATACATAAAAAATTCACTCGTTCTTAATATTTTTTTGAATTAAACGTATACGTCTATGAATTATATCCAAAAGCAACCAGCTTGATATAGTTTACAACAATGAAAATAAAGCTAAATAACACAAAGGTTACCTGTTTTTTAGATTTGCCCATATACATACATATTAGGGTAGGTGGAAATTTTATTCTCAGTAAATCCTTTTGAAATATGTTATTTGTCTATAAATCTCCGCTTTAAGTGCAACAGCTTGTACAAGGACTCCCAAGTGACACAAGGCAAATTGATCAGATTAAAAAAGGTAAATAATTTAAAAAAAAGTTAAGAAAATATGTAAAAACTAAACAGAATTTTTCCGGCTAAAACCAAATAAAAAATCTAAATATAGCCGGAAAATATCTAAAATGGCAACACTGATCCCTATGTTATTCGACGCGCTGAATGCTAATCCGAGGTCTGTTATCCTCCATCACGTCAGGTTCGAGGTCATAACGAGCTAGGTTAGGTTAGGTTAGGTTAGCGGGCTGCCTCCGCATATGGAGGCACCCTTGGACTCTACTGAGCTGTCCATTATGATGCCCTTAGAGGGAAAGAGGGGGAAAACTAAGGGAGAATGACGACACCTATGGCTTTTTTTCAGAGAAACGCTCCGTGCTCGCAACGAAGCTAGTCGACTGATGTCCACTCCCGAGATCTCATCGGGAGTGTGGAAAAAGTGCGACCCAAGGTGCTTAAACCTTAGGCTTGCAAAAGCAGGGCACCAGAGCAAGTAGTATAAATATGGGGCTTCTAGAATGTTCATATACATATATACATATCTGCTCCATCGCTCCGCTAACCACCACAATGGTTTTATGCTGCTCCGAATGCTCATATACATATTTACATACATATATGCTCCATCGACAGAAATCCTCCGCTAACCGCCGCAAGATGCCCCGGTCCAGAACCGCTATATGATTTGCTGCTCCTCCGAATGCTCATATACATATGTACATAAATGCTCCAACGTCAGAAATCCTCCGCTGACCGACACAAGGTGTCGCTGGAAATCCGAGTTTAGAGCCCCGACACAAGGTGTGTCATATGTCGGAATTTCATAAAGTGTGCTTGCATACATATTTACATATATACATACATGATCCAACGTCAGAAATTCGTTGTGTGCTAATATACATCAGAAAATCAATGTCGGCAGAATTTATGAGCGTATTAAATTCCTTCATCGCTCTGGCGATTGGCGCATTAGAAGCATATATCGTTCTTACTCGATCTAATACAAAAATATCATGGTTTCGAAGGCTTCTAGATGGAATATTAAAACGAATACGTTCTATTAAGAGTGGCGAGTCAATCGCACCACGTATTACATCAAAAACAAATGTCAATGAAAGGATAGTTCTTCTACTATTTAAGGATTTTAAGTTAAGTATCGGCTCTTGAAAATGTATTGACCGTAGAGCAAAGCGCATAAAAGCTTTTTGAACACGCTCAAGCCGTTTTATATGACAGTCATAATAAGGTCTCCAGATACAGCAGCATATTCTAGCTTCGATCGTACCAGCGATGAATACAGTAGTTTTAGCGTATATGGATCAGTAAAATCCGTGCTAAAACGGCGAACGAAAGCAAGCGTAGAGTAGGATTTTGCGATAACGTAATTCAAATGACTATGAAAAAGAAATTTAGCATCAAAAACTACTCCAAGATCAGATATTTCATTAACAGAACTCAGCACAGGGTTTCCAACATAATAGCTGGTAAGGATGAGTGATCGAGATTTTGAAAACGACATGTAAAAGCAATTTTTTAATATTTAGATGCAAATGATTCCTACTACACCAAGCTGCCACATTGTCAAGATCCGATTGGAGTTTGATCGAGTCAGAAAGACTCGTGACTGTTTTAAATATTTTAAAGTCGTCCGCATACAATAAAAAATTAGAGTATCTAAAGCAATGTTGTATGTCATTAATAAAAATGACAAACAAAAGAGGTCCGAGGACACTACCTTGCGGGACACCAGAGGACGCAATAAAAGAACGTGAGCAAATCCCATCCACAACAACAACACAACAACGTTCCGCCAAGTATGACTTCACCCAAGACAAAAAACTAAAATGAAAGCCAAGGTCGGCTAGCTTAGGCACTAAGAGTGAATGGTTTACTTTGTCAAACGCCTTCGAAAAATCGGTATAGACTGTATCGACTTGAGCTCGATTCTTAAAAGCAGAAAGACAATATTCAGAAAAAACTGCAAGATTAGTTACAGTTGACCTACCAGGCATAAAGCCACGTTGATTAGTAGAAATTGAACTCTCAACTGCAAATAATATTTTTTCCTTAACTATAATTTCAAACAATTTTGACATGGTAGAAAGTTTAGAAATAGGCCGGTAGTTGGCGATATTATTTTTATTCCCGCTTTTAAAAGTAGGAGTGATAGAGGTTATTTTCCAGGCCTCAATGAACTCGCCGTCATTAAGAGACTTATTAAATATTAGTAAAATTGGGTAAGCAATTTCTGAGACATTCTTCAACAAGTAAGAGAATAAGCCATCTACATCCGTTTGAGATGATGATTTGATCATCAAAATACCTCTAATGACGTCCTCAATGGTTAAGGAGGACTTTCCAAAATTTGTAGGGCAATCAAGGCTAGAAGCACCGTCATCACATAAGTTCGAATCAGGCTCAAAGTTTGAACTGAAGAAGTCCGCAAGAAGGTTAGCGGCTTCAAAAGACGAATGAGCATGGGTTTCATTATAAAAAACTTGCGACGGGATACTTGAATACGAGTTTGTTGATTTGACGTAGTGCCAAAAAAATTTTGGGTTGAGTTTGATGTCAGATTCAAATTTAGCCACATAGTTTTTATGGAGAGTCTTACTCCGCGATTTAAACTTATTGGAATAGTATAAATACTTTTCCTTGTGGGAAGACGAATTTGACAATTTGTATTTTTTGAAAAACCTATTCCTTAAATTCTTACGCTTCTTTAAATCCTTTGTATACCAAGGGATTTTGTAGCAATTTCTTTTCTTCAACGTTATAATAAATACTCCTACGAATTTCATTACCTTTGCATTTAAAAATATTAAAGCAGTCGGTAATATCTACCCCAGCAAATATAGAGTCCCAGTCTAGAATACCAATCATAACATTTATAGCATCAAAGTTACAGTTCCCGAAACTGTAATTTTTAGATGGAGTATCAAGTTTAATGCTTCTGAACTCATAAAACTACAATTGCAGAACAAGAGGAACATGATGTAGGCCTGGGCACGACAGAGGGTCGTCATTCATGTAGAGAAAATTGCATGTTATCGCTTATAAATATTAAGTCTAGAATCCTAGCAAGTTTGTTAATAAACATGTTAATCTGTAAGAGATTCGAGCTTAATAGATTGTCCACAACATATGTTTAAGAAAAACTGTTAACAGTATTACTATACCAAGCTATGCTGTCATCCACAGGTGCCCAGTCCACATTACCTAGGTTAAAATCACCTAAAATACAAAAATTGCAGTTTGATCGCTTATATACTAAGTCAACAAGATTATCTATATGCGCTTTATACATAGTATCTGTACTACTTGGCGGAATATAGGATGCACTAATAATAAGTGTTGAAGAACCATTCACGGATACACATAGTTGATCTAGTAGTGTATCCCCATTCTGCAGTGAAAGAAGCGACGAACGATGTTTCCGCTGAACAGCAATTAAAAGACCACCACCACGAGCAAGTTCAGTTTTGATGGCATCTCGATCCTTTCGATAGACGCTGTAAATGTTGGGATCAAAAAATTCGCTGTCATAAAAATCAGCGTTTAGCCAGGTTTCAACCAGAACAAATACGTCATAGTCCAAATGTGAACTTAATTAGCACAAGTTTTTAGACTTAGTTCTAACCCCAGAAACATTTTGGTAATAGATGCTGAGAGGCTTAGGGTAGGCTTCGATATTTGCAGATGCTGTTATGGATCTTGTTGAATCACGCCTTCTTTTGGAAAAAAACGGAAGGCTCGAACTTTTACGTTAACTGGCCAGATATTCGCATTGACTACCCTGATTTTTCATTACCTAAACCTAGGTTTAAGCAGTTACTGAATGAACTAGTTTAATTAGTAATTACATTGCAATTGTTAACCATAAATAGTCTGTAAGAAAATGTTTATATTTTCTAGATTATAGCCGCAAATAAATAAATAAATAAATGACTATAAAAAAAAAATATATACGACAGAAAATCGTAATGTGTGCTGACATACATATGGACGTAACTATATATATGCTCTACAGTCAGAAATTATACGTCAGAAATATAGATGCTCCACCGCTAGAAAAATGTGTTAAGAATGCTCACATAGTTAATTGCCAAGCATTTAATATGTATGTACATAATATGAATGGAAAGGTCTGATGATGTTGATGATGAGGACAAATAAATTTAATCTTTATATACAGGGTGTCGCACAAGTAACCTGCCAAGCTTTGAGGAGAAAAAAGTTAAAAATGATAGTTAAAAGACTAATGGCTTCAAACAAGATAGGTGTAAAAATCACTTACCTTCATATATTTCTCTATGAGTCCGGGCGGATACTTCACGACCCGGATGCCGACGATTGGGGTATCGCTCTGCATAAAGTCTTTGGGCAGCTCTGGCAATACAGCAAGCTTCACCGTAAATTAGGTGAATATCCGCATATTCATGCAAAGTATACTGCGTGTTCTCTGTCATAGTATTAATAACACAATGTCCGAAGGGTCCAATTCCACAAAATCCACTTTCATTATTTCCGGTAAGTAACATAAAATAATGTCAGGAGCAGGTAATAATGTACCTTTGTACTATTTAGCATGTCATTGGTCGGTTACAAGAGCAACTTAAATTTAAATCTATTAAATACATTCTAGCGTGTCTCAGTCCTTTACCCACAAAAGCGGCTATAACTTTGTTTATTCTACTCGAAATAGTAAGAATGGGACATTTCTGAAATATTTATTCAATGAGCAATTTTTTTATGTAATGTAAAGTTATAGCTCAGTACATTTTTTTTCACCAGACATAGTCAAAGTTGGGGAAGAGAGTATCAGAAAGTTAAAAGTCCCAAAATAGTCATCATTTTATGATAATTCCTTAATATATTTTAACTACATTGCATTTAAGTATAGAGAAGGAACTATCTGGAAGTATTTTACATAAAAAACTTACTAAGTATAGCCTTGTTTGTAGATGCAGTTAAAGAAAATACATGAAGAGGCACGATTTTTCTTTAATTCAAAAAAATTTAAATATCTCAAAAACGGTGACACTTTTACTTGAAAAATTTTTACTTATCGGGGAGCTCACCACCCCACCTGCCTTCTCCTCAAGTTTGGCAGGTTACTTCTGGGACACCCTGTATAAAAATGAATTGCTGTTCGTGTGTTACCGCATCACTCAAGAACGGCTCAACGGATTTACTTCGTTTTTATTTTATTTTGTGTCTTTCTGTCTGTAGAAGGTTTGTAACGAAAAATTTGGAAAAATGGTGTTGCCAGATATCTGCAGTATCAGACAAAAAATTAATTAATAATAATAATGCAATTTCATAATGCTATTTCATTGAGAAAGCATAAAAAAATTAATTCGGAAAAAAATTTGGATAGGGTTGCCACCATTCGATAAAAAAGTTTATATCTAAAAATGGATTGCTTTAGTTTGTTATAGCATAACTCAGGAACGCCTCAGGGAATTTGTGTCTTTCTGTCTGTAAAATGAATGTAAAGAAAAATTTGGAAACCGGTGTTGCCACGTATTTCAAATATCAAAAAAAAAATTAATTTACATAAGCCGCAATGTATATTACATTACTGAGAATGCATAAACAAATTTAATTAAAGAAAAAATTTGAATATGGTTGCCACCACTCGAAAAAAATCTTTACATATAAAAATGAATTGCTGTTCGTTTGTTGTCGCATAACTCAAGAGCGGCTCAACGGATTTGCTTCGCTTTTATTTCATTTTGTTTCTATCTGTCTGTAGAAGGTTCGTAAAGTAAAAATTGAAAAACCGGTGTTGCCTGATATCTGAATTATCAAAAATATTAATTTAAATGCTATTCTACTGCGAATGTACGAAAACACTTAAAAAAGAAAAAAATTTTCATAGGGTTGCCACCGTTAGAATAAAATATCATGTCACGGTATTTATAGTCAACTCCTCCGAAACGGTTTGACCGATTTGTATGACATTTTTTGTGTACATTTGGAAATATATGAAATCAATCGCATACTCATGGAAAAAATGGATGTTTTTGGAAAACCGAATTTTTCATGCCGCATATCTCTGGAAGCGTTCATGGTAGGGTACTGGAACTTGGTATGGAGATATATAAAATCAATTTAGAAAATGGGCGCGGGGAACAGGTCGTAAAGTGTATTTCATAGCGCTAAGTGAAGAAGGCGTGGCACCTCCTATAAAACCCAATTTTTTCATACTGCATATCTCTGGAAGTGTTCATGGTAGATTACTGGAGCTCTTGGATAAAAATTTTGAGCTATTGGAAAAGGGGGCGTGGCACTTCCCATACAAAATTAATCGCATACCCATCAAAAAATTGATGTTATTGGAAAGGGGGCGTGGCTCCTCTCATACAAATCGAGTTTTTCATAGTGCATATTTCTGGATGTGTGCATTGTGGCAAGGCCGTATTTAGGGCCCCCGAAATGCAGAACTGCAGGATTTTAACGCACTTAAAACATGAAAAAAAGGCAAAAAAGGCATATATTTTTTAATTTTGTTATGTATTTTCTTTATATATGTACAATGTGCATGTTCAATTAAAGATATAAAAAGATACATCTCCTTCTTCTTATTTGGCACTACAACCGTTTGTCGGTTTGGGTCGACACCAAAAAGCTTCTCCAATTGCTTCTCTCCTGTACAAATTTGCGCCAGTTGGTTATCCCGAGCGCAGACAGGTCCTTCTGCACTTGGTTCTTCCATTGCGTTCGTGGGCGCCCTTGCTTTCGTTGTCCACCCATTGGTGCTGAGTCGAAGGATCTTTTCACCGGAGCGTCGTCATCCATGCGTACAATACAAGCCAGCGCAGTCGCTGTATTTTTATTCGCTTAATTATGTCCATGTCGTAAAAAAGCTCATACAGTTCGTCATTCCGTCTTATCCAATACCCGTCGTCCACGGAAACAGGGCCGTAGATCTTGCGTAGAATAGTTCTCCCGAAAGCCCCCAAAGCCTTCTCATCTTTGTTCGACATCGTCCAAGTTTCTGTGCCATATAAAAGGACGAGCATGATGAGAGATTTGTAGAGCGTGATTTTTGTTCATCGAGAGGGTTCTGCTTTTCAATTGCCCACCGAGCCCAAAGTAGCACCTGTTGGCAAGAGTTATTCTCCGCTTGATCTCCAGGCTGACATTGTTGGTGGTGTTTATGCGGGATCCTAGGTAGACAAAGTCCTTCACTACTTCAAAGATATATCTGCCAACAGTGAAGTGTGTCCCGAAACGCGTGGACTCTTTATATGTTGCCAGGAGGTACTTTGTCTTGCCCTCGTTCACCGATAGACCAACCTCTTTAGCTTCTTTTTTTTAACTGGAAAATGCTGCGGTTAGGTCCCTTTGTTTCAGACCTACAATATCGATATCATCTGCATACGCCAGCAGCATCGTTCTTTTGCCATATATGGTGCCACTACAATACAGATTGGCAGCTTGGCAGCCATACATACAGTGGTCAAAAAATTATAGCCGAACCACTTTTTGCCAAGTTTTAACGTATTATTTTTGTTGTTACTGGACTTTTGTTATTTTTTTTTTATAAAAATATAGTTAATTCTTTAACAAAACCCGTGTAAATCCAAGTTTCCAAATTTGTACAATATTAAAAAAAAAATTCAACAAACTTTCGTACAAGTTTCGAACGTTTTAAAAATTCTAAAAAATCAATCGAAATTTTTAGCCATTTGAAAC